>NC_052155.1:75236967-75558863 GCF_902713615.1 Scyliorhinus canicula
CATTTGGGACTCTAATTTAATAACTCAGATGCAATGTAGAATGACAGATCATTCTCTGAAATCAAAGCAACAGCTTGTTTTCTCCGTAATAAACTATTGAACAATGTAACTCCTCAATAATGAATTAAATATTGCATGCCATAACCTGGGGTTAATTCATATTCACTAATTTGTGAGGCGTATGATTACTTTGAGATTTATTTTATTTAAAATTTAAAAAAATAAATTTAGAGCACCCAATTATTTTTTTCCAATCAAGGGGCAATTTAGCGTGGCCAATCCACCTACCCTGCACATCTTTGGGTTGTGGGGGCGAAACCCACGCAAGCACAGGAATAACGTGTAAACTCCATACGGACAGTGACCCAGTTCCGGGATCGAACCTGGGATCTCGGCGCCGTGAGAACATAAGAACATAAGAACATAAGAACTAGGAGCAGGAGTAGGCCATCTGGCCCCTCGAGCCTGCTCCGCCATTCAATTAGATCATGGCTGATCAGTGCTAACCACTGCGCCACCGTGCTGCCCTTTTCATTTTAGATTCATAACTCTAGGTCATTCTCACCTTTGTCAAGGATGCAGGGCAGCTGACAGACATGATGCATAAGTTAGTCGCTCTCATTTGAGGGAACGCGAGGAAGCTTTTCCTGTGTTGAAGACATCAGTGGAGGGTGTGTCAGCCTCATTGGAGTTTGCAGCAACATCCCAGCTCCATGGAAGCACCAACTGCAGTTCTGGTGCCAATAGGGAAGAGAGTAAAGAGTACTCTGCCTAGTGACCTCCAGCTCTTGGCAGCTACAATGTCTGCTAGTAATCAGTGGAGTCACAGATTCACCCTTTGCTAATACTGTCCTCTCTTACGACACCCTCAAATACCTAGCGTCTGGATCTCCCCCTCAGAGATAGGTAGTGAGAATGTGTGCCCGAGGAGCAAACTGAAGAGATGCAGCGACAGAAATCTCAGGTATCACCTCCAAAAACACTCCAGAGCACTTTCAGACGATTTACAATGGGACATTTTCCATTGGTTTTACTTTGTTGCCATCAAGGTGCCTGGCCCTTTAAATAACCCACTGCATGGCCTTTCATGCCTTTCTTTTCAGGAGTGGGCAATGCAGGTATTGCTAGGACTTGCGTGGTCCAAATTTGGAATTCTGGAATCAGATTAGCTGGTTAAGTTGTGTGATTTCAACATAGCACTGATTCTATCTTCAGTAAACACAGGGGATACATTCATTGTAATGTAAAAAGCCATATTAGCCACATAGGTAGCAACCTGCCCATAGGGAATCAAGCTAGGTCTGCCCGATGCTGCTGGGGATACGCAAATTAATTTCACTTATTCATTTTTATTAATATCTTTACGCTCTTGGGTTGAACTTTTCCGGCCTTTGATTTTGCTGATGGGGACACCTCACAATGGTTGGGTGAGCCACACAGAAGGGTATTGGTGGGACCAGAAGATTCCACCAGTAGCAGATGGTGAGCCATTCAAAATATTGAATGTAACAAACAGTTAAGAATTTTCAATGAGGGCAGTAGATAGAGAGTTAACAATAGATGTCAAAAGGAAATTGGTGGAATCAGACATAACCAACTGCTCTTCGAACAAGCTGACACAGACTAGATAGGCCGAATGGTATACTTTAATGCTGTACTATTCTATGAATAAGTGAACAAAGTAACAAGAATCAGGGGCTTTCTTGTTGGACGATATTTATGATGCTAGATTAAGTTCGGAAACTGTAGTGAGTATTTTGTATGTTCATTGTAAGCCCTCCATATAGTTGCAAATATTTTAGAACACAAGAACTTAAGAAATAGGGGTCGGCCATTTGGATGTGCGAGTTGTTCTTGCTCTTGGATGTGCGAGTTGTTCTTGCATTGTGAGAGTTATTGGTATGGCCAGCATTTATTGCCCATTGAAGTTAAAAACTCACCACTATTCTTAGAATTCACCCTATACCAAATAAAAGTTATTTTATTATTATATATTTTTTCTTTTAAAAGATGCAATCACTGTCTTTACAGAAAAGTAAAAAGATCTTGCTTCTGGATCCTTCTGGTTGGTTGAAGGGACCTTCAGGCCCAACTTGACAATCAATCTTCTTTGTAAAATCTGGTCTTCATTAGATGTATTCGCTGGTGAGCTTGGTTGCTATGTCCTATCTTTCCCATGTACCGAGCTATGAGAGTTGGCTCTGCTGGCTGTCCCCTTTCTTCGGGTTTATATATTTTTCTAACAGTTATTAAGTTTTATGACTTTATTGTAAAGTAACTTTTATTTCACTTGGATTGTAAAAGGTACCTTTAATCTGAATTTTTCTAACATGACTAAGTATTTATTTTGGGCACGGCCTCAGCCCTCAGATCTGATTACATTATTTCCTTTGTGATGTTCAAAGTTCCTTTGTTGATATTCAAAAATGCTTTGGTTTCAATAGAGGTGTGAATTTTGGTTCCTGTCATTTCTATAGTTTTATTTTCCAATTGTGTCCCAGCTCATAATTTTGACTTTGATTTTGGATTGAAATTATGTTTCTCATAGACTGATAGTTTCCAATTTTCTTTAATTTACTTGATGTTAGCAGAATTTCACACCTCTATATTTGCCCCCCTAATTATTCTTTTCCATCTGCTGATTTTACTTCAATGAAGGTGTGAATCATTGCTTTTAGCGTAATGCTAAAAATCCACTTGGTTATAACTTGAAAGGTTTACATTTATCACCTAGCACAACTGAAACCCTCATCAATGCTTTTCGAGATGCTTACTAAGGTGGTTAAATTCAATGAAGGAGTGAGCCATTGTTTTTAGCTTCATACAAAAATCCAGTTTGTTTGTTTGCTGATCCTGTTTGACCAAGGTTATGTGCATTTTATAATCCTGCTCTTTGCAGCTGCTATTAACCCTTCATGGGATCTTTCCCTGTATCCTCTCATGTTTCTCTCAAACCAGATATTGGCGGACTTCCATGTTTCAAATGACACATCATTCCATATTATCAATTACAGCACACCTAATTGACTTTGGGAAGATGGTGGTGAGCTACCTTCTTGGAACACTACAGTGCATGTGGTGTAGTTACACCGCAGTGCTAAACTCAATCCTAGCATGGCTGATCACGTGAATCCAATATTTGGATATATTGACTGAAACAAGAGACAGGTATTCCAGAATGCATCATCATTCAGAATGTATTACCTCGGAATTGTGTAATTAGGTGTTTGACATAAAGCTGAAAACTATCAATAATGGTGCAATAGCCCTGAGAAAATATTGATTTATTGATCTATTCATGGTTTTATGCGCTAATTGAATACATAGCTGAGGAGTCAATTTATTAAAAGTGGCTTGACTGTGAGAATCCAGCCATTGTTTCAGTCAGTGTTTCATATAATGAATTGACTATTGTATTTCAGTGCATTCAGCAATAAGAATGTATCAACTAATCAGTTACAGCAAGTTCTCCAGCTAGGCCTTGTCATGAGAAACCTATTCAGTAATTTTCCTGGGACTGCGCATGCAAATATTGAGCTAGCTTTTATAGACACCAGTCAATCTTAAGCAATGGTCAAGGTTTGATAAATAAATCATACTCTAAGTAACAGACATCCATTTGAACAAACCAGGAGGTCTCAACTGAGAATTAGAAACCAATGAGAGTAAATGAGGGGTTAACCAGAGGCCGGATTCTCCAACAACCTAACGGCTGGAGAATTGCTGGGGGGGGGGCGTCGTGAATCCCGCTCCGCCGACGGCTGCCGAATTCTCCGGCGCCAGTTTTATCGCAGGGGCGGGAATCGCGTCGTGCCGGTCAGGGGCCGTTGGCAGTGCCCCCCCCCCCCCCAGCGATTCTCCGCTCCGCAGTGGGCCGAATGGTTGCCCATTTTCAGCCAGTCCCGCCGGCATAAATCAAACAAGGTCCTTACTGGCAGGACCTGGTTCTGCGGGCGGCCTGCAGAGTCCTCAGGGGAGTGGTGGGGATGGGTGGCCCACCAATCTGCGGGCAGGCCTGTGCTGTGGAGGCACTCTTTCCCTCTGCGCCGGCCACTGTAACGGTCCGCCATGGCTGCGCGGAGAAGAATCCACTCGTGCCGGGTGGCTGAGGCCCTTCGGCGCCAGCTGGCGTGGCGCCAACCCCGCCGACGCCAGCCTAGCCCCTGAAGGTGCGGAGGAATCCGCACCTACCCGGCGGCCCATCGCTGGAGTGGTTCACGCCACTCCTGATTGCCGGTACGGCCCACCCTGCCGGATAGCGGAGAATCCCCACCAAGAATTCTCTTAAAAGTATGTTCGTCTGGTTGAGGTCTTTGTTCCTGAATTCATGCATTCCTGAATTCTTGAATCATTTTTCCGTTTATCTGTGTTTAGTGATTTCTTTATGCTTTTATGTTTAATGCTTTTTTGCCATGTGTTTGACCCTTTCATGTATTGTTCGATATTTTGTTTCTAAGTTTTGATTCAGTTCTTGAATTCAACTGTACACAAGTGAATAATTAGCAATAAACTTGTATTTTTGACACCTCCAATCAATCGGACTATCGACTCTCATTAGAAGGTAAAATAAGAGTCCCAACAATCCCTTTCTCTCAAACGTCTGCCTGTCTACAGAATGATGCTCAGCACATTGATCAGAAATGCATGCTTTAAGCATATTCATTGTGTTCTCCCATCCCTCAATATCTAATTGGCACAAGTGCTACCAATGCAATGAGAGGTTTAATTGACCCCTGAAGGAAAGCTGAAGGGTGATGGCATAATGACATTGAGATTTTGAGCAAAGAGAGATAAGAGCTAATCTCAACCACTTAGTTTTCCTGACATATGGAGCTAAATTTAATTAGAGCAGATTGACCAGTTTGAAGCGGAATTAATGTTGGATGGAGGGTTATTTATGATATTGTCCTTTCATTTCTATAAAGTGAGTTAATGTTGCTGCACTTAGGAATATCCTTCTGCAACTAATCTTAAGGCCCTATTGTTGATGAGAGGAACTTTATGCTGCATCTGGCCTAAACTGGAATCGAACTGTGAGAACAAATGATGGGAAAAAATAATCTTCCTTTTTCAGCAACGACATTGATCAGAACAAGATTCTGCAGGAAAAAGAAACATTGGATATTAATGTTGGCATATACCATAATAAGGGTGGTAAAAATACAGACTAAATTAATAGAATCACATTCTACAGTTCTATCAATTAATCCTCAGCGTATAAAGCCTTAATGGCTGTCACTTCTGCTTTTTCTTTGATTAATCCACTTCAATAACTTTAATTTTCTGACGTCTCTGGCTGTGTTACTTCTGCCAAGAACAATAACTCCGTTGCAATTGGCTTTTGCTCCGTTAGATTGCTCGACCACAAGATGGTTCACTTCACTTCAATTTGGATTTCGAATTAAAAAGTTTTGATGTTCTTAAATAGGTTGCATTACATTGTGGTTTGACCTCAAATGTATAATTTGCTCATCATACTGTCATTACACGTGGAAGTGACAATCTGTGCACTGGAGCAGTTATTAACGCGATGTTCTGTGCAGACATCATAAAGGATTTGCTGCAAGTAGCAAGTTAGGTCCAGGTTAACAAAGAGAAATAATTTCAAACTGTGAGAAAGTTAATTTTTTTTCATTAAATAGTGTTTGCTTCAAATACCCACAGCTCTTCAGCAAATCACAACCTAATTTGGAGGGTAGTCAGGTAGAGCAAGATCATTCTCGCTATGTGCCTACTGGATTGTACCATGACAAATATCAGCAAAGCAGACAGAACAAATGCACAGGATAAAAAGTCTAGATGCATGAAATGTGCTATGAAGTGCACATTTTTAGAATTATGCATAATGCACAGTGATTTTGATTTTGATTTGATTTGATTTACTGTCACATGTACCGAAGTACAGTGAAAAGTATTTTTCTGTAGCCGAGGGAACGTACATAGTACATACACAGTAGACAAAAAAAGAATAATCGACAGAATTAATTGATAAATGGTATATCAACAAATAGCGATTGGTTACAGAGCAGAACAAGGGGCCAAACAAAGCAAATACATGAGCAAGAGCAGCATAGGACGCCGTGAATAGTGTTCTTACAGGGAACAGATCATTCCAGGGGGAGTTGTTGAGGAGTCTAGTAGCTGTGGGGAAGAAGCTGTTCCTATGTCTGGATGTGCGGGTCTTCAGACTTCTGTATCCCCTGCTGATGGAAGGGTCTGGAAGAAGGCAATGCCTGGGTGTGAGGGGTCTCTGATAATGCTGTCTGCCTTCCTGAGGCAGGGGAGGTGTATACAGAATCAATGGGAGGGTGGCAAGCTTGTATGATGCGTTGAGCTGAGTTCACCACACTCTGCAATTTCTTGCGATCTTGCTCTGAACAGTTGCCATACCAAGTTGTGATGCAGCCAGATAGAATACTCTCTATAGCACATCTGTAGAAGTTTATGAGAATCGATGCAGACATACCGGCCGGGATTCTCCGAGCCACCGTGCCAAAATCGCGATCGGCTCCGACGCCGGGACGTGATTCTCTGGCAACCGGAGAATCGGCGGCAGTCGCATGCGCGCGCTCGACGCGGTGCCGGTCGGGGGCCGATAAAAGAGGCCTCTGCGGCAATTATCCATGGTTGATCAGCCGAGTTCCCGCTGAGTTCCGCCGGCGTGGTTCCCATATGGTTTCACCTGCCGGTAGCTTGGACACGCGGCCGTGGTGGCCATCCTGGTGGGGGGGGGGGCCTTGGGGATCGGACTCGGGGGGGGGGGGGATCCATGACGGCCAGGCCCGCGATCAGGGGCTACCGATTGGTGGGAGTACATGATCTCGGGGGGGCCTATCTACCTCCGCGCCGGCCCGCTGTGTGGGTCTGCCATGTTGTGCAGGGACCGGCGGAAAATGGCCGCTGCGTGGATGCTTGGACCCGCGGCCGGAAGTACAGGGCCCAGTATCGGCAGCAGGAGTTGCGCAGCCCACGTCGGGGCTCTCCTATCCCTCCTAAGTCGGACGTTTTGAAAAAATGTCTGGTGTGATTCGCGCCTGTTTTCATGCGGGTGTGGGGACATGGCCCCATTTTCGGAGAATCCTTGCCACCAAATTTCTTTAGCTTCCATAAGAAGTAGAGACATTGTTGGGCTTTCTTGACTGTTGCAGCAACGCGAGTGGACCAGGACAGACTGTTGGTGATATTGACCCCCAGGAACTTAAAGCTATCGACCATCTCCACTTCGGAGCCATTGATGCAGACGTGAGTGTGTCTCGTGCTACGCTTCCTGAAGTCGATGATCAGTTCCTTGGTCATTCCGACATTTAGAGAGAGCTTATTTTCGGTACACTATGTAACCAAGGGATTTATCTCCCTCCTGTAGTCTGATTCATCAGAGTTTGAGATACGACCCACCACAGTCATATCATCTGCAAACTTATAGATTGAGTTGGAGTTAAACCTTGCCACACAATCGTGTGTGTATAGGGAGTACAGTAGAGGACTGAGCACACATCCTTGTGGGGCCCCGGTGTTGAGGACTATTGTGGAGGAGGTGCTGTTGCCTCAATGACAGATTGCGGTCAGTTGATGAGAGGTGAGGAAGTCAAGGATCCAGCTGCACAGGGAGGGGTCGATTCCAAGATTGCAGAGCTTGGTTATAAGTCTTGTCGGGATAATGGTATTGTAGGCAGAGCTGTCGTCTATGAACAGCAGTCTCACATAGGTGTCCTTCTTGTCGAGGTGTTCGAATGTTGATTGAAGAGCCAGGGAGATAGATCTGCTGTGGACCGGTTGCCGTGATAGGCGAACTGCAATGGATCGAAACCGTCTGGGAGGCTGGCGTTGATCCATCTCATGACTAGCCGCTCGAAGCATTTCATGATAACAAGTAGCAGTTGAGGCAGGCTACATTGTTCTTCTTTGGTACTAACATTATGGGGAAAAAGGGTGATGAAGATTTAGCCCCCATGTTTTACAGCCTGCTAATGAAAAAGAAAATTAAGGAAGAAGTAGAGGGCGGAATTCTCCGTCAGCTGTGATATGCCATCAATGAATACACGACGAGTAGTGATCGTAACTGAGGCTTTAATAAACTAAATCCTGGCCTCGGATCCCGAACTGGGTCAGAGGCGGACCAGCCACCTTTATACCGGGCCCAAGAGGAGGCGGAGCCACCGGGCAGTGGTATACCACATTACATATAAAACAGTAGCTGTTTACCACAATTCACAGATTATACACTACAGTGGTTTACCACATTTACCCCCTGTTAAAAAAAGAGTCCAGCGGGGGTGAAGTGGACTTAAAGATCATGTTTGCAAGGGCCCTTGACCTTCCGCCGTGATCGCCTCAGTCCCGGCTGTGGTGTGGGCACCGGTTTCGAGACCTGCGCGTCCGGGAGCATGTTGTCCTCTTCTTCACCCAGTAGTTGAGTCGATGGAGAGGGGGGGGGGGGGGGGGGGGGGGGGGGTGTATGGGCGGGGGTGGTGGTGATGGCCGCCGGTGGGCCTGCTGGTGCTCGTTCTTGAAGTAGGTGAGTAGAGGTGGGGGGGAGACGGTGTTGGGTCGGGGTGGTGGTGATGGTCGCTGGGGAAGCTGCAGGTGCCAAATCCCGGAGGGAGACTGTGTCCTGCCGCCCGTCCTGATATGCCACGTAGGCATATTGTGGATTCACATGGAGGAGCAGGACCTTCTCGATGAGGGGATCTGGTTTATGACTCCTCGCATGCTTCCGGAGGAGAACGGGCCCTGGGACTGTCAGCCAGGGCGGGAGCGAGACCCCGAAGGCGGACTTCCTGGGGAAGGCAAACATACGTTCGTGAGGGGTCTCGTTGGTGGCTGTACACAGGAGCGACCGGATGGAGTGGAGCGGATCGGAGAGGACCTCCTGCCAGCGGGAGACTGGGAGACGTCTAGACCGTAGAGCCAGGAGGACGGCCTTCCAGATCGTCGCGTTCTCCCTCTCTCCCTGCCCGTTTCCCCGGGGGTTGTAGCTGGTCGTCCTGCTGGAGGCAATGCCCTTGCTGAGCAGGAACTGACGCAGCTCATCGCTCATGAAGGAGGAACCCCGATCACTATGGATGTAGGTGGGGAACCCGAACAAGGTGAAAAGACTGTGCAGGGCCTTGATGATGGTGGCAGAGGTCATGTCAGGGCATGGGATGGCAAAGGGGAATCTTGAATATTCGTCAACAATGTTGAGGAAGTGCACGTTACGGTCAGTGGAGGGGAGGGGCTCTTAGAAGTTGATGCTGAGGCACTCAAAGGGGTGAGAGGCCTTTCCCAGGTGCGCCCTGTCTGGCCGATAGAAGTGCGGTTTGCACTCCGCGCAGACCTGGCAGTCCCTGGTCATGGTACTGACCTTCTCGATGGAGTAAGGCAGGTTACGAGCCTTGATAAAGTGAAAAACAACGGGTGACCCCTGGGTGACAGAAATCATTGTGGAGGGCTCGAAGTCGGTCTACTTGGGCGCTGGCACATGTACCGCGGGATAGGGCATCTGGGGGCTCTTGAGCTTCCCAGGTCAATACATGATATTATAGTTATAGGTGGAGAGTTCGATCCTCCACCTTAGGATCTTGCCCAGCTGTGTATTGTTAAACATGAAGGCAACTGACCGTTGGTCAGTGAGGAGAATGAATCGCCTGCTGACCAGGTAATGCCTGCAATGTCGCACAGCTTCTACAATGGCTTGAGCTTCCTTTTCGATGGAGGAGTGCGAATTTCGGAGGCATGGAGGGTACGGGAGAAGAAAGCCACGGGCCTACCCGCCTGGTTGAGGGTAGCGGCCAGAGCAAAGTCCGACGCATCGCTCTGAACCTGGAACGGAATGGACTCGTCCATAGCGTGCATCGCGGCTTTGGCAATATCTGCCTTGATGCGGTTGAAGGCCAGGCAGGCCTCAGCCGTCAGAGGAAAAATGGTGGATTTAATAAGTGGACGGGCCTTGTCCGCATAATTGGGGACCCACTGGGTATAGTAAGAGAAGAACCCCAGGCATCTCTTCAGGGCCTTAGGGCAATGGGGGAGGAGGAGTTCCAGGAGGGGGCACATGCGGTCGGGGTCAAGCTCTCGGACTCCGTTTTTCACAACGTAGCCAAGGATGGCTAGGCGGGTTGTGCGGAAAACAAATTTTCCCTTATTGTAGGTGAGGTTCAGGAGTTTAGCGGTGTGGAGGAAGTGCCGGAGGTTTCCGTCATGGTCCTGCTGGTCATGGCTGCAGATGGTGACATTATCTAAGTACGGGAACATGGCCCACAGCCCGTACTGTTCAACCATTCGGTCCATTTCTCGTTGGAAGACCGAGACCCCATTGGTGACGCCGAAGGGGACCCTGAGGAAGTGATAGAGGCGGCCATCTGCCTTGAAGGCAGTGTATTGGCGGTCCTCCGGGCGGATAGGGAGCTGGAGGTACGCGGACATCAAGTCAACATTGGAGAAGACCCGATACTGCGCAATCTGGTTGACCATGTCAGATATGTGGGGGAAGGGGGACGTATTGAGCTGCGTGTACCGGTTGATGGTCTGACTGTAGTCGATGACTGGGTGCTTCTCCCCAGTCTTGACAACCGCCACTTGGGTTCTCCAGGGGCTGGTACTTGCCTCAATGATCCCCTCTCATAGGAATCACTGGACCTCCGACCTGATAAAGGCCCAGTCCCGGGCACTGTATCGTTTGCTCCTAGTAGTGACGGGTTTACAGTCCGGGATGAGGTTAGCGAAGAGTGAGGGTGGGGCGACCTTAAGCGTCATGAGGCTTCAGAGGGGCAGGGGCCCATCGAACTTTAAAGTAAGGCTTTGGAGGTGGCACTGAAAGTCAAGCCCCAGTAATAGGGCAGCGCAGAGATGGGGAAGGACGTAGAGTTTGAAGTTAGTGTACTCTACGCCTTGTACAGTAAGGGTGGCAACACAGTACCCACAAATTTCTACTGAATGTGATCCGGAAGCCAGGGAGATTTTCTGGGTCATGGGTAAAATTGGGAGGGAGCAGCGCCTTACCGTATCTGGGTGTATGAAGCTGTCTGTGCTCTCAGAGTCGAAAAGGCAGGCCGTCTCATGCCCATTGATCCGGACGGTCATCGTAGATTGTGTGAGGTGATGAGGCCAGGACTGGTCGATCGTGATGGAGGTGAGCTTCGGAAGGTGATGGGTAGGCCGGTCGGAGATAGCGCCGGCCAGCGTACGACCGGGTGAGCAGGGCTCCCGGGAGGCTGCAGAGTGGTCCCAAGATGACGGCCCCCATGGGTTGCGCGTGGTGGGTGGCATCGGAGATTGTGTCAAAGATGGCGGCCTCCATGGTTCGCACGTGGCGGGTGAAATTGAAGATGGCGGCAAAGATGGCGGAGCCCACAGGTCGCACATGGCGGGTGGAGCGGCAGCTGGGGGCGGCCCCGACAGGCAGCAGGAAGCGCTGCTGGGCCTAGGAGTCTTAGGGAGAGATCGGGCCTGGCAGGCTTTCGCAAAGTGGCCCTTCCTCCCACACTCGTTGCAAGTCACGTTCCGTGCAGGGCAACGTTGTCTGGGATGATTACCCTGGCCGCAAAAGTAGCACTTCGGGCTTCTGGTGGTGGGCTGCTGCGCGGCACAGGCTTGCGCCGCACTCGGGTCGGATGATGGCGGCGCCATGAGGTCCACGAGGGTGCCATGCGGTCGGAGGTGTAAGCCTCCATGTTCACCTCCAGCGAGTTTGAGAGCAGCACTGTCTCTGGGGGGCCGAGTGTACCCTCTTCTAGCAACCGCTGGCGGATGTAGTTCGATTTCATGCCTGCAACATAAGCACCTTGATCAACAGCTCCGCGTGTTGGGTAGCCGATACCACCTGGCAATCACAGTTCTGGCTGAGTACCCGCAAGGCACCCAGCAATTCTGCTAGTGATTCCCCAGGACGTTGTCGTCTTGTGGCAAGAAGGTGGCAAGAAGGAAGACTTGCGGGCTCACCCGTGCATTGAGGATCTTCTTCTTTTGGAGGTCAGTTGAGGATCCGAGGTACGCTTCAAAGCAGCTTAGCCAGTGCTCAAATGTTGCAGTGGCATCGGCTGCCTCTGGGTCCAGCTCCAGGCAATCAGGACAGCAATGAATTCATCTTAGATATTTTGTTTATTAAATTGATATGCCATCGATGAACACACAACGAGTAGTGAATGTAACTGAGGGTTTAACAAACTAAACAGAAAGCCTCCTGGATCAGAGGCAGAGACCAGCCACCCTTATACCAGGCCCGAGGGGACGTGGAGCCAACGGGCAGTGGTTTACCACATTACATATAATACAGTAGCCATTTACCACAATACATATATTATACTGTGCAGTGGTTTACCACAAGCTGATGCTGGAATTGGGAAACATGATTGGGCGGAGAATTAGCTTTGATGCCTAAATTCTCCAGTGCCTCGAAAGCAGCGTCAATCTGTTCCACTGTGCACGTACAGTAAACGCAGTTGGCACATCACTAATGGGCGTGACCCGGTATTCTCCGGGGCCTCCCCGATTCTCCGCCTCCACTGGGAGGAATTCCCGGCAGCGGGGTTCATTTGTGCTTTTTAAAATGCAGAAACCGGCGTTGTGGCTGCTGAGGAAGAAAGAGGGGGTACAGAAAGTATCCAACATCGCCATAGTGTACCGCTGGCCGGTGGCTTCTGTCAAGGCCGGGGGGAGTAGCGGGCGGTGGCTAGAAGTTGGGCTGTGGGGGTCAGGGTTGATGGGCATGGAACACCATTGCCGCAGCCTGCAAGGCAGCCATGCAGCTGTGCACGCCGCTGACTGCCCACAGTGAACTTAGGGCCATGGGTGATACGGGTGCCCTCCAGGTACCCTCTAGCCCCAGCTGACCCATCAGCAGTATGGGCATGCTCCAACACAACCAGTGGCATCTTGTTGGCTAGGATGGTGTGCATGGAGAGTGAAGCGTGTATGTGCGGCTGCAGCTTGCCAGCCTCCTGAGTATCAATCACGAATCTGGCGAATCCGGCACCGTTACTCATTGTAATCGATTGTGTTTCAAGTGGCGCCGGTGCTAGCCGCTGAATCGGTCCAGGTGCAGCGTCAGTTTGCTGTCATAGAAGTCCACGAATCCTGCCCCGGCATCAACAGTATGGGTGCAATTCTCCCCAAAAATTCGAAGTTAATTAATGGTAGGATTTTCAGGGATTTTACAAGTTCCCCACCGCTATTCAATGACACTCACGGCAGGATTCTACGGCCGCGTCCACCCGACGGCTAGAGAATCCCGCCAAGGTCAATGGATGTTTCCATTGTCGGCGTCTCGCCCGTGGCATTCTTACAGCGGGCGGGGTGGAAGAATCCAGCCCTTATTCACTTTCTGTGGCCCTGGGGAGATTCTCACCAGTTTTGCCCACTGGGAAGCTGAACTCTGAGATTGGGACGCCATTTTGAAAGCGTGTCCCTATCTATAAGTGAGCTTGTGGGAGCCCCACACCCCCCCACCCATGAACAATGTCACCCCCCAAGCACATGGACACCCCTCTTCAGGCTCCCAGAAGTCCCCTTACAGTGATTTTTATTAGAAGTGCACAACTAAGTGTGTGTTGTAAAGGGTATAAAATAAAACTGTTATTCTCTCTTTCTATTACAGCAAAGCAAAATTCCGTGTCAGAAGTGTGGTTGGATTAATAGGTGACGGATGAACTGTTGGGAGCCAGGAAGCCTGCAACCCACCATGGAACAATGGTGGGTTGTGTGCTGGTTCAGCCTCAAAGACCACTCAGGCAATACGAAGCCCACCATACTCTCCCAGTCAATACATGGAACATGGTTCACAAAGAATCAAATGCGTTTCTGAGATCAGGGATGTTCGGCAGCCATTGTCTAATTTCATGGGCTTTATAATTGGGCTGAATGCTGTCTGATAATTAACACCCACAAGTGTGCTTACATTAAAGGAGGATGAGTAAGTCCATATCACCTCAGCGGAGGTGAACCGAATAAAGCATTATTTGTCTTCTAGTTATTTGTATCACTGCTAATAGCATTAAGACATCCGCTTAGATCAGGAAGTACTGGAACAGAGCCTCAGGAAATGAACAAAGTTGTAGAATGGCAGGATATTGAAGATTTGAACATCTGATCAATTATTTAAAACTCTGCTACATTAGCTGGCAAATTGCAATCCAGTTTAAAATGAGTCAAATGACAAGTAAGGCTATCCAAACAGTAGATGAGGACATGAAATAATCAACAAAGCAATGAGCAACTAAATTACCTTTGGGATGAACAGAATGGACTGTTACCGCTGAAAAACAGTAAGGAAGTAATAGACACAACAAAATAAAGATTGAACTGGATTGAATTGTCTGCATAGATAACAATTAAGCTTAATTGAAATCAAAATTAATATTTCCAACAATATCGTGAGGATTTAATAATTTAAGTAAACACAGGAGCATAAAATACACAAGATAAAAGCTCAAACAAAATGAGTTCAAGCTAATAGCAATTTAGTAACTAGCAAATCTGCAAATTACAGAAATTGAATCAAATCATAAAGGAGCATGTCAGGCAGTGGTACAAATAGATGGGGTTGGATTGGCCAGCTCTAATACTGCAGTGTATTCATAATTGCTCAACTCTACTTACCATTCCATTGATAAGGAAGCTTGCATGACCACATCCAGCAACATTTAGACAGCATTTAGATGGCATTTTTACCACACAAAACTAAGCAATAGCCACCTTCAACAAGAGAAAGTCTAACCACTTTTCCTTGATATTCAGTGTGATTATCATTGCAGAATTGGCAGCACGGTGGCGCAGTGGGTTAGCCCTGCTGTCTCATGGCGCCGAGGTCCCAGGTTCGGTCCGGCTCTGGGTCACTGTCCGTGTGGAGTTTGCACATTCTCCCCGTGTTTGTGCGGGTTTCGCCCCCCACAAACCAAAGATGTGCAGGGTAGGTGGATTGGCCACGCTAAATTACCCCTTAATTGGAAAAAATGAATTGGGTACTCTAAATTTATATTAAAAAAATAATTGCAGAATTGCCCAGTTTCAATGTTTGAGCATATTTCTGGACTAATACCTCGGATGTGCAGTCAAGTGCATACACCCTATCGCTTGGGTAAAAAATTAATGGAAGAAGTCACGAATGGCAAGAGTTTACTGTATCTTACACAGATATACATGAAAACTTTCTAGTCGTTACATTGTGTGCAGTTTTGGTCTCCTACTTTGAGGAAGGACAATCTTGCTATTCAGGATGTCCAGCGAAGATTCACCAGACTATTCCCGGAATGGCAGGACTGACAGATAAAGAAAGATTGGATCAACTCGGCCTGTACTCACTGGAATTTAGAAGAATGAGAGGGGACCTCATAGAAACATACAAAATCCCGATTGGACTGGACAGGCTAGACATGGGAAGCATGTTCCCGATGTTGGTGATGTCCCGAACTAGGGGTCAAAGTCGAAGAATAAGGGGTAAGCCATTCAGGACTGAGATGAGGAAGAACTTCTTCTTGCAGAGAGTTGTGAACTTGTGGAACTCTCCACCACAGAAAGCTGTTGGGACCAGTTCATTGGATATATTCAATAGGGAGCTGGATGTGGCCGTTGCAACTAAAGGGATCAAGGGTATGGGGAGAAATCGGGAGTGGGATACTGAATTTACATGATCAGTCATGATCATTTTGAATGGTGGTGCAGGCTCGAAGGGCCGAATGGCCTACTCCTGCACCTATTTTCTATGTTTCTATACCTGCTGAACATTGAAAGAGGATTGGTAGATACTCCAGGGGTTGAATTTGAGGGATGTCAGGACAGATAGGTAAATGGCAGAAAGCTTTCTACACCAGGAAGCAAGTAATTCTGTAATGGCTGGAACCTATCTAATTCACTCCCATTATATAGTACGTTTGTTGTTCACGACTTTGCTATTCGCAAGATTACACTGTAATGCGACCCTCGCTAGTGGCAGGACTTTATTGTATCCTGAAAGGTGTCATGATTCTTTCATTTTGCTCCAGCCACATCTCCCATGGGTTTCTGCATCTCCACATAATGTGAGTGAGCGACCCCCTTGGAGACAAGAGCTAGTCTCTGAGGGACTTGTTGATGGCACTAGTCAAGAAGCCTACAACTGACCACAACAAGAAGAAATGTTTAACCAAAGCCACAAACGCAAGGGTGATTTTAGAGAAAGCCATCCAGTTGCTGAAGATGCAATTCAGGTGCCTGGACAAATTTAAGGGCATCCTTTAGTTGTCCAGAGTGGTAGTGGTCTGCTATGCCTTTTACAACATTGTGTTGCAGAGGTAACTGGAACTGCAGGAGGAGCAAAATGCATACATGTTGGATCCTCAGAGGAAGAGGAGCTTAATGTGCCTTGGATTTCTGCAGCTCCCAGAGAAGTCCTGGGCGGTCTTATCCAGGCACAGTTATTCTGAGTGGGTTAAGCCTTATGCCACAACAATGTTGTTTAGCAACACACTCTGCAGCTTTGGGTGGAATGATGGAGATGACAGGTCTGTTGAGATCTCAAATAAAGTGCTTGATTAATTTACAATTCCACATATATAACAATATTAACATGGTAATCAAAACCTAAGTAAATCTCCTCAGGTAACTATGAAATCTTATTCTTCTGCTTAATTACTCACCATGATTCATTCCTTGTGACTTTAGCCGAGCTGGGAGCAGGTTGATTGTTTCCCTGCTCTAACAGCTGAGATGCTCGTGGTGGACGTCCTCTGGGTTTTGGTGCCCGTGAAGGAAGACAGGGAAAATGGGGAGACAGTGGTTTAGTGATAATCGCAGAAGTAAAAGACGGTAAAACAAGGATTCAAGAATAGTGATCTGAACTGGACTTATATACCTTAAAATGGAACATGAGCAAACGGGGAAATTAGGAATACTGGTCCTACTGTTTTTTCTTTCTGGGGTGCCACTGGACTAGTAATCCAAAGGCTGATATAATGCTCTGGGAACAGGAACCCCAATCCCACCATGGGAACTGGTAGAATTTAAACACAAGTAATTAAAAATCTGTAAATGAAAGTCAGTTTAATTAACCCACTAGGTTCACTAATGCCCTTTCGGGAAGGAAATCTACCATACTTACCTGGTCTGGCTTACGTGTGACTCCAGACCCACACCAATGTGGTTGACTCTGAAATGGCCAAGCAGGCCCCTCAGTTCAAGGGCAATTTTTTAAAATATAAATTTAGAGTATCCAATTATTTTTTTTCCAATTAAGGACCAATTTAGCGTGGCCAATCCACCTACCCTGCACATCTTTGGCTTGTGGGGGTGAAACCCACGCAAACACGGGGAGAATGTGCAAACCCCACACGGACAGTGACCCAGGGCCAGGATTGAACCTGGGACCTCGGCGCCATGAGGCAGCAGTGCTAGCCACTGCAACACCGTGCTGCCCAGTTCAAGGGCAATTATAATAATCTTTTTTAGTGTCACAAGTAGGCTTACATTAACACTGCAATGAAGTTACTGTGAAAATCCCCTCGTCGCCACACTACGGCGCCTCTTTGACTACACTGAGGGAGAATTCAGAATGTCCAATTCAACTAACAAGCACGTCTTTCGGGACTTGTGGGAGGAAACCGGAGAACCTGGAGGAAACCCACGCAGACATAGGGGAAAACATGCAGACGCTGCACATACAGTGACCCAAGCCGGGATTCGAACCACTGTGCTATCGTGTCTTCCATAGAGATGGGCAACAAATGCTGGCCTTGTCTGTGACATCCACATCCCACAAAAAAACTAGACTGTCCCACTTGTTCTTGTCAGACTGAGTCGTGGGAGAAGGAGGTAGCGTGTGGGGTTCGTGGGATATTGAATTCAAAGCCTTCCAGATAGGCCTATTTTGTTGGTATGGCTGGAATCTCCCTCTCACCGTGTTAAACAAGGCATCCCTGCTGGTCCTGAATGCATCTAAGCATCAGCTCGAGATGAGAGTCAGAGATCTGGG
Organism: Scyliorhinus canicula; assembly: GCF_902713615.1. Classification (NCBI taxonomy): domain Eukaryota; kingdom Metazoa; phylum Chordata; class Chondrichthyes; order Carcharhiniformes; family Scyliorhinidae; genus Scyliorhinus; species Scyliorhinus canicula. The sequence continues at coordinate 75,254,888 of NC_052155.1, forward strand.
GAGAGCCTTCCCACATCTTGGGCTGGATTCTCCGCTGCCCAGCCACCTGTTTCTTGGTGGCAGTCCATTTGCTGGCGACAGGATTCGATACTCCCGCCACTTGACAATGGGATCTCCCATTGAAGCCACCCGACGCCGGGAAACACATGGGTGGAGGTGTGCTGCTGGCAGGAAAAGTGAATCTCTGGAGAATTCCGGCCCTTGTTTCTACCCTTCTTCTTCCTTCAAATTTCAAAAACAACATTAGTTTCAGACATTCTGATTCTTACCATAGCCCCTTTTAAATGGAAATCCTTTCACCATCATGCCCATATATGATTAGACAGGAATCCCAGAAGTAGGATGCTAATGGAATTTTCCATTCTGCAATCTATATGTGGTGGCAGGGAGGTGGACATGATTCCTACTGCATGGAGCGTCAGCTGAACATGCACGATCACCCACTTTTTAGATGCAGGAACTCGGCGATTTTCATGGTGGGGCAGCCAGGATTTTCCCACCCCATTGTTATTGCATGGGGCTGAAGTTCCTGGCGCCATATTTAAATGGCACCAGGTCAGACATTCAATCGCTGCATAACAGGTGTTTTGTTGCACAGGGATTCCATAGCACTGAGGAAGACAAACCATCAGTAATACGTTTCACCGATCCCTCACTGGAGATTCTCCTCCAGGCTGTCCAAGAAAGGTGGGAGGTTCTCTTTCTGAGGGATGGGAACAAGAGGTCTCCCCCCCCCCCCCCCCCCCCCCCCCCCCCCCCCCCCCCCCAGATTGTCCCAGCCTGGGAGGAGGTCACCGGGGAGGTTAGTGCCCATAGCAAACAGAAAAGAACTGCCTGCCATGCTGAAAATAGATGAATGATCTGCTCTGTCCTGCCAGGGTACAGGAAATTTCAACTCACTTTCACCAGGCGATCAGGCAGTCTAAGTGTAACGGTCCACAGGGATGTTACACACTAGCAGCAGCTGGGATATCAGCACTGATTTTATTCCAGCGACGTTGAGATCACCATCTCATCGAAGATTCTGCACATACAACATATTAATCCCTCACTGGGGACAGCTCAGCACACACAACAAGGACGGATGCTTCGGGACTACTGTTTTATCCATAGTGCTAATAGTCTTTTGTCTTTATTTAGGGCAAGATTCCCCCTTAACAAAAGTGAATGAGCCGTGACTGGCGGGTGACCCCAAAGACACACGCCCCATTCAAGGGGCAGTCTGCAGAGCTGGCTGGTGAGGATAAGGATCATTTCTGAGTGAAGGGCAAGATCAGTCTCTCCCAACAAACCAGTGAGGGTGTGTCCGGTATGCATTGACAAAATGCAGACAATGCCTCTGAGTGATCTATCATGTTTGAACCTGCCGGGTCAATCACTAATTCTCTCTTCTCTCTATTTCAGGTACCAGCGAGAAAAGGGTAAGGAGGTCCTCCTCCAGAAAATTCAGCCCCCAAACCACCTCTGAGGAAGAAGCTTCAGTATCTTCAGACAATGAATAACAATGAATTCGCCTGCACCCTTCACCAGCGCAGATACATGCGCTTAAGATGCTAGTTCTAGAGTAGGATCAGGATCACAATCTCACGATGAACTCACAGACACGGGTCCACAGCTGGCAGAGGTGATGACAGCTGGCAGAGGTGATGATCAGAAAGATCAGGACCCTGTTGAGTCTAATTCTGATGATAAACCTCTAGATTAGGCTCTAAGAGAAATGTTGGAGATGCAGAGACAGAGAGTGGAACATCAGGCGTGCTTGTCAGAGGCCGCCAGCTATCTGGACTGAAGGATGGAGGAGACTATCCATATTCTGCCTGATGTCGTGGCGAGTGCATCAAAGTCTCCATTGGAAGGGTGGCAGCCACCTTGGAGCCACATCCAGCTCAATCTGGAGGATTTGCAGTTGGACCTGCACTCCATCTCTCTAGCCATGGCAAGGCTAGAGGGGTGCAGGGCACGTAGTCCTTGAAGATGTGGAGGCAGTTGTGTCATGGTATTGTTACTGGACGGGTAATCCAGCAACCCAGAGTCATGCTCTGGGGACCCAGGTTCAATACCCGCCATGGCAGATGGTGAAATTTGAATTTAATTTTCAAAAATCAGGAATTAAAAGTCTTATTTTTTCAAGCATCCAATTCATTTTTTTCCAATTAAGGAGCAATTTAGCGTGGCCATTCCACTTACCCTGCACATTTTTGGGTTGTGGGGGCGAAACCCCTGCAAATACGGGGAGAATGTGTAAACTCTACACGGACAGTGACTCAGAGCTGGGATCAAACCTGGGACCTCGGCGCCGTGAGGCAGCAATGCTAACGACGTCGCCACCGCACTGCCTTAGGAATGAAAAGGAATTAAAAGATGACCACAAAACCATTGTCGATTGTCAGAAAAACCCATCTGTGTCACAATGCAATTTCGAGAAGGAAATCTGTCATCCTTACCTGGTCTGGCTTACATGTAACTCCAGATCTACAGCAATGTGGTTGACTCTTAAACGCACTTATGGATGGGCAATAAATGCTAGTCCAGCCAGCGACGCACACATCCTGTGAACGAATCAAGAAAAAAGGTATCACTTCTACTCAAGTAATTGGATGCACCATTGGGCCCCCAAAGGGAGGGGGAGTGCAAGTCAGGAACCCCCGGGTATCCACCCAGGATACTCCAAGGGTCCCTTGCAACTTCAACTGTCCCCTCTTTCAGTGACCACATCAACTACATCAGGTCAGGCTGAGGGGAGTGCACCTGCCCCAGAGCAGGAGACTTTTTGCAGAAGGGGTCCCTCAGCCTTGGGCCACAAGAGCATGCCCAGCAAAGTCTTTGAACATAGAACATAGAATATACAGTGCAGAAGGAAGCCATTCGGCCCACTGAGTCTGCACCGATCCACTTAAGCCCTCACTTCCACCCTATCCCCATAACCCAATAACCCAATAATCACTACCCCTCCCAACCACCAATGAACTCCCAACTGGATCTTCAGTTGCATTCATTCTCACATAATTTCACTGCATGATGTGGAGATGCCAGCGTTGGACTGGGGTGAGCACGGTAAGAAGTCTTACACCACCAGATTAAAGTCCAACAGGATTGTTTGGAATCACCAGCTTTCGGAGCATAGCTCCTTCATCAGGTGAGTCAGCCTGTAGGAGAATCTCACTACAGTGAGCAGTCTTTATTTCCATATCGGTAACATCAGCAAAGGCACGTCATTTGTGGCAATGATTCCGGGTCAATATGCCTGCCACCCTGAAATCTTAGGTAGATATGCTTTGTGCTCAGGGGAATTGATCATCAAGGTGAGTGATTATCCTGTGGCTGTCACACTGGGGCTGTTTAACTCACTGGGCTAAATCACTGCCTTTGAAAGCAGACCAAGGCAAACCAGCAGCACGGTTTGATTCCTGTAACAGTCTCCCTGAACAGGCGCCGGAATGTGGCGATTAGGGGCTTTTCACAGTAGCTTCATTTGAAGCCTACTTGTGACAATAAGTGATTTTCATTTGCTTGTTGTTTATGGATGGCACAATTATTTATCATGATTAAAGTTATAATTGTTTCCCGGAGGAAAATCAGAGTCTTAATGTTTCTTTTAGCAGGGCGCCATGATGGTGCAATGGTTAGCACTGCTGCTTTATGGAGCCGAGGACCCGGGTCACTGTGCGTGTGGAGATTGCTGATTCTTCCTGTGTCTGCGTGGGTCTCACCCCCACAACCCTTGCAAGGTGGGTGGATTGGCCACTCTAAAATTGCTCCTTAATTGGAAAAATTAATATATATTTTTGCAATATCACTGTCATATTGTCTTGTGCTGGGAAACAAGTTTGTGGAGTGTTTGATTGAGCTGAACACAGATTGACTGAACAGGTCAATAAAGGAGGGTGTGAAAACAGGTAACTTAAATGGTAATGCATAGAGAGCCGGGAGAGCTTGAATAGGAATTTACATTAGGCTAATGATAGTGGTCTAAAGTTGCCTTTTGTATTTTCAAAATAACACATACAATTTGAAGTTTGTAAATAGATGAAGTTTGTAAAAGAATGACTAGAGTAAGATTAGGGCCAATCAAGGATAGTAGTGGAAAGTTGTGTGTGGAATCAGAGGAGATAGGGGAAGCGTTAAATGGATATTTTTCGTCAGTGTTTACACTGGAGAAAGACAATGTTGTCGAGGAGAACACTCAGGTTCAGTTGACCAGGCTAGATGGAATTGAGGTTCAAAAGGAGGAGGTGTTAGCAATTTTAGAAAATGTCAAAGTAGATAAGTCCCCTGGGCCAGATAGGATTTATCCTAGGATTCTCTGGGAAACCAGGGAGGAGATTGCAGAGCCTTTGTCCTTGATCTTTATGTCGTCTTTGTCGACAGGAATAGTGCCGGAAGACTGGAGGATAGCAAATGTTGTCCCCTAGTTCAAGAAGAGGAGTAGAGACAACCCTGGTAATTATAGACCTGTGAGCCTTACTTAGGTTGTGGGTAAAATGTTGGAAAAGGTTATAAGAGATAGGGTTTATAATCATCTTGAAAAGAACAAGTTGATTAGCGATAGTCAACACGGTTTTGTGAAGGGTAGGTCATGCCTCACAAACCTTATTGAGTTTTTTGAGAAGGTGACCAAACAGGTGGATCAGGGTAAAGCTGTTGATGTGGTGTATATGGATTTCAGTAAGGCGTTTGATAAGGTTCCCCACGGTAGGCTATTGCAGAAAATAAGGAAGTATGGAATTGAAGGTGATTTAGCGGTTTGGATCAGTAATTGGCTAGCTGAAAGAAGACAGAGGGTGCTGGTTGATGGCAAATGTTCATCCTGGAGTTCAGTTACTAGTGGTGTACCGCAAGGATCTGTTTTGGGGCCAGTGCTGTTTGTCATTTTTATAAATGACCTGGAAGAGGGTGTAGAAGGATGGGTTAGTAAATTTGCAGATGACACGAAGGTCGGTGAAGTTGTGGATAGTGCTGAAGGATGTTATAGGATACAGAGGGACATAGATAAGGTGCAGAGCTGGGCTGAGAGGTGGCAGATGGAGTTTAATGCGGAAAAGTGTGAGGTGGTTCACTTTGGAAGGAGTAACAGGAATGCAGAGTACTGGGCTAATGGCAAGATTCTTGGTAGTGTAGATGAACAGAGAGATCTCGGCATCCAGGTACATAAATCCCTGAAAGTTGCCACCCAGGTTAATAGGGCTGTTAAGAAGGCATATGGTGTGCTAGCCTTTATAAGCAGGGGGATTGAGTTTCGGAACCACAAGGTCATGCTGCAGCTGTACATAACTCTGGTGCGGCCACACCTGGAGTACTGCGTGCAGTTCTGGTCACCACATTATAGGAAGGATGTGGAAGCTTTGGAAAGGGTTCAGAGGAGATTTACTAGGATGTTGCCTGGTATGGAGGGAAGGTCTTACGAGGAAAGGCTCAGGGAATTGAGGTTGTTTTCGTTAGAGAGGAGAAGGCTGAGAGGTGACTTAATAGAGACATATAAGATAGTCAGAGGGTTAGATAGGGTGGACAGTGAGAGTCTTTTTCCTCAGATGGTGATGACCAACACGAGGGGACATAGCTTTAAATTGAGGGGTGATAGATATAGGACAGATGTCAGAGGCAGTTTCTTTACTCAGAGAGTAGTAGGGGTGTGGAACGCCCTGCCTGCAATAGTAGTAGACTCGCCAACTTTAAGGGCATTTAAGTGGTCACTGGATAGACATATGGATGAAAATGGAATAGTGTAGGTCAGATTGGCTTCAGATGGTTTCACAGGTCGGCACAACATCGAGGGCCGAAGGGCCCGTACTGCGCTGTAGTGTTCTATGTTCTATGTTCTATGTTCTATGAGAAAAAATAGTATAAGTTTAATTTAAGATATAGTAGATATAAAGTAAACAAAAAAAGGGTCGATTAATTCTGGGGAAAGAAACTTCTAAGGAATTGTAGACAGCAATCCAATGTAAGATCACAGGGGAAAACAGATTTAAGGAAACATTGAATACTGTGTTGGGGTAGTGGGTGTGAGAACACCAACAAGACATGTGTTGAAACCAGACCTGTGACCATTAGTTTACTGCCACCCTCAGAGAGCACCAGAAGAGCAGCAGGGCACTATGTGGTAATGCTATGGGAATTGATATAGACTAAAAATCTATGAGGACTATTGCCATTAATAAGGAGTATTGCTCTGAGTCTTTGAGGAAATGTTAGTAAAGTACTGTTAATTAAGTAAAGGTGTTCTAGTGCTTTTACATGTTATTTTCTTTATTCTAGTAAATGTTTACCTTTAATATATAAAATCATCACAATTGGTCTGGAAGTTACCTATCCTGATTTCAGAAAACTCCTCACGATACATGTGTTGCAAAATCATTCTGGCAGCTGATTCAAGTTTCCCTTTTGCAGTTGTGCAGCCTGGTATTTACCACCTGCTGTGCCACACTATTTCTCCAAAGTATACTTTGCAATGGCAATCATTTTATGAATCTGTTTATACAAAAATTAGGATCAAATGTCAAGCTCCATAAGCTTCATGCCTCTCTTCAACTTGTTATCTGTGCTTAAAGCTAAATATTCCATGCTTATTTCCCACTCTCCCCATGCATGACTCTGAACGAGGTAGATTAAATCAATTGGGAAATTATTAATATCTGCCAGAAGGGTGTTGTCATGATGTGCACTCATGCACATAATGAGATACTGATAGGCAGTGACAGACACCCAGTACGGCCAATCAACACAAAGGACAGAACACAACCAATCATCAGGCAGAACACTAGAGGGTGTTCTCCCACTATAAAACACATGAGGCATCAACACTCTGCCTCTTTCCACTGGTGACAACTGTAGTGACAGTCAGGGTGTATATATCAGTTAGCACCTTCTACACGTTGCTCAGAGCTAGTCTAGTCTAGTTAGTTATAGTAAGCACACTTAGATTAGTAGAGTGTCAAACCCACAGCGAACTGTGTGCACTGCTTAAGAAGTTCAATAAAGCGTATTGAACTAAAATCACAGTGTGGAGTCTACTTTCAAGTACAACTGCATCCAGTTGCAGTCCGTGTTACCCCAGGGTGAATAACACGACAAGTGTGATGTCAGATGTATGCTCATCTTGATGATGCAGCCTCCTTACCTGCGAGGATTTTCAATTGCTCCTTAATGGTTGCTTTGCAGTGATTTATGTAATACTCATGTAAAGGCACAGCACACAACTCGATATGGAATTCACTGCATGACAGTACTCTCAATGACTTAGACTATATGGAAAGAATTGGCCTTAAGTGAACTGTCAATGTCGCAGACTGTCACGCTCTAAAGGCAATGCTTTTGCATGTCTACTAAGTCCTCAGCAGTGTCAATGAATGGGAAAGGTTGCAATTGACTGGGTGTCAATACTGAGTTGGCCATGTTTCTCTCAAATGCAAAGGCCATCCACGACAGAAACTTAGCAGGCTTCCAATGACTGTAACGTCCTGAGTGCTTCTAACTAATCAAACCATTGTCCTGGTGAGGCCCCTTTGTGAAGACCATGCAAACAAACCGCGCATATTTGGGTGTATGATGTAGAGATGCAGGTCACTGGGTCCTGAAAGAGTGATTGGGGGCAATTGCAAGATGATACCTCTGCATTATTCATTCATGAATGCTGGCGACTGGAGAGATGTAGTTCTCTGGATGCTGCTCCCTCTTGAGATGTGCAAGCACAAACGATTGAAGAATGTTTTTTTTTGTTCAACCATCTTGCTAAGCTGGTGTCATGCTGATATAAGAGCATTCATGAATTAATTGTCTTTTTATCAGCGTTAAAGTTGTCTTGCACACTGACTTGCTGACACCATGGTTGAAAGGACTGTACTCTGTGTACCCGAACAGGCACTGGAGTGTGGTGACGAGGGGATTTTTACAGTAACTTCATTGCAGTGTTAATGTAAGCCTACTTATAATAATAATAATCGTTATTGTCACAAGTGGCGGTACAGTAGCACAGTGGGTAGCACTGTTGCTTAACAGTTCCAGGGTCCCAGGTTTGATTCCCTGCTGGGTCACTGTCTGTGCGGAGTCTGCACATTCTCCCTGTGTCTGCATGGATTTCCTCCGGGTGCTCCAGTTTCCTCCTTCTGCACTGTATGTCTTATGTTCTATGTAAGTAGGCTTACATTAACATGGCAATTAAGTTACCATGAAAAGCCCCTAGTCACCACATTCTGGCACCTGTTTGGGTACACAGAGGGAGAATTCAGAATGTCCAAATTACCTAACAGCACGTCTTTCGGGACTTGTGGGAAACAGAGCACCCGGAGGAAACCCACCCAGACAAAGGGAGAACATGAAGACTCCGCACAGTTAGTGACCCTGTGACAATAAAGATTATTATTATTACTATATGACGTTGCTTCAAGATGTGTGCTAATGGAGTGATAATCACATTCCAGTCATCATATATTGCCAAGTCTACTGTCCTTTCCAAAGAAGGCCCCATCATTAGGGCAGAAGGTGACTACTACTGTTTCCATGAGCTTTGTGAGATTTCTGTTTTTTCCTGAGATGTCAAAACTGAGAATAAAGGTTGGATCTGCATTCTTTGATCACAAACTAGCTGAACATTGAGAGAGTGAAATCCTTTTCTGTTAATGAATATCAGAGACTGCTGTCAGGAAGATCTCAAAGCCTCATGTGTCCAGTGGATGACACCCTGAGTTGCAGGATAGCTGAGATCGCAGCAAAGCACACAGCTCTGGCATGTCACATCGACGTGGAACTGCATGTAATGATGAGCTTTCTTGAAGAGGACATGCATCACTTTGTTTATGTAGTTGTATGTTGTAGATTATGAAATTCCACAAGGGTCCCCAAAGAAGCCCTGGAAGGAACTTCTGGCAGTAAAATGCATTGTGGTGATAATCTTCAAAGCAACTGGAATGATGCCCTCCAAGTCATTGTGGCATGAGTTCCTCATGGAGAATGTGCCAAATTCCTAGACAAGGGAAGGCATCTATGGCACTGCCTTTCACTCATCTTCATGTATGAACTGTGTCTTCAGTAGACCCTTGATCACGCCAAATGCCTTTGTGAATTTCTCCCGTCCTCAGGAACATCTGGGAATTCCTGATGCCCCACAAGCCCTTTCTGCTCAGGGCGTTGGTCTTCCCAGAGTTCTGCCAATCGGCAACAGGTAATTCTTCTCCTTATTCCTATCATATCTATCAACAAGACAGTGTTACCTGAAGCCTGCATTCGCCTCACCCCCTTGTATATGTAAATGGATACAATTGACAATCAATGGTAGTTCCTCTTGAATGGTCTTCCTCCAGCTGTATGGCAGGAATCTAGTCTCTAGCGCATGATCTGCCCTCAGTGTTTACCTGGTATCCTCAGGCCACCCCTTGCCGGTTGATTACATCCTGAATGTTAACAGGTGGGTGAGCTTCCCCCTCAGATGTGATGGTGCATTCACAACAAGGGTCTTCACTTGGCTTAGAGGAGCCATATGCTGTAACACTTGGTCAGGCTATTGTCAGTTCTCCTCCAGAAACCTAGATAATAGTTATTGATACTCTAAACTTGTACTTATGTCATGACTGTAACATTTGTGCCTTCAATGTCATGACCAGTACAGTAGGAACATTGAGCTTTGTCGTGTCCATTTTGGTTCTGTGCAGCAGCCATGGCCCATTATAGTTTGATCCTACATCACTTTCCACGTGCCTCTGAGAGGTCTAGATGGTACTTAAGGCCAATTTCATGACAGAATCAGAACTTAATTGATTCTCACTTGAATGCGCACCATTAGTAAAGGAAGAATATATGTTCATTGTATATTAGGGGCTTAAGTCCCAGATCTCAGCTGAGCCATGCTCACTATGGTTTGTGCAGGAAGATAATAAGATGCCCCTTCAATTAGCCCAAAATTGTTGTTCTGAACTCCTCCCAAGTGCCCTGCAACACCTGTCCTATTGGTTTTTCAGGCTTGTCATTCAGTAGTGATTGTGAACATGGTGCTCTTTATTTTTGTAGTTGGGACCGTTGTCCAGCCTCCTCCAATCACCCCTAAGTCCTCCCACCCTACTCCATAGCAACTGCCCCTTAATTCCCATTCCTCCTGTCACTATCCAGCCTCCCCCGTTACACTTGACCCCATCATTGTTCATGTCGATATTCCTGTTCAGCCCCCCCGAGCCTTTCAGTTGATGACCCTATGCCATTTGTCAAACTGTCCCACACTGTTTAGGATCCCACCATGGGATCATCCAATACCCATTACTGCCCCTCCCCATCCATGACTTTTCAACGACTGACATACAAGATCCAAATGCCTTCCATGAAGGTTACTGTGCCCTCTGTCTCCAGAGGAGCAAAGCCTTAGGTGACTCGGTACACCATTCTGTTCATAACCAACACTGTTCAGACAGGCCTCTCTCACCCAAGACCAGGTCCAAGACATGTGTGCCATGCAGAGCACTGTAACATGGCCTGTACAGGCTCAGGACAGCCTCTTCAATATGCCCCACAACATGGCCTTGGTCCCAAGGTAGCCTCTTCAATAGCCCCCAACAGCCTGTCCTTAGCCCCAGGACAGTCTCTTCAATATGTCCCCAACAATGTGGCCTCAACCCCAGGACAGTTTCTGAACCTTTCCTGGAATCTTGCCCTGGACAGCCTTTCACTCTCCCATTCTATTTCTTGACCAGCCCCTCATCTTGCCTCCGTCTCATCCCTCCCTGCTGCTTGCACCTCCCATGTTCAGCCTTGCTACAGGTTGTGCTACAGGCACCAGATATTCAGCAGGTACGGTGTGAAAGGAATGTGAAAGCAGCATCTACCGACCTCCAAATTGTCAATGGAGTGAAGCGTGCTAGGTTTGTGCCACTTATACACGTCATAAATCAGACCATTTTAATTATCCGCTGGCAGGTCACTTAAATTGGAGGGAGAATGTAATCCTGAAGAGTTGGCCTTTTAATGAGCACTGATGAGATGCAAATGAATGCAAATGTGCTTCCCGACTTAGACCAACGTGAGACGTGACTCACCTTGTACGTGCCATCAGAATTCCAAACTAATTTCCCACTGGCAGAATTCTCGATTTTTCCATCATTCCAAATTTAATATCCCCGCCCATCACTAGCGGGTGTAGAAGTTCTTCTCATGGTAACTGAATTAAACAAGGATGGCAAAGCACTGTGCTGAAACAATCACGCTCCAGACCAACTGTCCCTCCCCCACTGCACTTGGGACCATGCCATTAATATTCCTCCCATCCACTCTGTTTCTCTTTCCACAGAAACTGTCAGGCTTACTTAATATTTCCAGCACTTACTGCTTCTCTCAGATTACCAACGTCCACGCTATTTTGCTCTTCCCTTTTCTGAGCATTTAAATTAAGTAATATATTCCAAGTCAGAATGTTCGGTACTTCTGGTTAACTAGTTGAAATGCTTTGATGAACAGCAGTCCAAACATCACTCCTTAAACCTTCTGAAAAGTTTATGTAACGCATACAAAACCATTCTGGTGAGTGATAGGTAGAAATCAATGCTGTCCCTAACTGTTTATTTGTAAAGCAATATGTTCACATATTGCATTCCGGAAAAGTCTACAGAAAGGCAATTTTCTCGGTGCCAATCATCTCGTGGCAAAGTTCTATCCACAGATTTAGGCAATATTCTCTGACCATATGAGCACTTTGCAGAGACAAGCTTTTAAAGCATACTGTGATTCATATTCAGGGGAATAACCAGGTAAAACTGTCTTCAATAGTCACTAATGCTCAGTTGGCCAGGGCAGCCACAGAACGTAGACGGGTAATTTGAAATACTTTCCAGGGGCACTTGTCAGACGATCCAACCTCTTGGGAGTTTTTCTGAATCAGTTCTATCCACACAGATCTCTGTGAAGAACTAAAGTTTTTTTCATACGTAACACTGCTGGCATAATCATGCAGTATTATGCAGGACATACAGTCAGAAACATTAGTTCAATTTACTGTTCCACAACCTCTTCTGCATTTATCTCCATTCTGCTTTGATCTTCTCTGGTATTTTATCATTCCTAACTTGTCGGTCTGAAGTTGTCATTACCTTTCTGTTCCTGCGAGAACTGCTTGCACAGTTTTCTTCATGGAATGTGGTTTTAGATTTGGATTTAAATCTCATCCACTCCCAAAAATCAAATACATTTGCACGACCAAACCTGATCACCAGATTTATAAAATATTTATTAGTAGAAAGTGTATACCCAAGCCGGCAACTTCCCAAAAGAAGAATTGCAAACTTAGAGGTGTCTCCGAAAACTGGAGACATTGAAGGTCGTGATTCTCATAACCTTGGTTTGCTACAAGAATTTTATTATCTTCTATGAACAAAAACATCAACAAAAGTCGTCCTTCAACCATCCAGTTGTGATACCAGATACTGAATGCAATGTATTTGTTGAGAAGACACTGATGGCATAAATAATGACGTCTGCCAGCTCCTGTGAGAATTGAGTAATATTAAAAGTGATTGTTTCTGATAACAATTAACAATTAATGTATCGATAGGGCATTTCTTTATGTCCTATTTTAAATGAGCTTTAATCGCTTTAGAATATTAGGAACATCAGAACATAGGACTAAAGTAGGCCATTTTGCCTTTTGAGCCTGTTCTGACATTGATGAATTGTGACCTAACGCCACATCATGGTAAAATAGTAGAGTCGCAGCAGGAGGCCTTTTTAAAAATTATTCTTTTGTGAGATGTGGGCATCAGCATTTGTTGCACATCCCTAATTCTCATAAACTGAATGGTTTGCTCGGCCATTTCAGCGGGAAGTCAAGAATCATACGCCTTGTGGGTGTGGAATCACATGCAGGTCAGATCAGGTAAGGACAGCAGATTTCCCTCTCATTTTTATGATAGTTGATGATAGTTTCATGGTCACTATTACTGGGACTACTTTTCAATTCCAGAATTATTAACTGAAATTAGATTCCACCAGCTGCAGTGCTGGACCCATTTTCCCAAAGCATTAGTCTAGGCCTCTGGGTTATTAGTGGCTGTCAGTCCATGGCAGCCTTTGATTGGCTGGAAGCTCTTGTCAGGATTTCCTGCCACACGGGGTTCTCATCCTGTGGAAGGACCACTGCTCGCCTCTCTACTGCCTGATTGGCTTGTGATTCAGCGGGGAATGATGCAAATGTTGTGGTGTCATACGATATATCTTTGACGGCTACTTAAAATTAAATTAACAATTTTATTGGAAGCATCATTTGCCTGCTAATTCACGTTTAATTTGCATTGCTTCTGAATTGTGTTAAAGTCAAAGCTACAGCAAGTGGAAATTTGTTGGTTATTTCTTGTCTCTGGGGGTTAATTGAGAATTTTAGTTATTTTGATTTAAGGTTCCCCCACGGGAATGTTGCATCTCGCTGACCTGATCACTACTTTGATTACAAAGTGTTAGAAGATAGAACAGTACAGCACAGAACAGGCCCTTCGGCCCTCGATGTTGTGCCGAGCAATGATCACCCTACTCAAACCCCCATGTATCCACCCTATACCCGTAACCCAACAACCCCCCCCCCCCCTTAACCTTACTTTTTTTTAGGACACTACGGGCAATTTAGCATGGCCAATCCACCTAACCCGCACATCTTTGGACCGTGGGAAGAACCGGAGCACCCGGAGGAAACCCACGCACACACGGGGAGGACGAGCAGACTCCGCACAGACAGTGACCCAGCCAGGAATCGAACCTGGGACCCTGGAGCTGTGAAGCATTTATGCTAACCACCATGCTACCATGCTGCCATGTTTCAGTTACTGCTGAAAACCTTTTGATTCCAAGATGTCAAATTTGTTTTTAAGTTTCTCAACGTTTGAACATTTGCAAAAGTTTATATCAGCTTTATTAGATAAAACAACCTCCCAAATCCTTGCCCACCTTACTTGGAACTCCATGTTTGGATCCCTCCATCTACCCCAGTAATAGCAGTGGAACAGCAAGTCACAAGTGACATCCTAAGGGATTGTGGCAAAGGCAAATGTTCCCTCCAGGAACTGACTGCAGCCCTTGACATGGTTGACCAGACAATCCTCTTTTGGTGGCTCTTCACTGCTGTCCAGCAGGGTGGGAACACCCTCACCTGGTTTTATTTTTAACTAAATGCAGCCAGAGAACCACCTGCAATGACTTAATTTCCTCCTCCCGCACCATTACGTCTGGTGTCCGTCAAGGATCTATCCCCAACCCTCTCCTATTTCTCATTGATATGCAGCACCTCAGTGACATCATCTGAAAACACAGTGTGAGTTTTCACACATACACAAACAACACGCAGGACTACCTCACCAACCCATTTCTCAACTCCTCCACTGTCTCTAAATTGTCAGGCTGCTTATCCAAAATCCAGTACTGGCTGAGCAGAAATTTGCTCCAGTTAAATCTTGGAAAGATGGAAACCATTGAGCTGCATTTTATGTGGAGGTGGTGGGCCCACCCACTGGCTGAAATGTCAGGGCCTGGCATCTCCGCTACATTGGGTGGAGACCCCTTAATTTAAGAGACCCCGATCAGAGACACCCTCGTTAAAGAGAACCTCACCAGAGACCCGCCATAAGAGAGACCGCTGCCTGGAAGCCCCCCAGAAGAGAGACCCCCCTTCTAGAATTCCTCCCAGAAGAGAGACCCCTGTCTGGAATCCCGCCTCCCCCTGTTGCTATATTTATTTGGTTATAAATATGGCAGTCAATATGGTCGCCTTCCTTAATCCTATTTATGTTTGCTCTAGAGTCGCCAGGTATCTCTCGATACCGCCACAAGGTTCAAACCCGAATACTGATCAAAGAACCAATACACCAGTTAGTTAGTTAGTTCAAAGTCAATACTATTTATTTACACACACAGTAATATCTACTCATGCACAAGATACTACAAACTAAACTATCTCTAATGCTAACGCCTATACTTAACTTCGGTTGCCCACTCAGTCAGAGGAACAATGGCCGTTGTTCGGATCTGAGGTTGTTGGGTTTGAAGAGGTAACAGGAGAACAGCTAAGGTCGTCCATCTGATGGCGAGCGTTGACCTTGGACTTACTTGCTTCTGGTGAAGCTGGTGGACGGGTCTCTCCACTTTGAGAGCCGAGTCCAAGAGAGCGATTCTCTCTCGGGGGCTTCTTATACCCGAAGGGGCTTCGCGCGCTTTTGGGTGGGCCTTGAACTTGGCCCCACTTAATTGGCCCCCATCTTGATCACTGGTATTGATCTTGACCCATAAAGGGGTGGGTGCCCTGATGGCTGGGTGTGTCCTAGGTGGCTGTTGGCCTTGCTTTATTTACGCTTTCGGTTTGGGGAACTGGCGCCGGGGTGTCTGGAGCTAGATCGGTTGCTTGAGTGTCTTTCCTTTGTTCCCGGAGATGGGCCATCAATATGTTAATTGATCTATAGTTTCAGTCTCGTCTGGGAGTTGCCTTCTCCAATATGCATACAGGCTCTGTGCCTGCTTGCTTTCTTAACATTGTCCATATTTCCCTACAGTCATTGCGATCATCCATTTTGTATTCTGAAAGTGGCCATCTCAGATGGCTACACCCCCAAGAAGAGAGATCCCCGCGGAAATTATTTTTTTGAATTCCTCCAAAATAATTATTTCCCTACTAAGTTTTTGACTAAAAAATATTTCTCCTTCCTCCAGAACTTCCTTAGCTCCTGCCTCTAACTTCAACCTGTTAAGTTGGTGCTCTCTTTGCAGTGTTATTTTCCTAAATTCATATTCTCTCTTTTTCTTTTGCTTCTGCCAATGCTAATCTCTATTTCTCTTCTTCCTCTCATGTTAATCTTTCCCTTTCCATTTTCTCTTTGAAAATCCCTCCCCTTTTTCTTTGGCTCCATTTACCATCTCCATTTCTCTCAATTTTTGCTGCATTTCCGATTCTTTCATTTTTAATTGGATTCAAGGTCATTCGAAAGGGTTAGATTGTTACTAGTAAGTTTAAATATTGAACTATGATTTGTATTATCTCTGCTTTCTTTGCACCTTTTGGCAGGGCTAACTGCAGTTTCTCTGCTAAAGTAACAAGCTTTGTTTTTGGTTGCATTTTCAATTCCTCCCGAGTGATTTCCTCCAATCTCAGGACATCTTTTAAAACTGTAAGAGACATTTCCACATCACTCTTATTTCAAACCCAGAAAGAATGTAATCAGTCCACACCAACTCACTGTCTTTCAAATTCAAAAATCTTGCTACAAGTCCCCAATTTGCTACAGATGCCTAGTTAGACCTCAATAAAGATTAAGATACTGAATGAGACACGTAACATTTTACATTTTAAGACTGGGCAGAAAAGGCAGATTCTTTCTGGGAGTGATAATATAAAAAATTGGCCTTTGTTATTTTAAAAACAAAACTTTATTGAAACAAAAGGAAAGAAAACACTAGTTAACTTTCAAACTACACAGTTCTAACATTAACAGATTATATACAGTTTAACTTTAACACAAATTCTCATTAGGCAGTGAGTGGGTAAGTGTTATCATGGGGATCCACAAGACTATGAGACATAGGAGCAGAAGTAAACCATTCGGCCCATCGAGTCTGCTGCACCATTCAATGAGATCTTGACTGATCTGATATGATAATCCTCAACTCCACTTTCCCACCTTACCCCCATAACCCTTGATTCCCTTACTAATTAAATATATCAATCCCAACTTGAACATACTTAACAACCCAATCTCTACAGGTCTTTGTGATTCACTACACTCTGAGAGAAAAAAAAATTCCACCTCATGCTTGTCCTAAATGGGGCGACCCCTACTCTGAGATTATGCCCTCTTGTATTGACACTCCCACAAGGGGAAACAACTTCTCAGCACAGTCCTGCCAAGCCCCCAAGAATCCTATATGTCTCAATAAAGCCGCCTCTCACTCTTGTCAACTCAAATGAGTACAGGCCCAACTTAGTCAAAATCTCAGAAGAAAATCCCTCCATGCCGAGGATCAACCAAGCAAACCTTCTCTCCACTGCCTCCAGAGCCAGATTCGACGTTTGTGGGGCCTCAGACTCACCTTCATTTCTGCTCCACACCTCTCCAAATTGATGCCAAGCTCCTCCTGACCACATCCACCTCTGCCCCACAGAACACAATGGCGCAAGCCACCAAAATATACTAACATATAAAATAACATAATAACATAAAATAAAACAATGCTTTCTCATTTAGCAATTTGCAAATTTCTACTTTTTATAATGTTTTGGATTGCTGAGTCCCATTATTAATTTTAGGCAGACATTCACTGTAGGGTTGATTGGGTCACACATGGAAAAGTTTTACCTTGCTGTCAATAAAGGTAATTGCCGCAAGAATATCCTTTTGGTTAAATAAAGCACCAACTTCCTAAAAGGCCTGATTATTTTCATAATGCGAGTGTTTTTGTTTATTCACAAACCTCGCTGGTCTGGCATCTTTAAGGCAACCTCCTGCCTCACTCCTCCTCTAATTGTGCTGGTAAGGTTTGGTGCAGCTCCTCGCTGTTGCTGGCTGGCCTGTCCTCCTCAGCCCTGTGTCATAATATACACCTGTATATCATGGTGCAGACACACACTGATGGACACACACAGGGACCAATCAACATGTACAAACACCGCAGCCAATCATCAGTTAGAATACAACACACTATAAAGGCAGAGGGCACCACAGTTCCCACTCATTCTGGGTGCTGCCTCTCAGTGTAACAAGAACTCATCCAGCCCAGCACAGACTCACGCCACATGCTGAGAGAATCAACTGGTTCGGACAAGGCTTATGTCTCTAGTTTAAGTTAGCATCATTTAGACCCACAGTCATCGTGTGTTAGTTAGTTAGAAGTTAGTTAATAAAATTGAGTTGAACCTTCATCAGTGTTGGAAGTGTCTGTTCATCTCTCAAGTCTACCCTAGCCAACACTTCACCCTGGTCAAATTGCCCCTCGCCTGTTCCCCTCGCTGCTCGAATGCTGCTGACCAGCTGGCTCACCTTAGTCTGTGGCTTTTGCATGGTGCCTCGTGCCTCACCTCGCTGTTTCTGGCTGGCCTGCCCTCCTCAGCACTGTTCAAGTTGCCTCTCGCCTGCTCACTTCACTGTTCGATGGCTGCTGACCGGCTGACTCACCTTAGCTCGTGGCTTTCGCCCGGTGACTCGTGCCTATCTATTGCTGGCTGGCCAGCCCTCAGCCCTGGGTCGAGAAACCTGCTGACTGCACCTTTTTTTGCAAAAATAAAACACAGGGTCCTCTGCCTCTCTCTTGTTCCTCGCCTAGTAACCTCTCATTCCTCACACGTGCGCCTCAACGTTCGGACCAGTCTGTTTTCCTGCTCTGAGGCGACTCGGCCGATCAAAGTCTGATGTTGCTCTGCATTGCTTGCTGATCGATTCATTTGTATTTGTTGGGCGTAGCAGCAAATGCAGAGTTATCAGGCTTGGATTGGTGACCATAGACATGACTGGGGCAGGCCCCCCCATTGATTGAGGACCTGTGCCCAGATAATGTGTGTTTCATTGTAAATCCACCTCTGACCGCCTCCAATGCCAGTAGATCTTTCCTTAGATAAGGGGATCTAGCTTTCCTCTTGCTCCCAGTTCATGAGCATGTACACCAAGACTGAATTGAGCACAGTAAATGTATTTTGCTCCATTGAGGGCTATCCTAATGAGCAATTTAGCCATCAGCTATCTATCAAATGCAGGCGTTCACTGTTCCTTGACCAACTCTGCACGGGTCTCCCATGAATTACTTGAAAGATCCAGATTTAGAGATTTTAATTGTCCTGGTAACTTTTATTTATACTACTTTTACCTACAGTCACACTTTTTAAAATTAATATTGCATTCTGTTGCATTTGGATCAGAGCAGTAAGTCATCTTGCGGCCATTGACATTTTCTCTAAACACAACTTGTATGCAGTCAGCTCCTCAAACATCCCCTTAAATTTCATTTGAGGCTTATTCAGTCCCCAGAATGGGTAGTTATATGGGGTGTGTTACCATGACTGGTTGTCCTTCACTATCCAGGTCCTATGTCCCTGGTTCTCTTCCTCTTATTCTTTCCCCTTCATGGTAATGACACAGGAGATGTATGGTTAGAGAAAGAGATCTTTTTATTTCTCAAAATGACTGGATGATTCTTGTCAGGTTTCACTGATCAGGAATAGCTTCAATACTTTCATTCTGGAGCAGCTGACTTGTACCTGCTTCAGGTGACCATCAATGCAGCTTATAAATCTGGTTCTAATATTAAGAAATCTTTGACCACCACTATTGTTGGAATTTTGTCTATAGCTTGGAAATGAAGCGATTATAATAAGCCGAGACGTTGAACTCACTAATGGCCAATATTCCTCAATCTTTTATATCTCTCTGGGTGCAAATGCACAGGAAATACAATCCCTAAATTTGAAGTACCTCTTAAAAAAGACAAAGCATTGCTATAGGTAAACCCCCAGTGGGCAATAAGTGCCTCGACAGTCACAGGTAAATGAGAGAGCTGAATTTTAATTTCCCATCCAACTGGGATTGAAGGCAAGAAAGCACTAAAATCAGACCCATTGGCCAGCGAGCCAGTCCACCAGCTCTATCCCACCCAGGCATCATTTATATGGAGGTGGGACGATGTGTGCGAAATAGGGACAGCCATTAACACGCAATGGAAGTTGTTGTGGTTTGTCAAGGTTCACGTAAGGCCAACTCAAGGAAGCCAATGGGGATTTTTCAGTCAGCCTCCAGGTTCCCACAGGCAGCAGAGGTTAGTTTCCGTACCTCGAGGCAACCTCTCCAGAAGACCAAGGGGCCAGTGCTCCAGGCAGGATTAGATGTCCTCCCTGCCTGCCTGTCTGCTGCAGCAGCCACTGTGGTGACCTGGCTGCAAAGCCCAGTTTTTAAAATTCTAAGTTCAAGAAAGTTGAAGAGGGGAGAGGTACGTCTGCATTTTGAAGCAGCCTCTCCCTCACTGCATTTGCTTTTCATTGGCCTTCGTGCTCCAAAAGCCCTTCCACCACCCCTAATTGCCCTCTGGCCATTAATTCCTCACCCAGTGCAAAATTAAAATGAGTAACTTTCTCACATAGGGCAGGTTTCCGACCGGTAGACCTGAAATTGGGGTTTCATTAATGTGAATTGGGTGACCTAGCTGTCACAGACAAGTCAGCCATTTGTACAAACTAATATCAGCTGCTTGTCTTGTTGACAATTCTCCACAGGCCAATTCTGTGAGGGGGGTGTGGAACAGAAATGGGGGTGGTGGAGTGTGTCATCTGGAATACTGTGGTGTCGGGGGACCACTCCTATTTTCCTGGCTCACGAACAATGATTTAATAAAAGAAATGCCCAGTGACTTTAAAAATCTGGACTGGAGCAAGCCCATTCCTTGAATATTAAAAAAGAAACTCAAAACTCGCAAGTGCTGCATGTACATATGTAAGGGACATTTGGTTTGTGAGATTGTCATGGATGCTTAAAAAATTACTGAACCCAATATTGGGTCAAATGTCTTTGAAGCATTTTTGGACATGGGGCAGTGGTACCTAAAATTAACACTTACTGGGTTAGATTTTACACCCCTCCCCATACCAGGGGACAGGTGGGAATGGACATAAAATTGTGCATCATGGCATCTGCGCCCACCAGAGATCTTCCCCAGATATTGCCCATATATTTGTCCTCGCACCACACCCTGTTAATCATGCGAGGAGTTGAAGGAGTTCCCACAGAATTGCTGTTCTAATTTTTAGGGATAGTGATAGCGGTAGAGGGAGAGGCCCTCAAAGCAATCTTGGTGAGCTACTGTAGAATGCACAGACTGTAGTCCGAATCCGCCAATAGTGGGGACCAAAGTTAAACTTGAAGAGTTAGTGGCTGCACCCATCCATGTGAATGGTGAGCATTCCAACACACTCCTGGGGCGGGATTCTCCGACCCCACGCAGGGTCGGAGAATCGGCGGACAGCGGCGTTATTTCCGCTCCCGCAGGGTTTTTAAATCTCCCACCGGCCGAAGTCCCGCCGACGTGGCCACGGGTCACGTTGGCGAAAATCACAGTTGCTTTAAAACGGCGTCAACCATTGATGATGGTTGACGCCGTTCAGTGTCGGGGGGTGGGTTGCGGCATCAGGGAGGGGGGGGGGGGTTGCGGCATCGGGAGGGGATTGCGGCATCGGGAGGGGGGGGTTGCGGCATCGGGGGGGGGGGTTGCAGCATCGGGGGGGTGGGTTGCGGCATCGGGGGGGGTTGCGTGCAGAGAGGGGGGGCTACGGATGCCCTGGACCAACGCACCGTCGCCCCCCCCTCTGTACGCTGCTGCCCCCTACCCCAACCACCCCCCTCACCACCCCTACCCCCTTCACCACACCTACCCCCCTCCAACGCCGCACCCCCCCCACCCCCCACTAACGCCGCACTCCCCCCCCCACTAACGGAGGAAGGAAGGGGGGGGGAGGAAGGAAGGGGGGGGAGGAAGGAAGGGGGGGGAGGAAGGAAGGGGGGGAGGAGGAGAGAGGGGGGGTGTGGGTACCGGCATTGGGGGGGGGGGGTACCGGCGTTGAGGGGGGGGGGACCCGGCGTTGAGGGGGGGGTTTGCGGCGTTGCGAGAGATGGGGGGCGGCGTTGGAGGGGGGTAGGAGTGGTGGGGAGGGAGGTAGGGGTGAGGAGGCAGGTAGGGGTGGGGAGGGAGGTAGGGGTGGTGAGGGGGGGTTGGGGTAGAGGGCAGCGGCGTACAGAGGGGGGGGCGACGGTGCGTTGGCCCCGGGCATCCGTCGCCCCCCCTCTCTGCACGCCGCTGCCCGCAACCCCCCCCCGATGCCGCAACCCCCCCCCCCCCCCCGATGCCGCAACCCCCCCCTGCATGCCGGACCCCCCCCCCCAATGCCGGAACCCCCCCCCAATACCGGAACCCCCCCCCCCAATGCCGGAACCCCCTCCCAATGCCGGACCCCCACCAATGCCGGACCCCCCCCCAATGCCGGACCCTCCCCCAATGCCGGAACCCCCCCCCCAATACCGGAACCCCCCCCCAATGCCGAACCCCCCCCCCCCAATGCCGGACCCCCCCCCAATGCCGGACCCCCCCCCAATGCCGGACCCCCCCCAATGCCGGAACCCCCCCCCAATTCCGGAACCCCCCCCCCCCCCCCCCCCAACGCCGGAACCCCCCCCCCCCCCCCCCCCCAAGGCCGGAACCACCCCCCCCCCCCCCCCAATGCCGGAACCACCCCCCCCCCCCAATGCCGGAACCCCCCCCCCCCCAATGTCGGAACCCCCCCCCCCCCAATGCCGGAACCCCCCCCAATGCCGGAACCTCCCCCCCCCATGCCGGAACCCCCCCCCCCCAATGCCGGAACCCCCTCCCCCCAATGCCGGAACCACCCCCCCCCCAATGCCGGAACCCCCCCCCAATGGCCGGAACCTCCCCCCCCATGCCGGAACCCCCCCCCCCAATGCGGAACCCCCTCCCCCCCCAATGCCGTAACCACCCCCCCCCAATGCCGGAACCCCCCCCCCCAATGCCGGAACCCCCCCCCAATGCCGGAACCCCCCCCCCCAATGCCGGAACCCCCCCCCCAAATGCCGGGTCTGTCTCTCTCCTCCTCCTCCAAAAAACGCCGGGTCTCACCACTTCCGCAGCTGGTGAAACTGACGCGTATCGCGTCAGTCAGCTGCTGGCCCTTCCGGGAACGGAGATTGCCAGCTTAAAAGAAGGCCCGGACGCCGGAGTCATGCACACCGCTTTTTCCCGCCGGAAATGGGCGTCACGTCGGTCCGCGGAGAATTTCGCCCCTGATTTCAGCTTTATAAACAAATTAGATGCCTTCATGTGTCAAGAAATGGGCAATTCATCATACATTAGACAGCCTTCATATTCCCATTGTAACAAGAGTATTGAACCGGGGGTCCATTTCAGTTTCAGGTTGGATTTATTTTTCCCAAAAATGTACTTTATACACAATTGGAATAAATACATGACAAAACATTTTGGGCGCGATTCTCCGCAAATGTGGCGAGTCGTAAAGGCTGCCGGGAAACTGGCCGTGTTTCACGGCAGCCTCCGCGCCCCCTCCTGGACCCGATTCTCCCCCCCGGGCGGGGCTAGCAGTGGGGCCCCGTGAAGCACGGCATCGCGGCCTTAGCGACCGTCGCTAAGTCCGCGCGGCAAGCGTCACGCGGCTGACGCGCACGATGACGTCAGCCGCGCATGCGCGGGTTGGATGGCTCCAACCCGTGCATGCGCGGATGACGTCATCACGCAGACGCGTCAAACACGCGCATGTGCGGGCCGTTATGACCCTCAGCCGCCCCGCGGACTGATCCTGCGGGGCGGCGGAAGAACAAATAGTGCGCGGGTATCAGACCCGCTGCCCGCGATCGGTGCCCCCCAATCGCAGGCCCATGCCACCCTTGGCACGGCCGTGCCAATCGGTGCCATGGTTGTCCGGGACGGCACTTTGCGGCCGTTTTCACGAACGGTGAGAGCAGGTGTGATCGCGTTCGTGAAAACGGCCGTAAAGGCCTGGGAACTCGGCCAATCGGCCTGGGGAGAATCGCTGTTCGCCGTAAAAAAAGGCGAGCAGCGATTCATGTCGTGGGGCGGCCGTGGGGGGGAGAGAATAACGGGAGGGCATGACAATTGTCGGGAAGGCCCTCCCGCTATTCTCTGACCCGTCGTGGGCAGCGGAGAATCGCGCCCTCTGAATAGAAATTTACAGAAAGGGAAATAAAATTCAACTTGTCTCCAGACAGCATGTTCCATTCTAAGGTGCATCTATTAATGTTCACAATATACATTCCCATTTCAGGCATATAATCCAAGGGGTTCAGCACAGTTTCTAACAGCTCGGTACACTATGGCTGAAAAGCCTTCAACAATTTCCCATTGCCCCTCTGTAGCAGCTGCCCTGAGCTTTGGTGCATCCCTCAGATGGTGAAGAGCTTGACAAAGTGGTGTTATTGACTATCAAGAGGGAGTGGCTGTCCTTTCTTTTTTTAAATTTTCAACAAATTTTAACCAACAAAACAGAGAAAAACAGTAACCGCCCCCAAATACAAAAGCAATAAATTAACAACCCCCCCCCCCCCCCCCCCCCCGGGTTGCTGCTAAAGTTGACAACCCCCTAATGCTCCGCCAGGAAGTCTAGAAACGGCTGACACTGCCGGACGAACCCTGCACCGACCCCTTTCGGGCAAACTTGACCTTCTCCAGTTTGATGAACCCAGCCATGTCGTTGATCCAGGATTCCGAGCGTCGGGGCTTCGCATCCTTCCACTGTAAAAGAATCCTGCGGCGGACTACCAGGGACGCAAAGGCCAGAATACTGGCCTTTTTCGCCTCCTGCACTCCCGGCTCCGATACTACCCCGAAAATTGTGAGCCCCCAGCCCGGCTCCACTTTGGAGCCAACCACCCTTGACAAGGTCCCAGCAACCCCCTTCAAAAGCCCTCCAACACAGGACACGCCCTGTGTGGTTTGGTGGGATCCCCGAACACCTGCTACACCTGTCCTCTCCCCCAAAGAACCGGCTCAGCCTTATCCCAGTCATATGCGCCCTATGCAGCATCTTTAATTGGATTAAACTAAGCCGCATGCAAGAGGAGGAGGAATTCACCCTCCCCAAAGCATTCGCCCACGTCTCCTCTCCCAGCTCCTCCTCCCACTTTTCTTTCAGCTCTTCCACCGAGGCCTCCTCCCCCATCTGCATCACTTGGTAGATTGCCGAGATCCTCCCCTCACCGACCCACGTCCCCGAGAGCACCCTGTCCTGAACCCCCCTTGGCGGCAACAGTGGAAACTCCACCACCTGCCACCTAACAAACGCCCTAATCTGCATATACCTGAAGGTATTCCCTGGGGAGAGACCCCACCTCCCCTCCAACTCCTCTAAGGTCGCAAACTTCCCATTGGGAAAGAGGTCCCCCATCCGCCTGATACCTGCCCTGTGCCAGCTCAAAAGCCCTCCGTCCATCCTCCCTGGTACAAACCGGTGGTTCCCCCGTATCAGAGACCAAACTGACGCCTTCACCTCCCCCCTATGCCGCCTCCACTGCCCCCAGATTTTGAGGATAGCCACCACTACCGGACCCGTAGAAAACCTTGCTGGGGGGAGCAGCAACGGCGCCATCACCAGCGCCTCTGGGCTCGTGCCCACACAGAATGCCACCTCCAACCTCTTCCATGCCGCCCCCTCCCCCTCCATCACCCACCTACGTATCATTGCCACATTCGCAGCCCGGTAGTACCCACACAGGTTGGGCAGCACCAACCCCCCCACTTCCCTATCCCACTCCAAGAATACCCTCCTCACCCTCGGGGTCTTCTGCGCCCACACAAACCCCGTAATACTCCTACTCACCCTCCTGAAAAAAGCCTTCGGGATCATGATGGGTAGACACTGCAAGAGAAACAGAAACCTCGAGAGCACCGTCATTTTGACCAACTGGACCCTGCCCGCTAGGGAGAGTGGCAACACATCCCATCTCCTAAACTCCTCCTCCATCTGATCCACCAGCATCGTAAAGTTTAGCCTATGCAGGGCCCCCCAGCTCCTGGCTATCTGGACCCCCAGGTATCTGAAGCTACTCTCTGCCCTTTTCAGCGGAAGCTCCCCTATCTCTCTCTCCTGGTCCCCCGAATGCACCACGAGCAGCTCACTCTTCCCCACGTTGAGCTTATACCCAGAGAAGTCCCCGAACTCCCCAAGAATCCTCATCACCTCCGGCATCCTCCCCCACCCAGTCTGCCACGTACAACAACAAATCATCCGCGTACAACGACAGCCGATGCTCCTCTCTCTCCCCCACCGCACTATCCCCCTCCAGTTCCTCGATTCCTTCAGCGCCATGGCCAGGGATTAGATCGCCAACACAAACAGCAGGGGAGACAGGGGGCACCCCTGCCTCGACCCCCGGTACAACCGAAAGTTCTCCGACCACCACCCATTCATCACCACACTCGCCACCGGGGCATCATACAATAGCCTCACCCACCTATTAAATCCCTAACCAAACCCGAACCTCTTCAAAATCTCCCAAAGGTATCTCCACTCCACCCTGTCAAAGGCCTTCTCCGCATCCATTGACGCCACTATCTCCGCCTCCCCGTCCACCGCCGGCATCATTATGACATTTTTTAAAAAATAAATGTAGAGTACCCAATTCATTTTTCCAATTAAGGGGCAATTTAGCGTGGCCAATCCACCTGACCTGCATATCTTTGGGTTGTGGGGGCGAAACCCATGCAAACATGGGGAGAATGTGAAAACTCCACGTGGACAGTGACCCAGAGCCGGGATTGAACCTGGGACCTCAGCGCCGTGAGGCTGCAGGGCTAACCACTGCGCCACCATGCTGCCCATCATTATGACATTGAGAAGCCGCCGCACATTAACGTTCAACTGCCTCCCCTTCACAAAACCCGTTTGATCCGCGTGAATAACCTGCGGCACCACATCCTCCACCCTCCTGGCCAATACCTTGGCCAGCATTTTCGCATCCACGTTGAGGAGCGAAATCGGCCCATATCATCCACACTGAAGGGGGTCCTTATCCCGTTTCAGAATCAATGAGATCAACATCTGGACATCGTCGGGGGCAAAGCCCCCCCTCCCCTGCCTCATTCAATGTCCTCACTAGCAGCGGGCCCAGCAGGTCTGAAAACCTCTTATAAAATTCAACCGGGAACCCATCAAGTCCATCAGCAGCCTCACCTCTAACCTCCACATCGGGCGCTGGTCCCTCCCCTCCCGCAACTCAAGGTCTACCCAATGCGGGGCATGATCTGAGATGGCTATCGCAGAATATTCCGCACCTACCACCCTTGGAATCAACGTCCTGATGAAGACCAAAAAGTCAATCCGGGAGTAAGCCTTGTGGACGTGGGAGAAGAACGAAAACTCCCTGGGCCCCGGCCTCATAAACTTCCAAGGATCCACCCCTCCCATCTGGTCCATGAACCCCCTCAGCACTGTGGCCACCGCCGGCCTCTTACCCGTCCTGGACCTGGAGCGATCCAGTGCTGGGTCCAGCGCTGTATTGAAATCTCCTCCCATTATTAAACCCCCCGTCTCAAGGTCTGGAATCCGGCCCAGCATGCGCCGCATAAAGCCTGCATCATCCCAATTTGGGGCGTACACATTAACCAGCACCACCCGCTCCCCCTGGAGCCTACCACTCACCATCACATATCTGCCACAACTAACCGCCACCACACTCGACACAACAAACAACATACTCTTCCCCACAAAAATCACCACCCCCCAGTTCTTCGCATCCAACCCCGAATGGAACACTTGCCCAATGGAACACAACCCACCCCTTTCTCAACCTTACCTGATCCGCCACCCTAAGGTGCATCTCCTGGAGCATAGCCACATCTGCCCCCAGCCCCTTCAAATGTGCGATCACCCGGGCCCGCTTGACCGGCCCATTCAGCCCCCTTACATTCCATGTGACCAGCCGAATCGGGGGGCTATTCACACCCCCCCCCCCCCCCCCGGTCAGCCATAACTCTTCCTCGGCCAACCATGTGCCTGCAGTCCCCGCACGGCCCGTTCCCCACAGTGGCAGATCCTCGTCCCGACCCCTCCTAATACCATCAGTTCCCCTTCGCCCCTTCCAGCAGCAACCCGGTACCCTCTCCCTGCTCCCCCCCCCCAAAACCCCCTTCCCCTCCCACTCCCCCTAGCTAGGGCCCCCCCCCTAGCTGTGTTGCCCCTCTCAATGTACTTCTGTAAGTCAGCTGACTCCTGCTGACCCCGGCTGCTCCCGCCACCCCAATGACCCCCCCCCCCCCACCCCCCGCCCGGTGTACCGCTACCACCCTTCCCCCCGACCGGCACAGTCCCCTTCCATTCCGACTCCAGCGTGGGAAAAAACCCGCGCCTCCAACTTAAACCCCGCCCTTTGACCCAAAATGCGGGAAGAGAAGGCCCGCGCCACTACGGGCCTACAAACATCCCACAAGCTTTCCCATAAGAAAAAGAAAAACAAAAGCCAACACAAAAGAACAAGGGAGAACAGAGCCTCCAAACACTGTACATCAGTCCCCAACCCCCCCTCAATCCTCAGTCCGAGTCCAGCTTCTCTGGCTGGACAAAGGCCCAGGCCTCTCCCGGGGAGCCAAAGTAATACTGGCGGTCTTTATAAGTGACCCAGAGGCACGCCGGCTGTAACAGGCCAAACTTCACCCCTCCCTTGTGCAGCACTGCTTTCGACCGGTTATAACTGCTCTTTTTTTCGCCACCTCCGCACTCCAGTCCTTGTAAATTCGGACCTCTGCATTCTCCCACCTGCTGCTCCTCTCCTTCTTGGCCCACCTAAGCACACATTCTTGGTCGACGAACCGGTGAAACCGCACCAGCACCACCCTTAGCGGCTCGTTCGGCTTGGGCTTTCTCACCAACACTCGATGGGCCCCCTCCAGCTCCAAGGGCCCTTGGAAGGACCCCGCTTCCATTAGCGAGTTCAGCATCGTGACCACGTAGGCCCCCATTCCGATCCCTCCAGCCCTTCCGGGAGGTCCAAGATCCGCAAATTCTTCCACCGTGAGCGGTTCTCCATTTCCTCCAGCCTCGCCTGCCATTTCTTGTGGAGCACCTCGTGCGACTCCGCCTTCACTGCCAGGCCTAGGATTTCATCCTCATTCTCCGAGGCCTTTTGCCGGACCTCCCGGATCTCTGCCCCCTGGGCTGTCTGGGTCACCGTGAGCTTGTCAAGTGAGGCTTTTAGCAGTTCCAGCAGCTCAGCTTTCAGCTTTCTGAAGCAGCGATGGAGCAGCTCCTGCTGCTCCTGCGCCCACTGCTTCAACGCTGTCGATTCCCCT
Source organism: Scyliorhinus canicula (assembly GCF_902713615.1). Classification (NCBI taxonomy): domain Eukaryota; kingdom Metazoa; phylum Chordata; class Chondrichthyes; order Carcharhiniformes; family Scyliorhinidae; genus Scyliorhinus; species Scyliorhinus canicula. Next base: position 75,283,691 of record NC_052155.1, read on the forward strand.
CCCGCCGCCATCTTGGTCTTCCTCCCTTGCACCTTTCTCTGCTTCAGAGCCGATTTTTAAACCGCCACGCTCCTGGTCCATTCCATCCACCGGCAGAGAAGCGTAGCTGATGTCTTCCCACACCGGGAAAAGTCCGTCCAGCGCCGTTACGGGCCCTAAAAAGAGCCCAAAAGTCCGAAAATAGCGGGAGCCGCCGAACGTGCGGCTTAGCTCCGCATCACCGCAACCGGAAGTCGTGGCTCTCCTTTCTATTGTTGATAATTGTCATTGTCTAGCATGAATGTTACCTGTCACATGACAACATACGTTTGAGTTGCTGGATGTTACAGACTGGAACAGGCTGTTCCATATCAGGTGTTGTGAATGGAGCCAAACACTGTGGAATTGTTGGTGAAGAACATTCCTGACCTTATGACAGAATGAAGGTGATGAAGCAGTGTGAGAGCTGTTATGATCCCAGCTGATGTTATGACCGAGCAAGTCAGATACCATCATGGAACCTGGTTTGATAGATCCCAACTTTTATGTTTTGTTTAGAAATGTGGACGGCAGCAGTCACAGAATCTGCTGATGAACTTTTAACAAAAGAAGAAAACATTTATTAAACAAGAAAACATGAATTATATTACACTGTAGCTTCACCCCAACGTACCTTTACAGATATATACAAATTCATCAGGATAACACAAGTTACAAAATCTACCTTATACTCTAATGTTCACAATAAATATACAATCCATGCACTAATAGGTGACCTGTGGTCAGACACCTGATACTCTGGAACCAAGTGATAGATTCCACCCAAAGCAAATTCTATGGACAGAGGGTGGGGTGCAGAACCAGCAGAGCACTGGGACAGATTTAGGATGCTGAAGAGAAAGAGAGGAACAGGAGATATTTTTTGTGAATTTGACCACCACGACTCCAGATCAGTGAAAGTACTCCACAAAGTATCAATACAGTGCAGATTAGTACAGTAGTAGATAGTTTATTTTTAAAACAGATGCAGATTGTTCCATGGAGTTTCCTTATTTATTGATGACTGGATCGTGCAGTCAGCAGTGAAAGAACTGCTCACCCCACTGATCCAGGTGAAAACTATCCATTAAACTCTGCTCATCTCACAGTGAAAACGTGATGAAAAACGGTGTGAGTTTTTGTGTGCTTTCCTCTCCCCTGGACCTGACCAGCATTCTCTAACGTGGAGCAGTCAAGACAAGCCATTCCAAAAAATCTGTCAAAACTGACACAAGGATAAGGCCACACATTCAGTTAGGACTGTCAAGAGAGGCAAGTAGTGTTTAACTGACCTTTTAAAATTATTTTAAAGGCTGAGAAACTTCAAAAGTCTTTTAATTAAATGAACAGTTTGTCTATAGTCACACCTCCCAGGTTGGAATGGTCCACAAAACACAGTCCAAGTGACATCAGTGCAGCTATCATCCATATTCTGCTGAAATCTCATCTGCTGCATTAAAGGTCAGTCCTTCCTACAGGACTACACTGCACAGAGCAGAACAGATCACCTTGTTCCTTGGCACATTGACAAAGTGAGTACTACAGAGTTCCCCCTGACCTCACCAGGTACTGGAAATGTGAATTCCGTACCCTGATTGTTCTCCACCATTTGACCCGTGCGCACGTTTCCATGGTTAGATATGTCCTGTGCTTCACTATTGGTCCTGTGGCATGATGTCATCAGCTTTGGCTTCAGCAGATAGCCATTGTCACCTAACATCCATCCATATCCTTGATACAATCTTTTTTATTATTCATTTACGGGATGAGCGCATCGAAGGCTAGGCCAGAATTTATTGCCCATCCATAATTGACCATGGGGAAGTGGTGAGCTCCCTTATTGAAGCGCTGCAGTCCATATGGGGTAGGTGCACCACAGTGGTAGAGGTTGTAGGTTTTGGTGCTGTCTAAGGAACCTTGGGTTCTCCTTAGGGCATAGGCAGCACAATAGCACCGTGGTCAGCATTGTTGCTTCACAGTGCCAGGGTCCCAGGTACGATTGCCGGCTTGGGTCACTGTCTCTGCGGAGTCTGTGTATTCTCCCTGTGTCTGCGTGGGTTTCCTCCGGGTGCTCCGGTTGCCTCCCTTAAGCCCCAAAAGATGTGCTTGTCAGGTGAATTGGACATTCAGAATTATTCCTCACTGCACCCGAACAGGTGCTGGAGTGTGGAGACTAGGGGATTTTCACAGTAACTTCATTGCAGTGTTAATGTAAGCCTACTTGTGACAATAATAAAAAGATTATTAGATTGTGTAAGCCTAAGTGCTAGTGGATGAAGGTATCATGAGAACCAATGATCTGCATTGACATTCAGGATCAGCAATTAAGCATCATAGAAAGTCATACATTTAATAAATGAAAACCTTTGAATTTATGTGTTTAAGACATGTCATCATTTGGTATCTTCAATGCAATGTGCATTCCATCAATGACCACAAGCACTTTTTGGGAGCCAGAAACCTTATGGAATGCTGTATATCTTGCTGCACTGGGGACACCTCAAAGTTGATGAATTCAGAAGCTCAGTGGCAACAGCATCCGTGACATGGTCTGCAGGCTCCTGCAGCACTTGGGTGATGCTACATGTCACTAGTGTCTGATTGAAATGACACACACTTCTGAGTGCAGTATCTTTACAGCCACTGACTCTCTTTGCTGAACTATAGTTTCCTCACACACGGTCTCTGCAATATCATCTTGAAAGCTAGCATATATATTCACATAACATTTCTGGGGTGAGTAAAAGTTCATGCTGATCAAGTTATAGGCATGATCATTTTTGTTGTTCCATGTCAAACTCCCATTGCATAGTGTTACAATGGGTGGCACGGTAGCACAGTGGTTAGCATTGTTGCTGCACAGTGCCAGGGACCCGGGTTCGTTTCCTGGCTTGGGTTACTATCTGTGCGGAGTCTGCACATTCTCCCGTGTCTGTGTGGGTTTCCTCCGGGTGCTCCGGTTTCCTCCCACAGTCCAAAGATGTGCAGATTAGGTGGATTAGTCACGCTAAATTGCCCTGTAGTGTCCAAACGTTAGATGGGGTTACTGGGTTGTGGGGATAGGGTGGAGGTATGGGCTTAGGTTGGATCCTCTTTCAGGGGCTGGTGTAGACTCAATGGGCCGAATGGCCTCCTTATGCACTGTAAATTCTATCATCTATGATCTACGAACCACTACAGATGTTATTAACTTAGCAAACCAAATCCCAGACTTTTTACCAACTTCCACTTTGTTGTGGAAATCCATGCAAATTCAGAAACAAGACTGCTTTCTGAAATAACAATTCTCTGAACAGCTGCTTCAGATTCTGTTCCGTCTCTCATCACAGAGCTGTCCCCTGCATGTCTTCCTTATACAGCCAACCCAACTCCACTCAACATCTCTCCTTAAATATCCTTTATCCCTTTCACCTGCGATTACATTGTCTTCAGCATTTCTTTAAACTCAATTTTTCCAAAAATATAAAAACCTCTCATGTATTCCTATCACCTCCCCTTTCAGGTCACAGGTCCTTTATCCAGACACAGAGCAGGGTTGGTGAGCACTCATGGATCAATATGTTTTGCTATGCTTTTCACGTAAAACATGATTGCCGGGCTATTGTCTCTAACGTCTTAGATTAGGTCAACAGCAGACGCCATCTCCATGGCCCTGCACTCTACCCTGGAACACCTAGATAACAAATACACCTATGTCAGGCTCCTATTTATCGACTAAGCTCAGCCTTCAACACCACCATTCCTATGAAACTCATCTCCAAACTCCGTGGCCTGGGCCTCGGCTCCACCCTCTGTGACTGGATCCTGAACTTTCTAACACACAGGCCACAATCAGTAAAGATAGGCAACAACACCTCCTCCACGATCATCCTCAACACCGGTGCCCCACAAGGCTGTGTCCTCAGCCCCCTACTATACGCCTTATACACCTATGACTGTGTGGCAAAATTCCCCTCCAACTCGATTTTCAAATTTGCTGATGACCACCACCGTAGAGGGTCGGATTTCAAACAATGACGAGACAGAGTATAGGAATGAGATAGAGAATCTGGTGAACTGGTGCGACGACAATAATCTCTCCTTCAATGTCAACAAAACGAAGGAGATTGTCATCGACTTCAGGAAGCGTAGTGGAGAACATGCTCCTGTCTACATCAATGGGAACAAAATAGAAAGGGTCGAGAGCTTCAAGTTTTTAGGTGTACAGATCATCAACAGACTGTTCTGGTCCCCCCCATGCCGACACTATAGTTAAGAAAGCTCACCAACGACTATTTTCTCAGAAGACTGAGGAAATTTGGCATGTCAGCTACGACCCTCACCAACTTCTACAGATGCTCCATAGAAAGCATTCTTTCTGGTTGTATCACAGCTTGGTATGGAGCCTGCTCTGCCCAAGACTGCAGGAAACTACAAAAAGTGATGAATGCAACCCAGTCCATCACGCAAACCAGCCTCCCATCCATTGACTCTATCTATAATTCCCACTGCCTCAGGAAGGCAGCCAGCATAATCAAGGACCCCATCCACCCCGGACATACGCTCTTCCACCTTCTTCCACCAGGAAAAAGATATCAAAGTTTGAGGTCACGTACCAACCTTCTTCCGTCAGGAAAAAGATACCAAAGTTTGAGGTCACGTACCAACCAACTCAAAAACAGCTTCTTCCCTACTGCCATCAGACTTTTGAATGGACCTACCTCGTATTAAGTTGATCTTTTCTCTATACCTTGCTATAACTGTAACATTATATTCTGCAGTATCTCCTTCCTTCCCTATGTACGGTATGCATTGCTTGTACAGCATGCAAGAAACAATGGGCGTGATTCTCCGCTGCCCACGCCAATTGGGAGAATAGCGGGAGGGCCTCCCGACATTTTTTGCGCCCTCCCGCTATTCTCCCCCCCCCCCATGCCCGACCCACGTCACGAATCGCCGCTCGCCGTTTTTTACGACGAGTGGCGATTCTACACGGCCGATGGGCCGAGCAGCCGGGCCTTTACACCCGTTTTTTCACGGCAGCAAACACACCTGCTTGCTGCCGTCGTAAAAATGGGCGCTGGATACCCATTTGGGGCATCCAGAGGCCCGTTTGGGGCGGGAGCACAACCGTTGTGCTCGGGAGGGGACAGGCCCGCGATCGGTGCCCCCTGATCGTCGGGCCTGCGTCCAAAAGGGACGCACTATTTCTCCTCCGCCGCCCGACAAGATCAAGCCGCCACATCTTGTCGGGCGGCGGTGGAGAAATGCGGGACCACGCATGTGCGGGTTCCGTCAATGGCGTGATGACATTACCCGCGCATGCGCGGGTTGGAGCCGGCTCTTGGCGCGCAGCCTTAACGACAGTCATTAAGGCCGCAATGCCGTGATTCCCGGGGTCCCGCTCCTAGCCTCGATGGGGGGGGGGAGAATCGGGTCCCGGGAACGGGCGTGAAGGCTGCCGTGAAACACGGCCAGTTTCACGGCAGCCTTTACGACTCTCTGCATTTGCAGAGAATCTCGCCCAATACTTTTCACTGTATACTAATACATGTGACAATAAATCAAATAAAATCAAGGTGCCGTGAGGCGGCAGTACTAACCATTGTGCCACCATGCCACCTTCAAACCTGGGATCTTCTACCAATCACTTGGGTTTGTAAATTCTGATTGTTAATTGGAAAATCATGAGACAATTTCGAGAAAAATGGTTGAATGGAAATGGTTTTTCCGATTGCTATTTTCCTACTTTTCAGCTAATGATACTGTATGGGCAGTTTAGTTATGGAAAGTTGTTTATTTTTTGATTGACAAGATTAAATTTCTTCCTAACACTCTGCCAATGTCCACTTCTGGTTCTTAAATACTGCATGTGACTCATTCTAATGGATTTTCCGTCCCTGCCGTTAATGGTTTTCCCAAATCGTTCATATCGACCCAGCTATCTATAATTTTGACCTTACGAATATCTATCTGAGCACAAGTCTAATTTCAGTAATAATTATAAATCTGACTCTCAAAACCCAAACAAAGGTGTACCATTCTATTTTGCAAATCATTATCCAGATTACAACAACAATAAAAAACATTTCTAATGTTTTGCCATTTCTGATGAACTCGATCTTCTACTTAACAGAAAAAGAACCTGTTGCTGGTTTTCCTGCTGGAAGAATCAAGATATCTAATAAAACACCAGTGATGACAATTAACTATTTCACCAAGTTGATAACGAGATACTTGGCCAACAATGTGCTTTACATTTTCAAAATGGGAACAATGCTTCTGATAAATCAATGTAAGTGCCATTTGAAAGCACAATTGAGGATATCTTCCATCATTTTTCTGATTATTGAGAATCAACCAAAGGGGAAGTAATTGGCCAGATTGGATTTTTCCTTTTTTTTGTGGATGAGACATATCTGGATGATATTCCATTTTGTCAGCTAGATACCGGTGTTTTAGTTGTACTGGGACAAGTAGACTGACCTGTTTAATGCTCGAGATCTCAGGAAGAAGCCAAGTTAGATCATCAACTGAACACCTTTGGTTGAAGATGGTTGCAGACACTTCAACCTTGTCTTTGGCACTTGCGAGTTGGGTTCAACCATCACTGAGGTGAGCGATGTTCATGGAGCCGCCTCTCATTAGTTGTTTAATGAAATGAAATGAAAATCGCTTATTGTCACGAGTAGGCTTCAATGAAGTTACTGTGAAAAGCCCCTAGTCGCCACATTCCGGCGCCTGTCCGGGAAGGCTGATACGGGAATCGAACCGTGCTGCTGGCCTGCTTGGTCTTCTTTAAAAGCCAGCGATTTAGCCCAGTGAGCTAAATCAGGCTAATTGCCTAACATCATTCACAACTGGATTTGGTAAAACTGCAGAGCTTTGATCTGGCCTGTTGGTTGTTGGATTGCTTAGTTCTGTTTATGGCATGCTGATACATCTAGTCCTGTGTTGTAGCTTCAACAGGTAGGCATCTCACATTTTGATACACTTGTGGCATGTTCTACACAGCTCATTGAACCAGTGTTGATCCACTGGCTTGGTGTTGATGATAGGGTGATATGTCAAGTTCTGAGGTTACAGAGTTTGATGGAATACAGTTCTGCTGATGCTGATGGTCCACAGTGCCTGATGAAAGCCTAGTTTTGAGCTACAAGATCTGTGCCTGCCACGGGGGGCGCGGGGCGATCTGGCCCCGGGAGGTGCCCCCACGGCGGCCTGGCCCGCGATCGGGGCCCACCGATCCGCGGGTGGGCCTGTGCCGTGGGGCACCCTTTTCCTTCCGCGTCGGGCATCAGCCTCCGCGATGGCCGACGTGGAGATGACCAGCAGCCGCTGACGCTCCCGCGCATGCGCGGACATCCGCCGGCCGGCGGAGTCCTTTCGGCCCCGGCTGGCATGGTGCCAAAGGCCTTTCCCGCTGGCCGGCGGCGCGCCAACCAGTCCGGCGCGGGCCTAGCCCCTCAAGGTGAGGGCTTGGCCCTTAAAGGTGCGGAGGGTTCCACACCTTTGGGGCGGCCCGACGTTGGAGTGTTTCACGCCACTCCATCCCGCCAGGACCCCCTGCCCCGCCGAGTAGGGGAGAATCCAGCCCCAAATTGGCTAAAGATGGCAGACATTCTTCCTTGAGGACACGAGTGAACCTGATAAGTTCTGTTGACAATCCAATAGTTTCATGAACATCATTACCGTTGCTAGTTTTGTATTCCAGATTTAATTACTTTTCATTAAATTGTTAAATTTGAATTCCTCTGCTGCCATGATGTGATTTGCGCTTGTTTCTCTATATCAGGGATGGACAATTATTTGGGCTGGAAGGCCACTTTAACAAGTTTTGGGGTCTTGTTGGCAGATGTACACATAAAATGAATTGTGTTAATTCAATTTGTTGTGGCATTTATAGTACAAAATTCTCTTCATGTCAGTTCCACACTTAAGAAACATGGCATATAAATACACTCATGAACAGAATACAGGTTTTTAGGTTTAGTCATCGATATTTTTATATCCTTATGATTACTTTACAACTTCTGCAAAATTTTGCAAAAGCAAAAGAAAACTTTGAATAGTTGTAAATTTTCAAAAGATAGCATTTTAACAAATATATAGAAGAAACAAATCACATACTAACAATCAAACATCTACCATAAAATGAACTATAAAGAAGACATCATAAATGCTTGTTGACAGAGCACTGAAAATATTTGATAGGTACAGTAACTGGTAAATAACCTACCCATGATATGTTCACAGGCACTTCAAAACACTTCAGTTATGTCTGTCCCAGTGCTCAACACCAAGTCAGCAGCAATCTGGAGACAATCAGGATTACTCAAGTTGCAAATCTTTGGCAAGAATTTTATGTTGCTCAGGTAGGCTCACCCGAAAGTGTGAATAATTGTGCGAGGAAACGTCAGACCCACATCCTGACTTCATCGCGCCCTTGCCTGATATTTGGTCAGCACGTGCGTGCCCCCGACATGCACCCAACAACAATCAAGAGGCTATTCTTAATTAATTAAACATCATTTGATTGGGATTTTACATGGCTTGTCTGCTTTTATGGTTGGCTGGTGGAGTGATTGACAACGCGGCCTTCAGCTGCAACGTCAATCCAGGGCGAGACGAAGTCACGGCTCATATAAAATTAACAAATGGGTCTGGAGACTGAAGTCTTTGTATGAATGTGCTGCCTAGACACTTATGGCATAGGTTTTCCACTGATATTTACATTTACAGGTTCAGCAGTTTCCTTAGACTGTTCCCCGAAGGACCATATTGGAAGTGCCAGCCCGCACCCTTCCTTTTCTTGGTACCTGCCCTGTTCATCAGCACTTAGCTTTTCACAGAGCGAGTTACATGTTGGCTGGCTGTTAATTGTCCAGCCAGCATAATATTGTGTTAACAATGCAATCTTGGGTGGGCACGCACTTCACATCTGCTCCCACTCATTCCGACTTCAGGCATGCCCCAAATACAAAATTCAGGGCTTTGTGCTGTTCTTAGTGACTCTTCATGTGCCCACTCCTCCTTTCTTATGTGTTATGATCCTAGGCCAGACCCCCAATTTGTTGGTAAGATCCAGTTAAGGTTCAAAGTTTGAGAGACTTGTTCAGTCAAAAAGCCGTAACATTCCACAGGTTTTGAAAAAAAAAACTTTTGTATACAAGTTCAAAAAGATGGAACAAATTACAATATCTATCTTATATTCTAACATTCAATGTTAATATGAGTTATATGTGAGGAACCTGTGGTTGAACGTACCACACTGCACAACAAATGCGACCAAAACAGATTACCTGGATCTCTCAACAATTCACAGATGTCATAGAGTCATAGGCCCTTTGGGAGCGATTTTCAGCCCACATTAGCCATCAGCAACAACGACACTGCGGGTGAAAAATATGGCAAGAAATGTGTTTGCTGAATTTCCATGCCCCTCAATGGTGATGTAATGATAATCCCGCCACAGACGGTTCGGAACCTTATTTAAATATATTAGCATCTTATTAGTGAACCCTCGCACCAGGACTTCTTCCCTCACTGAATATTCAGCGGGCTCCATTTTTCTCACTTTGAAAAAATATCGGAAAGTTCCTCTCACAAGAGTTTTTACAGCACAGCAAGATGCCCTTCGGTCCATCATGTCTGCACTAGCCATCAAGCAATTATCAATTCTAATCCCATTTTTCAGCACTTGGACCATAGCCTTGTATACTATGGCGCTTAAATGTTGTGAGGGTTCCTGCCTCTACCACTCTTTCAGGCAGTGAGTCCCAGATTCCCACCACCCTCTGGGTGAAAACGTTTTTCCTCAAATTCCCTCTAAATCTCCTGCCCCTTATTTTAAATATATGCCCCTTGGTTATTGGCTCCACTATTAAAGGGGAGGTTCCTTCCTATCTATTCTATCAATGTCCCTCATCATTTTGTACACATCAATCAGGTCACTCCTCAGCCTTCTCTGCTCTAAGGAAAATAACATCAGCATAACCAGCCTCTCTTCACAGCTGAAATGCTCAGCCCAAGCAACATCCTGGTGAATCTCTTCTGCACCCATTCTCGCACAATCACATCCTTCCTATAGTTTGCCGACCAGAACTGCATACAGTACTCTAGCTGTGGCCAATGAGCATTTTGTACAGCTCCATCATAACCTTCCTGCTCTTATATTCTATGTTTCTGCCAATAAAGGAAAATGTTCCATTTGCCTTCTTAACCACCTTATCTTCATGTCCTGCTGCATTCAGGAATCTTTGGACATGCACCCCAAGTTTCATCTGATGCTCTGTACTTCCTAGTGTCCTACCATTCATTATGTATCCCTTTGCCTAATTCGTCCTCCTAAAATGCATCTATTCACAATTTGCAGGGTTAAATTGCATTTGCCACTGTTCTGTCTATCTGACCAGTCTGTCAGTAATACTGTGATGATGTGGAGATGCCGGCGTTGGACTGGGGTTAGCACAGTAAGAAGTCTTACAACACCAGGTTAAAGTCCAACAGGTTTGTTTCAAACACGAGCTTTCGGAGCACGGCTCCTTCTTCAGGTGAATGGAAAGGCTTGTTCCAGAAATGTTTATATAGACACAGTCAGAGATGCCCGGAATGCGAGCACCTGCAGGCAATCAAATCATCAAAGATGCAGAGAGAGAGGTAACTCCAGGTTAAAGAGGTGTGAATTGTCCCAAGCCAGTTCAGTCGGTAGGCCTCTGCAAGTCCAGGCTTGTTGGTGGGGGCCGAATGTAATGCGACATGAATCCCAGATCCCGGTTGAGTCCGCATTCATGCGTGCGGAACTTAGCTATAAGTTTTTGCTCAGCAATTTTGCGTTGTCGCGTCTCCTGAAGGCCTCCTTGTAGAATGCTGACCCGGAGATCAGAGGCTGAATGGCCTTGACTGCTGAAGTGTTCCCCAACTGGAAGGGAACAGTCCTGCCTGTTGATAGTCGCACGATGCCCGTTTATTCGTTGTCGCAGTGTCTGCATGGTCTCGCCAATGTACCACGCTTCGGGACATCCTTTCCTGCAGCGTATGAGGTAGACTACATTGGTCGAGTCGCACGAGTATGCGCCGCGTACCTGGTGGGTGGTGTTTCCACGTGTAATGGTGGTGTCCATGTCGATGATCTGGCATGTCTTGCAGAGATTACCCTGGCAGGGTTTTGTGGTGTTGTGGTTGCTGTTCTGAAGGCTGGGTAATTTGCTGCAAACAATGGTTTGTTTGAGGTTGCGCGGTTGTTTGAAGGCCAGTAGTGGGGGTGTGGGGATGACCTTGGCAAGATGTCCATCCTCGCTGATGATGTGTTGGAGGCTGCGAAGAAGATGTCGTAGTTTCTCCGCCCCAGGAAAGTACTGGACGACGAAGGGTACTCTGTCAGTGGTGTCCCGTGTTTGTCTTCTGAGGAGGTCGGTGCGGTTTTTTGCTGTGGCGCGGTGGAACTGTCGATCAATGAGTCGAGCGCCATATCCCGTTCGTACGAGGGCATCTTTCAGCATCTGTAGGTGTCTGTTTCGCTCCTCCTTGTCTGAGCAGATCCTGTGTATACGGAGGGCTTGTCCATAGGGGATGGCTTCTTTAATGTGTTTCGGGTGAAAGCTGGAGAAGTGGAGCATCGTGAGATTATCTGTGGGCTTGCGGTAAAGCGAGGTGCTGAGGTGACCGTCCTTGATGGAGACGAGTGTGTCCAAGAATGGAACTGAATTTGGAGAATAGTCCATGGTGAGTTTGATGGTGGGATGGAACTTATTGATGTCATCGTGTAGTCGTTTCAGTGATGTCTCGCCGTGGGTCCAAAGGAAAAAAATGTCATCGATGTATCTGGTGTATAGCATCGGTTGAAAGTCCTGTGTGGTGAGGAAGTCTTGTTCAAACTTGTGCATGAAGATGTTGGCATATTGAGGTGCAAATTTGGTCCCCATGGCTGTTCCGTGCGTCTGGATGAAGAATTTGTTGTCGAAGGTGAAGACGTTGTGATCTAGAATGAAACGGATGAGTTGCAGAATTGCGTCTGGAGATTGGCAGTTGTCGGTGTTGAGGACTGAGGCTGTTGCAGCAATGCCGTTGTCATGGGGGATGCTGGTGTAGAGTGCCGAGACATCCATTGTGACGAGGAATGTTCCTGGTTCAACTGGTCCATGGGTGCTGAGTTTCTGTAGGAAGTCCGTCGTGTCGCGACAGAAGCTGGGTTCACCTTGTACGATGGGTTTCAAGATGCCCTCGATGTGGCCAGAGAGGTTCTCACACAGGGTCCCATTGCCTGAAACGATAGGACGGCCTGGTGTGTTGGCCTTGTGTATTTTCGGGAGGCAGTAGAGATCTCCAATGCGGGGATTACGTGGGATGAGAGCACGTAGGGTGTTCTGAAGGTCTGGATCTAAGGTCTTGATCAGTCTGCTGAGTTGGCGGATGTGTTCCTTGGTTGGATCTGCGGGTAACTGCCTGTAGTGTTCCTGGTTGTCGAGTTGTCGGTATACTTCTTTGCAGTAGTCTGTTCTGTTCAGTATGACGGTGGCCCCTCCTTTGTCTGCTGGTTTGATGACGATGTTGCGGTTGGTCTTGAGAGTGCGGATGGCGTTGCGTTGTGCTTGGGTGACGTTTGAGGCTGCCTTGTGATTGCGAGTGATGAATCTGGCATTGACACGACTTCTGACGGCTTGAGCATACATGTCGAGTCTAGGGCAGCGGCCTTCCGGAGGGGTCCAATTTGACTCTTTCCTTTTCGGTTGCTGCACTGCAGATCTCGCGGTCTGCTGTTCCGGTTCATTGGTCGTGTCCCTGGGTTCGCTGTCGGCCTCTTGGGGTCTGTGGAAGAATTCCCGGAGCCTCATTCGCCTGATGAATTCCTCCGTATCTGCCGCGAGACTGATGGGGTCCATTTTGGTGGTGGTGCAGAAATTGAGCCCTCTGCTGAGGACTTCGATTTCGTCTGGTTGAAGGGTGTAGTCTGACAAGTTGACAATGGATTTCCCTGTATTGTTTTCGACTGTTGTACCGGGAGAAGCTTGATTGCTGCTGGTGGTGATGCCAAGTTTCTCAAGCTTCCTGTTCTTGGTGTGCATGTAGGTGGCATAGTATTGCTGTCTCATCTGTTTGGCGGTGTTCCGCAGCTGGTCTGCTGTGTCCTGAGCGCAAGTTGAGAATATGGCCTCTCTCTTGGTTTCCAGGTTGCGTCGACTGCTGTAGAGTTGGTGTACGAGGTGTTTGAGGAGTGTGACAGAGGTGCGGTGGCAGAGTCTTTCAGCGTAGTCTGTGTTGTAAGTCGACTTGAGTGGGTTTTTGATCTGTAGTCCTTTCGGGATCTTGTCTGCTTTTTTGCATCTTTGTAGAAACTGAATGTCAGTGTCTATATGCGCGATCTTCCTGGAGATCCTCTCCACTTTGAGCCGGCAGTTTGCGGTGTCAATGGTAGCCATGATGTGGAGATGCCGGCGTTGGACTGGGGTGAGCACAGTAAGAAGTCTTACAACACCAGGTTAAAGTCCAACAGGTTTGTTTCAAACACGAGCTTTCGGAGCACGGCTCCTTCTTCAGGTGAATGGAAAGGCTTGTTCCAGAAATGTTTATATAGACACAGTCAGAGATGCCCGGAATGCGAGCACCTGCAGGCAATCAAATCATCAAAGATGCAGAGAGAGAGGTAACTCCAGGTTAAAGAGGTGTGAATTGTCCCAAGCCAGTTCAGTCGGTCTGAGCAGATCCTGTGTATACGGAGGGCTTGTCCATAGGGGATGGCTTCTTTAATGTGTTTCGGGTGAAAGCTGGAGAAGTGGAGCATCGTGAGATTATCTGTGGGCTTGCGGTAAAGCGAGGTGCTGAGGTGACCGTCCTTGATGGAGACGAGTGTGTCCAAGAATGGAACTGAATTTGGAGAATAGTCCATGGTGAGTTTGATGGTGGGATGGAACTTATTGATGTCATCGTGTAGTCGTTTCAGTGATGTCTCGCCGTGGGTCCAAAGGAAAAAAATGTCATCGATGTATCTGGTGTATACCTCTGGTGTATACCGCGCAACCTCAAACAAACCATTGTTTGCAGCAAATTACCCAGCCTTCAGAACAGCAACCACAACACCACAAAACCCTGCCAGGGTAATCTCTGCAAGACATGCCAGATCATCGACATGGACACCACCATTACACGTGGAAACACCACCCACCAGGTACGCGGCGCATACTCGTGCGACTCGACCAATGTAGTCTACCTCATACGCTGCAGGAAAGGATGTCCCGAAGCGTGGTACATTGGCGAGACCATGCAGACACTGCGACAACGAATAAACGGGCATCGTGCGACTATCAACAGGCAGGACTGTTCCCTTCCAGTTGGGGAACACTTCAGCAGTCAAGGCCATTCAGCCTCTGATCTCCGGGTCAGCATTCTACAAGGAGGCCTTCAGGAGACGCGACGACGCAAAATTGCTGAGCAAAAACTTATAGCTAAGTTCCGCACGCATGAATGCGGACTCAACCGGGATCTGGGATTCATGTCGCATTACATTCGGCCCCCACCAACAAGCCTGGACTTGCAGAGGCCTACCGACTGAACTGGCTTGGGACAATTCACACCTCTTTAACCTGGAGTTACCTCTCTCTCTGCATCTTTGATGATTTGATTGCCTGCAGGTGCTCGCATTCCGGGCATCTCTGACTGTGTCTATATAAACATTTCTGGAACAAGCCTTTCCATTCACCTGAAGAAGGAGCCGTGCTCCGAAAGCTCGTGTTTGAAACAAACCTGTTGGACTTTAACCTGGTGTTGTAAGACTTCTTACAGTAATACTGTGAGTCAACCAATCTCACTGAAACTCCGTCTTTCACACAAGGAATTCCAATCCTCACTTTCAAAGATCTCACCCTGGAATTCTCTTCAAAGGTCGCTCCAAGTCAGATGGCATCAAGGATGACCCAATTTACAGGGTTTCAATCTCATCTCTCAAGATTCCGTTCCCCGGATGGAGGAGTATACACTCAAGTCCCCACTCACAAGCACAATTTCAGCTCTTCTGTCACACCGCGCAGAACGCTACTGCTCCAAAGGGACACCTTTGCCCCAATGGCCCATAATACAGTGTCAGTAACCTTTGGCTTCTCTTGAACTCTGCTCCATGCATCCTTTTTCCTGTTTGGAACCTGCTTTGCTGTCCTTCCTTTTAACTGATCTGGGACCATTTCCTCTCCCTGTCCCATCTCTGGGAATCTTCGTTTGGTGGCTGTCTCTGCTCCCTCTCCCTTTGAGACCTCCCTGTCCTCTGCCTGGGATACTGGTCTTCCAGGGCACTCCACTCCTGGTCATCTGGCCTGGATTTCACCCCATTTTCCTTCTCTGTGCCGACATGCTGGACCCGTCGCCACTCAAATAAGTTACGCCAACTCGCTATGCGTACGTAGCCCACCCCTGGCCTGTGTATGGGCAGGAAGTCTGACAGATGACGGGAGTTGAAGTTCCTGACCTTGGCTCCCAACTTTGTTGTTTGACTTTCTCACACATGACTTTTGCATTCCCTATCTAACTCTCAAAAACCGCTTCCAGCCACTGCTCATTGACTTACCTTGGACCACTTCCTGTGGGCATTTATTAAAAGCCACTCTATTCTAAAAGCAGATAATCTGATTGCCTTTTCCTCTCTAAATTTCTGATCCACCCTTGTTCTAGATGATTAGCTCAAGCCTCTAGAGCACCAATCCTGTAACATAATCCATCCTGTCCTAATCAGGAAGGTAATTCTGTTGTCACCGGAGGTTATTGAAGGCCAATCATCTCAGTGACGACATTGTTACATGGGTTTTTCAGATTAGTGCTCATGAATGAACTTGTCCTTTACTTGAGATCAGAAGTGAGGATGCTCTTGAATGATTGCACAATGTACAGTTGTATTCACAATTCCTCAGATAAAGCTGTATTCTGAGCCTAGGTATCACAAGACCTGGACAACATTCAGGTTAGGGCTGATAATTTTCAGGTAACATACATGTCACACAAGTGGCAGGCAATGACCATCTCCAACAGGCCACCTCCCATGACATTTAAAAACATTATATTCATCAAACCTGCATCATCAATTTACCACAAACTTAACAGGATCAGCTACCAAAATAATGCAGCTTTAGGAGCAGGTCAGAGGCTGGGATTCTGCAACACATAATTCGCCTCTCATCACCATCTAAGATGCACAAATTAGGAGTGTGATAGAATATGCTTGGTTTACGCAGATGAGTCCAGGTCCAACAACACTCAAGATGCTCAACACCATGTACCATGAGGTATCCACTTGTTTTTTTTTAATTTAGAGTATCCAATTCTTTTTTTTACAATTAAGGTGCAATTTAGTGTGGCCAATTCACCTACCCTTTTTGGGTTGTGCGGGTGAGACCCATGCAGACACGGGGAGAATGTGCAAACTCCACACAGACAGTGACCTAGGGCTAGGATCGAACCCGGGTCCTTGACGCCGTGGGGCAGCAGTGCTAACCACTTTGCCACTCTGCCACCCTAGGTATCCACTTGTTGTGCATCCTATTTACCACTTTAAACCTTCACTTCTTTCACCACTGGTACACTGTGGCTATACATTGAATCATCTCGATGATACGCTGCAGCAACTCACCAAGGTTCTTCAATTGCAGCTTCCAAACTCACAAACCTACAAGAACACAGACAGTAGGCCCATGGAAACACCACCACCTGTAAGCCCCCTTAATTCACACAACATCCTGACTTCGGAAAATATTGCCTTTTCTTAATTTTTGCTGGGTCAAGGTCCTAGAGCTTCATCCTTAAAAGCACTGTGGGTACACCATTGCCACAGAGACCACAGTGGTTCAAGAAACTGGCTCACTTTCTGAAGGACAGTTAGATATCGGGAATGAATGCTAGCTTTGCGAGCCGCATTCACATCCCATGAATGAATAAAATGTAATCGCTACTTCAATTTGTCTTGTCGTTTGGTCGTTGTTTGTTTTGTTTTCAAAATAAGGAGAAAATAGATAAATCCATAGGTCAGAGATTGCAACATACTGAAAGATATATTTCTGATCTGCAACAAGGCAAAATTGCAGAAAGGACATTACGTGGAACCACCATTGAGTCTGTTGTACAAGCCTCTTTGACATCATTTGGTAAGTGAAATGGCGTCAGTTTTGAGAGAAAGACAGGGGCATCTAAGAGATAGAATGCAGGAAAT
Organism: Scyliorhinus canicula; assembly: GCF_902713615.1. Classification (NCBI taxonomy): domain Eukaryota; kingdom Metazoa; phylum Chordata; class Chondrichthyes; order Carcharhiniformes; family Scyliorhinidae; genus Scyliorhinus; species Scyliorhinus canicula. The sequence continues at coordinate 75,300,873 of NC_052155.1, forward strand.
GCTTGTCAATTTTTTTTACCAGAGATTAAGTGTAGGATATAGATTGGCTTCTGACAGCTGTATGGAAAAATTTTTCATATGAAAACTGTGCTCTAATAAATGTTGGGAAGTCAGAATGACTCACTTGTATCAAATTATTTGTCTTTGGTGGCATTCAGATTAAGTGGCATCAGGGCCCTTTCAATTCTTCAGCACCATAATTCCTTTATTAAGCAACACCAGACAAATTCTGCATGAGAACTATAGGGTGTGATCTACCAGCCACATTGCGTCTGAATGGGGGATTGACTTGGCCGTAGATCCTGGGAGAGGCCTCCCCCAGGCTTCACGACAGCTGTTACGCCTCGCTAGATCTAACCAGATTTCGTGAGACTTTGCGATCTGGATCCCGCCCACGATGTCCATGCCACCCTGGTGCCAGCCTGACACTGTCAGGGTGCCCAGGTGGTACTGCCAGGCTGACAGGGCCACTGCAACGGTACCAGACTGGGCAGTGCGAAGGTGCCAACCTGGCATTGTGCCCACACCAGGGGTGCCCTGCCTATATGTGGTGGGGTGCGGGGAGATTGAGGGCCCCCTGACAGGTGAGTTGGGGCACTGGGGTGTCAGGGGGTCATAAGATTGGGACGCCATTTAAAAATGGCATCCCGAGTCCTTCCTGCACTGTGCAGTTCCGCTCATCGGAGCTCCTTAGTGCAGGAAATGCGACCAAGTTATTTCCTCGATGGAGTGTTCCCTGCCGGGGCAGGAAAACAAGACAGAGTGCTGGCAGATAGCGGGATCAGCGCCAGGACCCTGCTAATCCCGCCCAGAATGGCACTCTTTTATTTTGGTTAGATTGCTCTCATATATTCAGGAAGAAATCTATTCATGTGTTGGAAACATTGCAATGTAATCAACATTTTGAAAATAATGTTTAGAATTGGTGCATTTTGAAAACAGTTTAGTTCATAAGTCCACTTGAACTGCTTCATGGACTGCAACAGTGGCTACTATTTCACATCGAACTGTCCAATTAGACCTGGATTGTGGTCACATGAGCACAATCAGTTTAGAGCATTGAAGGAAGTCATTGGCCCATTCTGACTTTATCAGATCATTGCGAGAACAATTGGCCAAGAATTTCCTTTGCATGAATAACCTGATAGTTGGACCCAAAAAATGAAACCATTTTCCCACCAATTCTGTTCATTCAAATAAAGTCCAAATTTCTTGTGAATTTCATGTCTTATGCCATGGTACAACGGCATAGTGGTTAGCACTGCTGCATATGGCGCTGAGAACCCGGGTTCGATCTCGGCCCTGGGTCACTGTCTGTGTGGAGTTTATTGGCCATATCTTTTTATTAAAACAGTAAAAAATATATACAGGGCCAAACAGTACAAATACTAATTTTATGTTGGAGAAACAGGGTACCCTCCCCTCAGTACCAATGTATGGGGAGGGAACTGGATATGTTGATCATTAAAATGGTTCACAACACATTTCTACTACAAACGAACAGTACAAGCACTAAACCTTGCGCTGGAGTAGGTGGATTGGCCAAGCTAACTTGCCCCTGGATTGGAAATAAATAATTAGGTACTCTAAATTTATAAAGAAAAGAAAAGCACTACTGCATCATGCGCCGAGGACCCGGGTTCGATTCCCGGCCCTGGGTCACTGTTCATGTGGATAAGTGGATTGGCCATGCTAAATTGCCCCTTATTTGGATAAAAAGAATTGGGTACTTTAAATGTATTAAAAAAAAGAATTCTATGCCTTAAAATAGGCAAGCTGTACCTATAAATTGAGACCAAAGCCCTGTTGCACCACGATGTCTGTCTCTTTGTTTGAAATCACAATAAAGAAGAGTTAAGATCATATGATCCAGGAGAGGGCACAATTGTGCTTCATTTCTGATGGTGGGACATGGGTTTAATTTGGGTGGAACCTGGATCTTCCATCCAATAACAAATTATAATAAATTACACTCTATTGATGATTTTACAAAGTAAGCTTGTGTTTTTGCCAAACTGATGCTATGCCATAATGAAAATCAATTCAGCTGGCAAAACGTTTTTTACGAGTGCATCATAAGAAGTAACACTAATGCTTAGCCGATGATGAAATGAGTCTCCAGGTTTATGCCTTTGGATTACTGTGTTGACCAGAAATCTCTGCACGCCTTATCCTTCACCATATTTGATTTAGAAGGTTTGGTGCTTACAACTGGGCAGCCATCCCTAAATAGGTTCCAGTGACCAATGAGAACACAAGAATAGCGAGTGGCAGATATTATGAATTATGTTAAGTGTCAAGTCGCCATAGTCCCAGATGATCAAGGGTTGCTTTTCCATTTGAGGCGGAGAACTGATTGATGGTGATTTAATCTGAAGGTCACCAGATCTCAGGCGAGAGGCAAGGTTCTGAAGGCGGGCCTTCAAGAAAAACCTCATTATGAATGATAAAGCAGTTTAATCTGTGTAGGCTGGTGTCAGGCAAGCTGGGATACCTCCTTTATAGGACCCCTGGGTCCATTGGAGGCACCCTCACCCCATAGTCAGCCCCCTCTTTAGCCCTGTGCACCCCTCCCCACCACCCACACTTCAGCCTCTTGAACCTGGCCTCATACGGTCTTGCCTCCCTCACTGTGACCCCAACCTGGCCTGCCCAGTGTGTTGGGACCAATGGCACTGCTGGGACTACAGAACTGCTGGCTGGCAGCGCTGTAAGGCAGGGCTTCCACCCGAGAAAAGGGTGGATGTCTTACATTAAAGCAATTAATACTGCTCCCAGGATTACATTGCTGCAGGACAGCTGTTAGGGTTGTGAGTGGGCTCTCTCCTCAATTTTATCCCTGGGGAATGGGGACCATGATGCCCTGTAAAGCCCAAAATTTTAACTGAGGCTGAACTAGAGTTTCATAAATGTTCATCATAACTTCCTTGCTTCTGTACAACATGCCTCCATTTATAAAGCCCTTGAGTCTGTATATCTTATTTACTGCTTTCACACACTTTAATTATTCGTGTACAGATAACTCCAAATAGAATGATAAACAATGGATCCTCCGTGACTGAGCTGAAACATTCCACAAATGCTGCCTGCCGAAGATTTCCAGCATTTTCTGTTTTTATTTCAGATTTCCAGCATCAATGGTATTTTGCTCTTATGTAAGTGAGGAGAGGACCTGATTTGGACGTAACGTCCTTCCTCCCGCTGTAGAATAGACCAGAAAAACTGACTTTCCAGATTTACACACACGGTCGAATTTTACATCTGCCAGATGGTCACGTGGCCAACCTGGGAGCGTGTTAAATAGCGCATGATGAAGTCGGGTGAGGGTTCCAATGTTATTGCGCGCTCATGTGATACTTCGGTTGGTGGGCGCAGGCACGGATGGGCTAATGCACAGCAACAATTAAGCTGCTTGCTGAGGGGATTAAATCCCGACCTGACCAACATATTAGGTGCCCCGTGCAATTTTAAGCTCAGCTCAAGGGAAACATGGGCAGGAGGATTAACCGTTTTTAACTTTTTGCATTCAAGAGCGGGATAAATTGGGAATGGAACAAATGCCGGAGGAGCTGGGAGTTTCAGGGAGTGAGTCGAGGTGGTGTTTAGGGTTTTTGAGAGAGTGCTTTCTATGCTGGGCTCGGCACTGCGTGGAGATCTCTGGACAATTTTGTCCTCTGGCACCAGAGGTTTGATTTCCTCTGTCGCCCTTTTACACGCATACCTGAGTATTGTTTACGCAGCGGGGACCACGCCCTCTGAGGAGGGGGGTCAGGGAACAAAAAGGGAGGAGGCCTGATGGTTGCTTGCATCACCCTTGGGCAGAGATGCAGGCACAGGACCATATGGCACAACAATGAGGACAAGGAGCACACCTCAAGCAGAAGATGCCATGGTGCACAGGCAGCGTTCAAACTACTTGGACATGACAGAGGTCCAGTGCTGCTGAAGGCTACAGCTTTCAAGTGAAGCCATGACAAGCATATGTCAGATGAGTGGCCTGGAGACAGCCTCCAATTGTGTGGGTGGACACCCAATTCAAGGAGGCCACTATGAAACTAAACTTTAATGCCACTGGAAATTTCCAATGTGCAGTGTATGATCTTTGTGTAGTCTCACAGTCAGCTGCATGTCAAACTGGTAACTGACACTCTGTTCAGGAATATTAGAACATTTATTTGTTTCAGGGCGGACCATATAAGCCAGGCTGAGCCGTCCAGAGGCTTTGCTGCATCCAATGTGCCAACAATTGTACCCATGCGGTCATCAATGTGGCAGCCAGGCGCATTTGTGAACAAGAAGGGATTCTACTCAATGAACGGTTAGTGTGACCACTGGATGCAGTTTCTCCAGATCCGTGCAGGCTGCCTGGGCAGCTCTCGCAATACTCACATACTACAGCACTCACTGGTGCCAAGGCTCTTTGCTGCTCCTGCTCACCTCAATAAGTGACTGATTGGTAACAAGGGATATCCGCTGAAGAGGTGGCTGAGTGACATCTCTCAGGTGCCCAAGTGCGGAGGCAGAGGAAAGATACAACTGCTATCATGACACCACAAGGATGGTGATGGAGAGGACCATTTGGCTACTGAACATAACCCCTGGTTGTGCTCAATGTGAGGTTCATTTACGTTTGCTGGTTCTACATCTAGATGGCCACCCCTAGCTGTCAGTAGCATGAGAGGCAAATTGCTGATGTTGATGCACTAATGGCACAGATAACCGTGGTGGCCGCCCTCTGTTCGTCAAGGCCTGGGATGAACTCTGCCTAGAAGGGTTCACTCGGCAACATAGTTGGGCACTGCTCAGTCGCTACACACTGAGGATGGCTTGATGACTGGCAGAGAGGCAGAGGACATGCTGCCCTTACCTGGAGCGCCATGCGAGGAGGCCCCAGAGATGAAAGATAGCTCATAAGCCTTTGTAAGGTGAGTCCTCACATTCCTGCTCACCATCAAAGGACGGGTACCATTTGGAGATATTGGGTGCCTGCTCCTTCTCGCACACAGGCAGTAATCTCCTGAGGTCAGTGCTTGTGTGAGGGCTTGGAGCTCCGACTGCAACCCCAGGACTGCCTCATTCCAATAAAAGCAAATTACTGCGGATGCTGGAATCTGAAAGCAAAGAAAAAATGCTGGAAAATCTCAGCAGGTCTGGCAGCATCTGTAGGGAGAGAAAAGAGCTAACGTTTTGAGTCCAGGTGACCCTTTGTCAAATTTCAATGCCTCATTCCAATCCTGGAGCTGCCTCTTCATGTGAGTCACCACTCTCAATGGATGAGACTGTGCGCTCGGAGATAAGCACTCATGCTCTGCAAGGACTCCTCCATGATAGATACCAAAGCACGCAACCCCTCAGGCATCTCTGCCAGATATCCCGGCGCATCCCGCTGGACATCGAGCATTTGCTGCCTTATGGACAACTTCTCAGCCTTATCATCTGCTTTAGGCTCAGCATAGCCCTTGGCTCCAGTATTCCTCTGATTGTTGGCACATTGGGTACTCCATGCCTCCACCAACTATGCTAGAGAGTGTGATGTGTTCTCACTGCTGTGAACCACCAGCGCTCCCAAAACAGTTCCGCCCTCTAACTTGTCATTCTCTGGTATCAAAGAAGAGTCATCGACCTCTTGGTTGGCTCTGGTGGACAACTTACTTGAACGATGAAAACAAGCGTTCTTGTACACAAAAACCTATTTTCCAACATGTGCTATCCATTGCTATTGATCTCAGGTGCATTGAAGTGTCTCAAATACCGGCGCATAACTGAAGTAGTTCTGAGGAATGAGAAGCCCATTCATCACATTCACCCTGATTCTGTCACGATTTTTCCCACTGGGCTCTTATCTTCTTCCAAGATGCCGGCCTCACCACAACTTGACCATCTTTTTCCTTGCTCGCACTTCAGCTCCAGAGCTCCCATTTCATGACTGATGCGGAGGCCATCTTTGGCACCCCACCAGCCGTGGTTTCTCACTCTCGGTTGTTGTGGCTACGTTTCTAATTCAGTTAAGTGTAAAGCTCCATTGAGCACTCAAGCCTGAACCTCTCGCAGCATCCTATGTTACCCCTGAACTCAAATCACACCCAAGAGGCTAGAGAACATTATCAACCCTTTTAATCGCTGACCTTTGATTGATCCAAGGCTCTGAACTCATCTCTCCAGCCTTGAGAAGCACATGCAGATTTGTGATCTGAGACTCCCTGAGACCCACACCCTTCATTGCAACTAAGAACGGATACCGTTCCTCTGTCCCCAGCTCTGGGCAATGCCCACTCATCACTCACTATTGATGAGCGCAGAAAGTTATTGAAGCTTTTCCAGCAATGGATCCAGGTGCACACGGTAAGGTCATGCCCATTAACCTCAGCAGCCATCTCTGTCCATGTCTTCCTGGTGAGATGGTGTGGCCTCCTCCTTCCATCCGTGGGAATCAGTATGTTCCTCCTGGCTGTGACTGCCTCAACCAGGGCCCTGAGGCAGTCACCCAGGAAACAAAGGCTTGTTGATAGCTGGAATCCCCCATCTGCCTCCTCTGACTACCAGCGCTGGCCTTTCTGCAGGCAGCGATGCCTCACCAGCCGCTGAATGCTGCCACTTAAGTGACCAGCCAGAATAATGTCACAATTCTCAATTAATCTCGGGCAGGATTGGGAATTGCGACTGCTTCCGTTTCCACCTGCTGTGCGCACATACTGCATGTTTAATTCTGTCCATAGTCATGTCACAACTATTAACACAGTTTTTTGATATTAATAACGTGCTTTTTACATTGATTCATATAGTATAATTCTTTTGAAGACCAACCATAAATGTAAAACTCAAAATCTGGTTACTGTGGGCTTCGAAATGACAATGTCAATCCGGATTAAGTGCATTAAAAACAGTGTAAAGCTCTGGTACAACGTTACATGAGATACATGTGGCGAAGTCTCTTTATTCCTGCATGGTGAATGTTTAACATGCAGATTTGTATTCCACACCGCTAGCGATTATTTGGGATTCTAGTTAATTATTTGGAATAACTAATGAAATAGATACATAAAGCACTAGTTTAATTTACTTTTGATAATTGGTTTGGAATGCAGTTTCTGCACACTTTCTAAACCTGAAAATATCTCTAGCCTTTAAGTGTATCAGACTCATGAATGTGTAATTCGTGATACTGGAACCTGATATTAAAAAAAAGCTGCTCGCCTAACCTACCAACGTCGTTGATCCATGATGAATTGGAATAACGTCTTGGCAGCAAGGAACAAGGTATTTGTAATACATGAGTTGAGAAAACAGGCTGACATTATATACATCACTGGGATTTGACAGGAACAACTCTGATGCATCGAAATTCAATGCTGCGGTGATTTGCAGTGACACAGGCTCTACTGCCTGATATTTCTGGTCACTCTAATTCTTGACAAGGAGTAAAGCTCAAATCCAAAGAATTGCTTCCAATGAATGATCAAGACCTGTTAGGGCTGTACGGTAGCACAAGTGAATAGCACTGTGGCTTCACAGCGCCTGGGTACCAGGTTCGATTCCCCTCTGGGTCACTGCCTGTGTGGAGTCTGCACATTCTCCCTGTGTCTGCGTGGATTTCCTCCGGGTGCTCCGGTTTCTTCCCACAGTCCAAAGACGTGCAGGTTAGGTGGATTGGCCATGATAAATTGCCATTAGTTTCCAAAAATCCACAACGCGATCAAGGACAAACATGAGGGCCTACATTTCCCGGTCTGGCCTGCTGCAGAAATCGTTGCAGGCGGGGCAGATATTTCAATGGACCAGCGAATGGTCCGTTGACCATAGGCGGGAATTTTCAGTCCTGGAATGGGCGGGGCCAGAAACTCACGCCCAGACTTTCGGTGATGACGATGTGCTGAACTGTCGCACATCAGGTGGCTCTCCTCCCATGGAAGGCATCCTTTACGCAGGCACTGAGGGAGCACCAGCTAGAGATAAAAGCAGACATTCAGGCCGCGGTGAAGGATGCGGTGATCGAAACTCTGGCACAAATACAGCTTGCCCTGAGCAGAGTGAAAAAGAGACTGGAAGCTCAAGAGGCAACCATCAAGGTCTTGGAGAAAGCCACAACCCACCAGAGTGACCGGATCATAGCACTGGAGAAAGAGGTTGCGAGGTTGGTCGTGATGCAGGGCAGCCTGAGGGGTGAAGTCGAGAATCAGGAGAAACGATCAAGGAGGCAAAACCTGGCGATTGTGGGCCGAACGGAGGGAATCGAGGGCAGGATACGTAGCCCAGATGCTGGGCAACCTAGTGGGAAGGGAGACTTTCCCCAACCCACCACAGGTAGACAGGGCACACCAGTAGCTGTGTCCGAAACCCAAAGCCGGGGAACAACCGTGGGCAGTAATAGCCAAATTGCACCAATACCAGGACCGAGAAAGAATCCTGGCGGAATTTAACAGGGCGAAGGCAGCACTGTACAAGAACTTTGAACGCTTTGGTATGCTGCACCCAGCAAAGCTCTGGGTCACATAGCAAGGCAAAGAACACTTTTTCACAGCCCCTGCCGAGGCAGACAAGTTTGTCGAGGAGTGCAAATTGGAGCAGCGACAGCAGGGGAAGCGACAAAGGGCTCATGGCAAGGAACAACAGCATGTCAACGAGCCGATGCGGGGGGGGGGGGGGGAAGGGCACCTCCTCGCCCACCCCATAACCACATCCCGAGCAACAAGCAGCAAGCCGCCACCTGAAAGGACACTTCGCACAGGAGAACGTGGCCTAGCTCAAGAGAACGAGAGCAGCGGAGAAAGGAAAGCGGAGTGGAAGCGAGAGGAGTGCACGGTAAAACAGGAAAAGAACGGGCAGAAACTACAGAAACGGGCGAAGGAAAAACGAGACAGTAACTGCCGGGAGGTGGGGGGGGGGGGGGGGGGGGTGGTCACCACACCAGCAGGAAATATAGCTCCGGGAGCATACAGTGGATAAAGGCCGCGGCGCACCCCCAACAGTGGAAACAGCGGCAGGCAGGGGGGAAAAACAGCGGGGACGGTGGAGTAAAAGGGGCAAAGAGCTGGGGGAAGGGAGACGGGGGGGGGGGGGGGGGGGGGGGGGGGAAGCATGAGAAAGGGTTAAAAAGGCGGAGGGGACTGTGGAGGGAGGAGGCCATAAGGAAAGGGAACAAAACAGGACCAGAGCGAAAATGTCAATATGGCTACAAAGTGCCGCAACCAGGGGCCCGGCAAGGAAGCACTGCAAGCAAACACCTGGTATGGTCTCTGGGCGAAGGGAGATCCTAGAGTGCAGGGACCTACCCACACGGCGGATGCACAGTTGGGGGCCATGTTGGGCATCCCCTGGAAAAAGGTGTGGTAGTATGACTCGGGTGATTATGGTACCTCAGAGCAGTGCTGCCATTGGTGCAGAAGACTCGCTGCCCATTGGCTAAGTCATGTGCCTCTCTGCCAATTGGCTGAGGCTAGTCATGTGACTGCTCACCGATTGGCCGAGAGACTGGTAGCGCCGCCTACGAGGCGGGGTATAAGAACTCGTACCAGCTGGCAGTCGGCCTTTCTCTGTAAGTCAACTGCTGGGCACACATCTAGTATATTAAAGCCTGTTGTTTGGAACTTCTTCATGACTCGAGTCCAATTGATGGTGCATCAATTTAATATACTAGAATTTTGAAATGGAGCTACGGATCAAGCCAGAATGCCTCTGCATCAGCCCGCATGCTACAAACACGTCTGCAACTTTTAAACATTGGCTGGCGTGTTTTAACAGTTACCTCAACACAGCAGAAAACCGCCCGACCAGGGAACAGAAACTTCATATCCTCCACTCGTGCGTGGGCACCACTGTCTACTCGCTGATAGAGGATGAACTGGACTATGATGCCACTATGGATCTGCTAAAAGGACATTTTATCAGACCTGTCAATCAGGTTATGCAAGGCACCTCCTGGCTACGAGGCAACAGTTCCCCGGTGAGTCCCTTGATGAGTTTTATAGGGCCCTCATTGTCCTGGGGAGAAATTGTACCTGCCCGCAAGTCACTGCAGCGGAGCACACCGAACTGCTAATTTGGGATGCCTTCGTTGCGGGCATGCAATCCTCTCAGATATGCCAACGGCTTCTAGAAAAGGACACTTTAAGCCTCGCTGAGGCACAGACCCTCGCATCCTCCTTGGAGGTCGCCGACCTCAACGCCCACGCGTATGCCCCCGGCCGCGCGGCAGCCCCTTGGGCAACATGGCACGCAACTCCCCTCACCCCCGCTGATTCTGAACCCCCCAGACCTGCGCTGCGGGACGCCCCGATAAGCCCACGGGGCCCCGCTGATACTTCTGTGGCCAGGCCAAGCACCCCCGCCCGCGCTGCCAGGCCCGCACCGCAGTCTGCAAAAGCTGCAGCAAAAAGGGCCACTACTCAGTGGTCTGCCAATCCAAATTGGTCTCTGCTGCTCCAAACATCGACCGCGAATCGCCCCCCCGCGCCCCTCCAGGGCCCCGTGCGGCCCGCGGACCTCTCTGCCTCTGCACCCCACCGCCACGAGTGACCCACGGACACCGCCATGTTGGGGCCCCGATTCCACGTGCGAGCCCCGGGCGCCGCCATCTTGGGCCCCCGACTCCACGTGCGAGTCCCGGGCGGCACCATCTTGCTGCCCCACCCCCCCACGGGAAGGTTGCCCGTAAACCGTATTGATCCACCATTCGGTCCATCTCCCGTTGGAAGACCGAGACCCCATTTGTGACACCGAATGGGACCCTTAAAAAGTGGTAGAGGCACCCATCCGCTTCGAACGCAGTGTACTTTCGGTCACTCGCGCGGATAGGCAGCTGTTGATAAGCAGACTTAAGGTCCACCGTGGAGAAGACTTTGTACTTCGCGATCCTGTTAACGAGGTTGGAGATACTGGGGAGAGGATATGCGTCCAGCTGCGTAAACCTGTTGATGGTCTGACTGTAATCGATGACCATCCGATTTTTCTCCCCAGTCCTAACCACCAGCACTTTGGCTCGCCAGGGACTGTTGCTGGCCTCAATGACTCCTTCCTTCAGCAGCCTTTGGACCTCGGACCTGATGAAGATCCGGTCCTGGGCACTGTATCATCTGCTCCTAGTGGCGACGGGTTTGCAATCCGGGGTGAGGTTCGCAAACAAGGAAGGGGGGTCAACCTTGAGGGATGCGAGGCTGCAGACAGTAAGGAGGGGAATAGGGCCGCCAAATTTGAAGGTTAAGCTCTGCAGGTTGCACTGGAAGTCCAGTCCTAAACGTGCCGGTGCGCAGAGACGGGGAAGGACGAGGAATTTATAATTTTTAAAAACCATCCCCTGGACCGTGAGGTCCGCTACGCAGCACCCGGTGATTTGGACGGAGTGTGAACCTGAAGCCAGAGCGATTTTGTGCTTAACCGGGAGCGCGCAGCGTCTTACCGTGTCAGGGTGGACAAAACTCTCTGTGCTCCCGGAGTCCAGTAGGCAGCTTGTCTCGTGTCCATTGAGGAGAATCTGTGTGGTTGCTGTGGAGAGCGTGCGGGGTCACGATTGGTCCAGTGTCACTGCGGCGAGTCGTGGCAGGAACTCTGAGTCGTCATCCCCTATGGAGTATTCACCCGCCGGCAAGACTGATCAATAAGAGGATGATGTTTAAGGTGATGAAGGTGGTTATGGACCCAGGGGAACGGTACGTCATCATCAGCGAGGCCCCACATGGGGCACTGGTAGTACTCATTAATATGTACACTCCCAACTGGACGACCCAAAATTAATTAAAAAGAAATCCCTGACATAGCGACGCATCGCCTGATCATGGCAGGGGGGTCTTTAACTGTGTACAGGACCCAAAGGCAGACAGGTCAAACCCCAAAACAGGGAAGACCTCAAACATAATGAACAAACTCGGCCGGTAGACAGATGGAGGTTCACCCACCCAGGGGAGAAAGAGTTCTCCTTCTTCTCCCCAGTGCACAATGTATACTCTAGAATCATGTTTTTTGTGGTGGGGAAATCAGTGCTTCCAAGGCTGGTCAAAGCGGAATACTCGCAATCATAATCTCCGACCGCCCTCCACATTACATAGATGTGAGGTTGGAGGCGGGTACAACACCCCACATGGAGGTTGGACACTGCACTACTGGCCGACAAGGTCTTCAGCGAGAAAGTATCATAGGCCATAGCTGAATATACAAAAAACAATTAAAACGGGGAGGTTCACCCTCCACGTTCCGGAGGCACTACAGACTGTGATTAGAGGAGAAATTATCATCTTTAAAGTGCAAAGAGACAGCAGGAGAGAGCAGCCAGGCAGCAGCTGGTCGACTCCTTACTGGAGGTAGACTGTAAATATTCCGAGGCCCCAACGTAGAGCTCCTGGAGGAGAGGAAAAAGTTACAAATGGACTTTGACCTGCTCTCCAAGAGGAAAGCAGCACACCAACTCCGCCAGGCACAGGGGATCCTATATAAACACGGAGACAAAGCCAGCCGCCTGCTGGCATACCAGCTGAGAAAGCAGGCAGCCACCAGAGAGATCGCACAAATTAGAGACAGCAGGGGCACACTAGAAACAGACTCAGAAAAGGTTAACAAAATCTTTGAGGTATTTTACTGGGACTGTACACCTCAGAACCCCCAACAGGGGACTCAGGGATGAAACAGTTCCTTGATGGACTGGACATGCCAGTCGTGGGGGAGGACAGTAAACGAGGCTTGGAAGCACCGCTGGAACTGGGAGAGATTATGGAAAGTATTAGCTCCATGCAGGCGGGGAAGGTGCTGAGACCAGACGGGTTCCTGGCAGACTTCAACAAAATATTTGTGACAGCACTGGCCCTGCATCAGTGGGAGATGTTCACAGACTCACTGGCGAGGGGTACACTGCCACCTACATTAGAACAAGCCTCTATCTCGCTAATAACCAAGAAAGACAAAGACCCAATGGAGTGCAATTCATACAGACCCATCTCGCTACTAATCATAGACACCAAAATATTGGCCAAGATCCTAGTAAAAGGCTGGAGAACTGCGGTCCAGAGGTGGTCGCAGAGGATCAAATGGGCTTTGTCAAAGGTAGACAACTAACATCGAACATCAAGCACCTGCTGAACGTAATCATGACCCCATCTGGGGAGAGAACACCTGTGGTGATCGTCTCCCTGGACACAGAAAAGGCCTTCAGCAGAGTCAAGTGGTAGTACCGCATAGAGGTACTGGAGAGGTTCGGGCTTGGAACAGGGTTCACCTCCTGGGTGAAGCTCCTGTACAACGCTCCCATGGCGAGTGTACGGACAAACACCAGTTCCTACTTCCAGCTGCACAGGGGCACCAGGCAGGGATGCCTGATGTCCCCGCTGCTGTTTGGATTAAGGAGCCAGAAGCCGAGGGGGGAGCACTGAGGAGGCCTCCTGTAGGGGCACCTTGCTCCAGGTTCTCGCCTCAGCGGCACTCCGATTCTGTGGGTGGTGGTGCATGGCCGTTCTTAGTGGCTTCAGCAGCGTAGACAGCTTTCCACTTTAACCCTCGTCAACAGTTTTGTGAGGGCCACGAAGAATCCAGCACGAGTTGTAGAATAGAAATAAATAACATTTATTTACAATCACATATATATACAACAGCAGCAGTAACTGCTCACTTCTCTCCAGCTGGTTCCATACTGGCCATCTATATTTATGCAGAGAGTCTGCTAATGATTTCTCCGCACCCCTCATTGGGGAAACTCATACTCCCTAAGGATTGTGGGATTGCCATTAGTCCCCAGCCAGTGGTAAGCAGGCAGGTTATAACAAGTAGGTTCTTCCCGGAGGTGGAGGACAGATGTGAACGGTGCCAAGGAGGCCTGGCCAACCAAGCCCACAAGTTCTGGTATTGCCCCAGACTTGCTGGATACTGAACAGCCTTCTTCGAGGCAATGTCCAAAGTGGTGGGGGTGAGGGTGGAGCCATGCCCGATAGTGGCGGTCTTCCGGGTTTCAGACCAGCCAGATCTATTCCTGGGGAGGAGGGCGGGTGCCCTTGCCTTTGCCTCCCTGATCGCCCGCCGTAGAATCCTGTTCGGCTGGCGGTCAGCAGCAGCACCTAAAGCTGCAGACTGGCTGTCAACCTATCGGAATCTCTCCAAATGGAGAAAATCAAATTCGCCATCCGAGGGTCAGACGACGGCTTCCACAGAACGTGGGAGCCATTCACCTGACTGTTCCGGGACCTGTTTGTGGCCAACAAAGCAATAAACAAATACGAAGCCAAGAGCCAGGGAACGTAGCCAGGACATGATAGAAAAGAGAGAAGGGAGGGAGGACCAGGGGAGGAAGGTATGGAGCAAGAGGGAGTAGCCAAACCCAACAGGAAAGAAAGAGGAGCAGCAGATAAGGGGGTGGGTGGGGAGGGGGGAGAGATGGGGGGTAGGGAAGGAGAGGAGGGGTGGGTTGGATGGGCCACGTAGGGAGGGAGGACGAGGGAAGGAGAACAACAGAGGGGAGCCTGAAGGGAGGAAAGAGGAGAGAGATAAACTGGGGGGAGAGCGTAGGAAACGACAATGACCACAACAAGCACAGCAAGGCGAAAGAGAGAAAGTAAGAACTGGAAGAAGGAACGGCAGACAGCTGAAGCTGAGGCAAAGAAAAACGACCAAGAGATGCAAGTGACATCAGGGGCACCACCCAGGTGCCCTTCCACCTGGTTTTGGTTTGCTTGTTTTGTATAAAAAAAAGAGAAGGGTAGTGGGTGGGAGGGGGGGGGGGGGGGGGAGGGGGGAGCCCACTTTACTGCAATGTGTTAAGACATTTTTCTTTGTATTTTTTATACTTCCTGGTTAATTTTTGTTTCTCCTGTGTGTATATTTTTTTGGTGTATCAGGTATAAAACCCAATTAAAACATAAAAAAAAAATTGCGTCCAAAGGCCAGGGTGACCTGTCCAGTGATTTCCTTGCTGTCCATGCCACAGGTTATCAGGTAAGTAGATGCCCATGTGAACAGAACGCACTTGCGCCGCGAGAGATGCATCTCCCATAGGCCAGAGCATGTAGCGCAATTCATGGTTTCATGGAAGATGCCTCATCCCTCAAGAGAGGAAAAACAAACTTTGATCTGTTCCTGGTGGTTATTTTTATTCTTACTTTCTTTGAAATGAGCAAAGCAAAGTGAATCCTAGCAGGCTGAGTAACAGAGGACAACAGTGCGGTCGACTGTCAAAGCAAATAAGGAAAGAATTGCATTTATTTAACATCTTTCTCAACCTCAGGACAGCTAAACAATGTTCCAGCCACTGAATTGCTGTCACCATTCCAATGTAGGAATCACAGCAGCCAATTTGTACGCAGCAAGCTCCCACAAACAGACATGTGATAAAGACCAGATGAACTGTTTTAATGTTGTTGAGGGATAAATATTTAATGACTGCCAGGTGGGTTACATATGGCCCACTACAAATGGGGCACAGCTTGAGACCAGTTTTACTTCAAATTTGTAATTCTGGTCTGAGGACTTTGATTCACAAATGGTCTCCTGGCTGAAACAGGCAAGCATTCCAGTCACCTATCTCAAGGCCCCATCCTAATGCAAGGGCTGGAGCACCAACATGGATGGAGTGATCAGCTCGACTATAAAGCATTTAAATCAAGTGACAGACAATGGAAGTAAAGAGAGACTCTATTTATATATCTTCAACAATCTCTGAATGCTCCAAAGTGTTTTCCAGTCATTGATGTACCTGTGAAACGTAGTCACTAATGTAATGTGGGAAACATGGCTTACAAACTGCAATGTGACAGTGATTGAATCATCTGTTTTAGTGGTGTTGATTGAGAGACAAATATTGACAAGGGCAGTGGGGATAACTCCCCTGCTCTTTTTCAAAATAGTTCCATGGTAACTTTCACATTCACCTGCGAGGGCACATGGGGCCTAACTGAACGTCTAGTTTGACAGACAGTACTTTCAACAGTCCAACACTGCATTCCATCATCCCAGATTTCAGAGCTTATATCTGGAGTGAGACTTGGGATCTCCACCGTGTCACAAAATGGTGGAAGTGGCCGAAAATCACAGGTCCTGTCCATGAACTTGCCACTTCCCATTTTTGCATGGGTGGAAATGGAGGCAGAGCGCTAAAGATGTATTTTATGCCTATAGCTGGCCATTTCAATCAACAGTCTCCACTGAAGTGCGATTTTGGTGGGGCCGAGGGCGAAACCTGAAGTATGCCGATTAAAGTAGGGAATAGCAGGTCTCAACTTTGTGAATTTGTTCAGATAGCCAAGTGCCACTTTAGAGAGATTTGGTCTTGGGACACCTTTGGGGGAGTATGAGTGTGAAGATGTCAAAAGCCAGCCTTGGTTCTCCAAAACAGTATCGCAACTCCCAAAGTTTTTCTAAACCCCACTCCTCATCTCCGTCATGTCCTCACCAATCCCAATGCCAACCTACACCTTCCCAGGTTGCCCATGCCATCTCTATTCCCCCATGTAACATCCCTGCTCCTTCATATCATCCATGCCACCTTTATGCCCCATCTATCCTGCATAGCTGCTCACTCAGTCTGCACTATATACAATCCTCAGATTCCATTCAATATTAATGGAAAATATTATACATTCCTTGGGAAAAACAATGGATCCCTCACCATTTAATAAAAGCCTCCATATTATTGATATTATAAAAAATGTATTCTGCCATGGGGCCAAAAACTTGTAATATTTTTAACCAAACTAACTTGTGACAACAAAGCAGAAACCACATCAAAGTGTTGTGCCTAACCCACAGTAAGTCTTTAACCCATATGCGATGGACATTTTCCACTTGAAGGAAAAACTAGAACCAGAGAACACAATCTCAGACTAAGGGGACGATCCTTTATAACAGAGATGAGGAGGAATTTCTTCAGCCAGAGGGTGGTGAATCTGTGGAATTCATTGCTGCAAAAGGCTGTAGAGGCCAAATCACTGAGTGTCTTTAAGGCAGAGAGAGATAAGTTCTTGATTAATAAGGGGATCAGAGGTTATGGGGAGAAGGCAGGAGAATGGGGATGAGGAAAATATCAGCCGTGATTGAACAACGGAGCAGACACAATGGGCCAAATGCTGCTCCTATATATTATGGTCTTAAATGACCACAAGTTGTTTGGAACAATAATATACTTTATCCACAACACACACTTGTTGATATTAATCAATCACACACACATGCAAGTTGAATTCTAAGCTAATGCACACAAGAAAGACCTTAAGTTAACTTGCAGGTGACCTAGCAGATATGGCCTCATCTGAGATCCGTTGTCTGGCATTGTTGGAAGTATGTTCAGGTACGTCTTGGTCCTCGGCTCTGTTCCCCCGGTGGATGGCGCGGATGGCCTTCCTCTTGGCCGGTGAAAGAGTCACCGTTGTTGTTGGCTGCTGAAAGCTGCAGCTGAGATCGTGAGTGGTGGGCTGCGCAGCACCTTTTATCCCTGAGAGTGATTTGCTCCCTTTTGGGCAGCCCCAGGTGAGTATCCAGTCCATCGATTAGGGCTTGATCACCCTGATCGATCATATCCAATTAAGCTCCGCCACCTTAATGGTGGGGCAGGTCCCGATCGGCCATGGCCGTTGGGTTTCCGAGGCACATAGGTCCTTCCAAATAGGAAAACAGACACCACCAAGTCTGCCACTTAATGTCCATTTCCATTTCAAGGCCATTGTCCCGGGGTGGCCTTTCAATGGCCTTTTTCCTGGACCATTAAAAGAGCATCTGAGCTGCAGCTTTTTGTGTATCTGCAAGCTGCAGCCTGTCTGTCCCTGAACGTGACCACTTTTCCCAGCATTCTTTGCAGGAGGCCATTTTAGGTGGCCACAAAAGGCACAACCTGTTATTACTATTTCTTGACAGTGCCATTCAACTCAGATGAATAGGCCATCAATTGTGCTGAAACCACTCTCACTTGAAACTCAGCCAAGAATTTGTACCACAAACCACAGCTGTTCAAATAATTACCTACTCTCTTGGAAAGGGCACAAGGTGTTAATTTCAATTTCAGTGCAGAGTGGCTGTCAATCAATGGAGGGAAACAGATGGTTAGATTTTTAAAAATCAACCAGAACTATTTAAATCACAATGGAAAAGATGACAACACAAACTGAGAGGACATTTGGTATATTTTTCATTGTATTCTGTGATTGTGGAGCTTTGTCCATTGGAAATGCATTGTAAGGTATGTGAACAGATACACAAGGTTGCTCAATGTAATAACAACTTACCGTTACATGACAGATCCCAATGATGATTCACTGCATTACAATAAATCACCTACTGCTGACATGTGAAGGTGTGAAAACATGTTACATTTAGCTCTCAGAATGTTCCAGACTCCTTGGCAGGCATCCATTTTATTCACAAACTCTCAAACCTGTCTTACCTCTAATGACTTCCAAAACCCTGCACAACTAGAGAAAAAATGTTTGCGAGAAAATTAGCTTTCCACTCCCCATCGACATTGGAAACCTAAATTCAGCAGAGGTTTGAGCAGAGTCAACAAGGATTGATGAAAGGAAAATCATGTTTGATAAATCTGCCAGAGTTTTTTTAGGATGTGACTAGTAAGATGAATAAAAGTGTAACCAGTGGATGTAGTATATTTGAATTTTCAAAAAAAACATTTAAAAGGGTTTATGGATAAGATATTAGCATGAATTGAGTATTTGGTCAATGGACAGGAAACCGAGTAGAAATAAATGGGACATTTTCAGATTTGCAAGTTGTTATTAACGGGGCGTCATGATAATCAATAGTTGGAACCTTGACTATGTACAATCTTTATGAATAATTTAGATGGAGGGACTGAGTGTAATGCATTTAAGTTGCTGACAATTAAAGTTAGGTGAAGAGGATGCAAAGAGACCCTTGAGGGATATAAATAGGTTGGGTGGGTGAGCAAGAACATGGCAGATGAAATACAATGTGGCAGATAATGAAGTTATCCACTTTGTAGGAAAAATAATAAGTGCAGAATAAATTTTGAATAGTGAGAGATTGGGAAATGTTTGCATTCAGACGGACCGAGGTGGCCTTGTACAAAGAACCACAGGAAGTTAACATGCAAGTAGCTCGAGCAATTAGGAAGGCAACTAGTACGTTAGATTTTTTTATTGCAAAGGAGTATAAAAGAAGCCTTACGATAATTATGCAGACATTGATAAGACCACGCCTGGAGTTCTGGGCAGGATTCTCCAGTCTCATCTGTAGCAGGACCCTTTGGAAGCAGGAATGGAAAATGTGACATACCAGCCAAAATTCCATTAACTTTGAGTGGCACCAAAAATCCCCAGATGCGAACAAGGATGGACGATTTTGGTCGCTGTGTGCAGTTTTCATCTCAACCTAAGGGTCATATTAGTCCCTGAGAGAGAGTACAACAAAGGCTCACTAGTCTAGTTTCTAGGAGCAGAGGATTATCCTTTAAGGATAGATTGAGTAGACTAACCTAGACTCCTTGAAGTTCAGACGAATGAGAGGTTTTCCAACTGTAAAATTCCTCAGCGGCTTGATCGTGCAACTGCTGAGAAAATGTTGTCTGGGGAACCTGGGACAGAGGGTTACATTGTCAGAATAAAGGGTTAGCCATTTAAGACAACCCTTTCAATTACTTAGATGAAGGGACTGACTACATTGTAGCTCCGTTCGCAGTGATAGGAAGCCTAGTCGTGAGGGGGATACAAAGGGTGCGGGTCTCTCAAAAAATGACTGTGTCATTTTAGGCGATTTTGACAGATAGAACATAGAACATAGAACACTACAGCGCAGTACGGGCCCTTCGACCCTCGATGTTGCGCCGACCTGTGAAACCATCTGAAGCCTATCTGACCTACACTATTCCATTTTCATCCATATGTCTATCCAGTGACCACTTAAATACCCTTAAAGTTGGTGAGTCTACTACTATTGCAGGCAGGGCGTTCCACACCCCTACTACTCTCTGAGTAAAGAAACTGCCTCTGACATCTGTCCTATATCTCTCACCCCTCAATTTAAAGCTATGTCCCCTCGTGTTGGTCATCACCATCCGAGGAAAAAGACTCTCACTGTCCACCCTATCTAACCCTCTGACTATCTTATATGTCTCTATTAAGTCACCTCTCAGCCTTCTCCTCTCTAACGAAAACAACCTCAATTCCCTGAGCCTTTCCTCGTAAGACCTTCCCTCCATACCAGGCAACATCCTAGTAAATCTCCTCTGAACCCTTTCCAAAGCTTCCACATCCTTCCTATAATGTGGTGACCAGAACTGCACGCAGTACTCCAGGTGTGGCCGCACCAGAGTTATGTACAGCTGCAGCATGACCTTGTGGTTCCGAAACTCAATCCCCCTGCTTATAAAGGCTAGCACACCATATGCCTTCTTAACAGCCCTATTAACCTGGGTGGCAACTTTTAGGGATTTATGTACCTGGATGCCGAGATCTCTCTGTTCATCTACACTACCAAGAATCTTGCCATTAGCCCAGTACTCTGCATTCCTGTTACTCCTTCCAAAGTGAACCACCTCACACTTTTCCGCATTAAACTCCATCTGCCACCTCTCAGCCCAGCTCTGCAGCTTATCTATGTCCCTCTGTATCCTATAACATCCTTCAGCACTATCCACAACTCCACCGACCTTCGTGTCATCTGCAAATTTACTAACCCATCCTTCTACACCCTCTTCCAGGTCATTTATAAAAATTACAAACAGCAGTGGCCCCAAAACAGATCCTTGCGGTACACCACTAGTAACTGAACTCCAGGATGAACATTTGCCATCAACCACCACCCTCTGTCTTCTTTCAGCTAGTTACTGATCCAAACCGCTAAATCACCTTCAATTCCATACTTCCTTATTTTCTGCAATAGCCTACCGTGGGGAACCTTATCAAACGCCTTACTGAAATCCATATACACCACATCAACAGCTTTACCCTGATCCACCTGTTTGGTCACCTTCTCAAAAAACTCAATAAGGTTTGTGAGACATGACCTACCCTTCACAAAACCGTGTTGAGTATCGCTAATCAACTTGTTCTTTTCAAGATGATTATAAACCCTATCTCTTATAACCTTTTCCAACATTTTACCCACAACCGAAGTAAGGCTCACAGGTCTATAATTACCAGGGTTGTCTCTACTCCCCTTCTTGAACAAGGGGACAACATTTGCTATCCTCCAGTCTTCCGGCACTATTCCTGTCGACAAAGACGACATAAAGATCAAGGACAAAGGCTCAGCAATCTCCTCCCTGGCTTCCCAGAGAATCCTAGGATAAATCCCATCTGGCCCAGGGGACTTGTCTATTTTGACATTTTCTAAAATTGCTAACACCTCCTCCTTTTGAACCTCAATTCCATCTAGCCTGGTCGACTGAACCTGAGTGTTCTCCTCGACAACATTGTCTTTCTCCAGTGTAAACACTGACGAAAAATATCCATTTAATGCTTCCCCTATCTCCTCTGATTTCACACAAAACTTTCCACTACTATCCTTGATTGGCCCTAATCTTACTCGAGTCATTCTTTTGTTCCTGATATACCTATAGAAAGCCTTAGGGTTTTCCTTGATCCTATCCGCCAACGACTTTTCGTGTCCTCTCCTTGCTCTTCTTAACTCTCCCTTTAGGTCCTTCCTGGCTAACTTGTAACTCTCAAGTGCCCTAACTGAGCCTTCATGTCTCATCCTAACATAAGCCTTCTTCTTCCTCTTGACAAGTGCTTCAACTTCCTTAGTAAACCACGGCTCCCTTGCTCGACAACCTCCTCCCTGCCTGACAGGTACATACTTATCAAGGACACGCAGTAGCTGTTCCTTGAAAAAGCTCCACATTTCGATTGTACCCATCCCCTGCAGTTTCCTTCCCCATCCTATACCTCCTAAATCTTGCCGAATAGCATCATAATTGCCTTTCCCCCAGCTATAATTCTTGCCTTGCGGTATATACCTATCCCTGCCCATTGCTAAAGTAAACATAACCGAGTTGTGATCACTATCACCAAAGTGCTCACCTACATCTAAATCTAACACCTGGCCGGGTTCATTACCCAGTACCAAATCCAATGTGGTCTCGCCCCTTGTTGGCCTGTCTACATACTGTGTCAGAAAACCCTCCTGCACACACTGCACCAGATGTTTCCCGCTGGCTTTTTGGGGTGTGATCCACACACCCATATTCACCCACGAGTCATTTTTTGGGGTGTTTCTCCCTGGTCTAGCCCACACTTCGAAATGTTTTCAACACTGGGAGCTGAACTCATCAGCAAGACTGACTCCTCAGAGATCAGGGTGCCACTTTCATGGTCATGGCACCCTGGCACTGCCAGTCTGGCATTCAGGCAGTGTTCCTGGCACTCTGGCAATGCCAACCATTTGGCACTGCCAGGGTGCCATCCTGGCACTACCAGGAAGCCCAGCTACCCGAAGGTTGTGCCAAGGTACTCCTGCCCTATCGATGACCACTTGGGGGATTCTAATGGCCTCTGTGACTCACACCGTGGCCATAACGCTGGTCTCCGCTTGTGGAAAGCAGTACTAATAGGTGCGCCGATGAGGCCTTGCACTGGTGCAGCCGGTGACTCCCGGGCGTGGCAGAATGGGACCTCAACTGGGCCATGCATATTTAATTGAGCCTAATAGATCCTTTAAATATTGTTCAGAAGGAATCGGTGGCCCAAACTTGAAAATCTGGTGGGGAGTTTCATGATGGCCGGGTTGGCGAGATTGTGACCCATATTCAAAAATGAGCCACCATGAGATTCTCGCCATTACTGGCTCCCTCGCCGTCTGATTTGCCCAACCTTCACCTCATCTGCTCATCGCTAACAGAGAGGAACTGCTTTTAAGCGCTCCTTTACCAGTCACTCCCAGTCAACACACAAGCATGGCAGCACGCAGACTCGCTCCTCACTTTGGGAAAGCCGACCTGGCCAGGCTTCTTAACACAGTGGAGAAGAAGGCAAGGCAGAGTGCTTCCACATGGGGATTGCAGCAGGTTGAGCAATGCCAGCGGGGAGGCAGTGGCAGTGGTTGTCAGTGCAGACAGCATGACAAGGAGGACCACCAACCATTGTCGGAAGAAGATCAATGACCTCCAACGAGCTGCCACCACTCTCCCGGCATCAGTTCCGACTGCCACCCTACAAATTCCCAAACCCCCCACGTCCACGGGCTGACAACCCACACGCTCCCCACATCTGATCTTCAATCATGTTCCCCAGAACTCTCTGGCACCCACCAGCACAACCCACCCTTTGTCTTCAGGTGCGGTGCCCACACATGCCAACTGCTGCAGACCCCTCTCAGCCATCAAGCGTGCAGCTCACAACAGGAGAAGATAGCCCATAATAATTGGCAAACAGCCAAGACAGGGGAAGGAATCTCACAGATTTGAGTCCTCACCCTCTATGAAAAACCGGCCCTGGAAATTGTGGGCTTGCCCAAGGAGAGAGCAGTCACTGACAAAATCCGCACCAGTGACCTAAGGAATTACAGACTTTTCATCCAGTATCCTTCCCTCTCACTGAGCACATGTCCATTGACTTTCAGAATCATGATCTGAAGAGGCTGGGCCATCCAGATTCATATCCCTATTGCCACTCAAGAGAACACCTCGGAGGAGAGCTCCGAGGAGACCACTGGCGAGGCGTCACAGCTCTCACCAGCACCTTCCAACAATGTCTCGGGAGGCAACATTAGTGGACAGGCGTCTGGGACACAATCTGGTGAGCACCACACAGTTGCTGATGCACATCAGATGGAGGCAGGAACATGCAAGGAACACAGCAGTCAGACGTCTGCTGGATCCCAGGATACAGCTGGGTCCCAGCCAGATGCCAAGCCTCAGGACATGGTTCTCCCAGAGCCGATGCAGGTGATAGGGCACAGCTGTAAGATTCAGGAGGGGGTGTCAGCTACATTCCAGTGACTGAAAGGCCATTTGGAGGAGTCCCAGTTGAAGGAGATTGTGCCAACAGTACATGACACTGAGACCAACACTGTTCGGGTGACGACCACAGTAAAAAACCTGAAGTATGTCTGCATCTCGAGTGTGGTGGCCAAGGCATGTCTCAGTCTGTGATGACTATGGTGGAGGGCCTCACCATTATGTCCCAGTCACTGAGGGACGTGTCCCAGATGCAGGTGGACATTGCCGAGGCATGTCGCAGTCACTGAGGACCATCGCTGAGGACATCAACACCATGGTGCAGACAATGGGTAGCTGCCAGAACTGGCAGTGCCAGATGATTCAGAGGCTTCTGGAGCTCACTCCAGCCACCCCTTCGTCCTATGGAGTCCCCCAGAGCCCGACGACTCAAGGAGAAAGAAGCTTTGGAGGCTAAGATGGGTCTGCCACCAATGAAACTACGGCAATCACCAGTCCTTCCGAATCTCCCCTCCTGAAACCAGCGCATCTCAAGGGCAGCAGGCAGAACAGGGTGACACAGCAACACCAGGCATATCGGAAAGTTGGCTGGGGCCCTCTGGTTCCAGTCCCTCCAGAGGATGTCTGCCAAGGGCATCAAAGGCCACAGAGGCCAAAGTAGCAGGCTGCCTCCACTTCTGGTGTGCATCCTACGGATGCACCTATACTTAACACTAACCACAAAAGATCAAGAAGAATGAGGATCACTGAGTGGGCATGGGGCCGGGGGGGGGGGGGGGGGGGGGGTCACAATCTGTAACTACAGATAGCCCACATGGCAGACTGGTAACAAACTAAAATCACATGGGTTTCGGGATCGGCTAGCTAGATGGAGACAGAACCGGCTTGGTTACAGAAGACAAGAGTAGCGGTGGAAGGATGTTTTTCAGAGTAGAGATCTGTAGCTAGCAGTGTTCTGTAGGGATCAGTGCTGGGAGTTCTGTTGACTGTAGTATATATACATGATCTGGAGAGGGCAGCACATTGGCACAGTGGTTAGCATTGCTGCCTCACGGCGCCGAGGACCCAGATTCAATCCAGGCTCTGAGTCACTGTCTGTATGTAGTTTGCACATTCCCCCCCGTGTTTGCATGAGTTTTGCCCCCACAACCCAAAGATATGCAGGGCAGGTTGATTGGCCATGCTAAATTACCCCTTAATTAGAAAAAATAAATTGGGTACTCTAAATTTATAAAAAACAAAAAAATAAATAAAATGATCTGGAGGAAAATGTGGGTGGTCTGATTAGTAAGTTTACGGATGACACAAAGATAGTCAGAGTTGCTGATAGTGCTGAGGATTGTCAGAGTATATAACAGGATATAGATAGATTTGAGACTTGGGTACAGAAATGGCAGATGGAGTTTAATCTGGACAAATGCGAGGTGATGCATTTTGGTGGATCAAATCTAGGTATGAATTATACTGTAAATGGCAGAACCCTGAGGAACATTAACATACAGAGGGATCTGGGCATGTAGGTCCACAGTTCCCTAAAAGTGGCAACACAGGTGGCCAAGGTTATTAAGAAGGGATATGGCGTGCTTGCATTCATCAACTGGGGCATTGAGTACAGGAGTTGTGAAATCATGTTGCAGCTATATAAAACCACTCAAGTGCCAGGCAATGACCGTCTCTTACCATTGATCAGAAACTTAACTAGACTATCCATTTTAATACCTTGGCTACCAGAGCAGGTCAAAGGCTAGGAATCCTACAGCAAGTTACTCACCTCCTGACCCCCCCCCCCCCCAAATTCTGTCCACCCATCTACAAGGCACAAGTCAGACGTTTAATGGAATACTCTCCACTTGCCTGGATGATGGAGCTCAAACAACACTCAAGAAGGTCGACAGTATCCAGGACAAAGCAGCCCGCTTGATTGCTCCTCATTTTTAACTTTTTAAAAAAATTTAGAGTACCCAATTCATTTTTTCCAATTAAGGGGAAATTTAGCGTGGCTAAACCATCTACCCTGCACATCATAGAATTTACAGTGCAGAAGGAGGCCATTCGGCCCATCGAGTCTGCACCGGCTCTTGGAAAGAGCACCCTACCCAAGGTCAACACCTCCACCCTATCCCCATAACCCAGTAACCCCACCCAACACTAAGGGCAATTTTGGACACTAAGGGCAATTTATCATGGCCAATCCACCTAACCCGCACATCTTTGGACTGTGGGAGGAAACCGGAGCACCCGAAGGAAACCCACGCACACACGGGGAGGATGTGCAGACTCCGCACAGACAGTGACCCAAGCCGGAATCGAACCTGGGACCATGGAGCTGTGAAGCGATTGTGCTAACCACTATGCTACCGTGCAACATCTTTTGGTTGTAGGGGCGAAACCCACGCAGACACGGGAAGAATGTGCAAACTCCACACAGACAGTGTCCCAGGGCCGGGATCGAACCTGGGACCTCGGTGCCGTGAGGCAGCAGGGCTAACCCACTGCGCCACCGTGCTGCCCGATTGCTCCTCATTTTATCTGGAAGGAATTGGAGAAGGAGAGAGATTGACAATCCATTAGGGCTTCCATCCCGGAACCCTCAAATCCCCCAAGCCTCCCCCACCGTTACCATGACTGTCCTGCCTTCTCTCAGAATGCCATTCAGCGAGCCTATTGTGCTGGCAAACCTCACCCTGCAAACTCACCTCTGGCCACATCAAAAACCCCTCAACCTCAGACCTCTGACGGGAACATTAGGGAAGCCGTGCTCAGCTGCCCTCCACTAATCCACACACTTACCCTTTGGCTGCGAGAGGATCCACAGTGTTGAAGCCCTGCTGTTTAGCGTTATTTTGTTGGCAGCTGCCTCTATGGTACTGACGCTCCTAGAATTCAGATACACTGTCCTCTGGCATGTCCAGCAAATCAAAGTTTGCTGGACATGCAGTGCACTAATCATCCTCTGAGACATAGCATCTGTGTCTTTGAGGAGTTACTTGAGAGGTGAGGAGTGTGAGGTGCTCTCACAACTAACAAGGCTAATTCCTCATTTAAAATAGACTTCAGGTTAAGCTAGAGGTCAAAGGGGTGAAATTGACTTTCAGGAGAGAAGCTGCAGCAGGGCTCTGTCCTGGAAAAGTCTGGTAGGATAGACAGGCTGCAGCTATATTGCAACTGTTATGGGTCTCCACAATATTTGAAGATGGCTTGATGGCCTCACAGATGCAAAGCCCATCGCCACCTACCCCCCCCCCCCCCCCTCCTGCCCTGGTCATGGGGCGACTCCTGACCTGGAATACGTCAGCTCCCCAACCAAGGCCAATCCCACTAAGGGGTCCTCCCCCGAGCACTGCGGCAGCAGCTCTGGTGCTCTAGAGCTGCATATCAGAAAATGGAAATGGCTGCTCACCTCCCGATGCCCACATGACCTTCCGCTGGGGAGTCGACTAATTCACGAGAAGGCGCCGCATTCGACTTCAATCTCGTCAACGAGGTTGAAATGAATGCAAATTAGGGTGAATGTTATTTTCACCATTTTTGGGTGAGATTCGGAACTTGCTATCGGGAATGGGACAGGTGAATTACAAAATGGGTCGCACCCGGGACGAACCTCGATTTTGCTCTCTTTGCACGGCCCGATCCAGGCTGGGCAAAACATGTTCGCTGAATTTCACCCATAATCTGGATCATGCCCAGCAAGGGCGTGATCCAGCTCCTGTTAGGCACCATGGACCGGGTTGCTCATATGAGATTTTGCGCCTGGCCAAAGCCCAACTTGGGCCTCACCAGCCATGCGGCATTGGGCGTAACACGGGGTGGGGTGGGGTAAGGGGGGGGGGGGGGGGGGGATCATACCCAAACTTTCTACAAAGTGAAATAGCTAGATTAATTGAGTGGCCAAACATTCGTCGATGGAGTATAAAGTGAAAAAATGTGACATTCTCCACTGTGACAGGAAGAACAGAAAAGCAGAATATTATAATATGCTGCAGTCCCGGGGCTGCTTGCCACCCTGGCACATGAATCACAAAATTGCAGCATACAGGTACAGAGAGCAATTAGGAAGGCAAATGGAATGTTGTTGCTTATTGCAAGCAGGATGGAGTAGAAAAGTTGGGAAGCCTTCCTAAAGCTGCACAGGGCATTGCTGAGTCTGTAACTGGAGAACTGCTTGCAATTTTGGTCTCCTTATTTACGGAAGGGTTTATTTGCATTGTAAGCAGTTCAGAGAAGGTTCACTTGGTTGATTCCTGGGGGAAGGGGTTGTCTAATTAAGAAAGGTTGAGCAGGTTAGGTCATTACTCCTTGAAGTTTCCAAGAATACGGGATGATTCAATTGAAATATTAGATTCCGAGAGGGCTTGACAGGAAAGATACAAAAAGGATCTTTCCTCTAATGGAAGAATATAGAGCCAAGGGCCACAGTTTAAAAACTCCCATTTAAGCCAGAGATGAGGAGGAATTTCTTCTCTCAGAGGGTTGTTGCTATTTGGAATCCTCTTCCCCGAAGGGCAGTAGAGGTCGGATCATTGAATGTTTTCATGGTAGAGTTAGACAGATTTATGATCAACGAGGGAATCAAGGGGTAATGGTGGACAGACAAGAAACTGGACTTAAGGCCACAATCAGATCAGGCATCATTATTGAATGATGAAGTGGCCTTGATGGACCAAATGTCATACTCCTACTCCGATTTCTTATGATCTTATTACTGAGATGAAGAGAAATTTCTTCACACAAAGGCTAGTGATTTTTGGTATTGTTATGACACCCTGGGTTAGTGAGTGGTCGATTCCAGCCCCACAGACCCCGTAGTCCCAACACAAGTAAGGTAACCAATAATTTGGATAAAGTTTCTGAGATCTTTGGCCCTTGACTGTTCCAAAGACTTCTCGGCACCAGATTTGTAAGTGAAACACAACAACTGTTTATTTGTAACAAAAATAGAGATAATACAAGCAATAATTATAATAGAATAATAGCCAGCTAATCTACTGCTCCCCTCTTTTGCCGTCCCACCCTCTCCTCAACACACACAAGACAAGCACACCACAGAGGGAGAGGGAGAGATAGAAAATAATAAGAGGATTAATATGAAATGGAAGATGGGTATCCTGGCTTCAGATGTTGAAGTCACGGCAGCAGTAGACTGTCTTCCCAGGAAGCAGCATGATTGGCTCCATCGGTTGGGTCACTAACGATGATGTTCTGGCAGCAGTGTTCAGTCATAACTCCCCTCTGTAGAAGTCCCTCACTGCCTTAGGCCTGTGTTATTCTTATTTGGTTCCAGAATGACCAACAGCCTTTCTGAGATAAGAACAGAGTTCCCCATACAAGATTTTAAAAGGGTTTTTTAAACGATTTAAACCCCACTTTCAGCTGGTGTCTTGTCTAGATTTCCTTAAGATTTTCTTTGTCTCTCCTCAAACCCAGTTCTCGGTCTGGGTTTTACTCTTACTTGGTTTCAATACTCGCTCTAACGTCCCCCAGCTTTACTGAGGAGAAACAGAGGATCGGAGAAGCAGTTTCCATAAGATTTTAGAGAGGCCTGTTGGCATTCCACGGACAGAAAGACAAAGGGTTTGCTCCAGCTCTGTCTTCAGGAATTAAACACGTAGACTAAATAGAGGAAAAGCTGTTTGTATCAGTTTACCCGGAGAGAGCTCCAGCCGAGGTGCTTGAGAGAGATGTATCCTTTCAGGGAGAGAGAAACTCAAAGAACTTCCTTCAGCTCTGAGTTCAAAACAAAACTAAACTGGGAACACAATCTCACAGAGAAAGGAGCGTTCCAGAGAAAAACCTGAGCAATCAGCACGATCCATTGAGAAGGCCCAGCAATTCAAAATAGTCTACTGGTTGACAGTCAAGTCCATCAAGCTGTATCTGCACTGATGTCAGACCAAACAGCACATCCTGCTCGAGTTTCCTTTTTTTAAAATTAAAGGTGAAGTCCATCTTAAAGGCATAGGTCCCCTTGATTGTCCAGGTACAAAAATTGAAATAGCAAAATAACAGAAATTGAAAGGAAAAGAAAACAAGGGATAGGCAGTGATTAACAGAAGAATTCTTACAGTACGTTCTACTTCAGAGTGCTATTGATGCTCAAACATTAAATATATTCAACAGATATTGTGAGCAACTTGGGTCAGAGAGAGAAAGCTATTTGTTTAGCATTTTACTTAGACTTAGAACATACAGTGCAGAAGGAGGCCATTGGGCATATCGAGTCTGCACCGACCCATTTAAGCCCTCACTTCCACCCTATTCCCATAACACAATAACACCCCCCCTAACCTTTTTGGTCACTAAGGGCAATTTATCATGGCCAATCCACCTAACCTGCACGTTTTTGGACTGTGGGAGGAAACCAGAGCACCCGGCGGAAATCCACGTAGACACGGGGAGAACGTGCAGACTCCGCACAGATAGTGACACTTTGGGGAATCGAACCTGGGAACCTGGTGCTGTGAAGCCACAGTGCTATCCACTTGTGCTACCGTGCTGCCCAAGCTGTTCCAGCTGTTCCCCTAGAGTCTCAACAAGACCTACCAACCTGTATTTATCGATTTGATTTTTTTTTTACACATTAGTTTGTTGTTTCTTCAAACATCGAAAGTGCATGCCATGATTAAAAATCAGGAAAACCTCACTAACAAAAAGTTAGAGAAACAGTTGACACCTCAACAGTCCAGGGTGTGACAGGAGAGTGCCGGTCCAACTCCTCTTGTCTCTCCCAGCAGTTGGGCTTTCTCTGGCATGCGGAAGTAAAGTCGTCATAGTCCCAGGTGACCTTAGGCTGTTTTCCCCTTTGAGGGGGAGTGCTGACTGGTGGTGATTTGACCCACGCCTCAGGCGATGTTGAGAAGGTAGGGCCTCCATTAATAACCTCAGCTGTTATGGGAATTGAAGCCGCCCTGTTGGCCTTGCACTGCATCACAAACCAGCTGTCCAGCAAAGACTGTCTCTGGGGATAGTGCTGAAAGGTAGAAAATCAGCCATAATCTTGGTGATAGTGCAATCTCAAAAGACAAAATTAATTTCTTCACCTCGCATTACTTATCCTCTACTGTTCTTACTAGTGGGTTCCCTTTTGGTCGAGGTCATCCTGTTGGGATTCTGTTTTAAACCTATAATTAATCTTCTCTTCAAAGAAATAGAGAGTAGAGCACAGAGGTTGTGGCAGTGAGAGATTTCCTGATTGCCGTGCAAGGAGATGGCAATGCATTAGCTTCCTATGGCTGATGATAAAGTTGGCAGCGCAAGTATAATCGCTCTGACATCACCGTGAATCTCCATGCAGCCACAGGTTTCCATCCTTTCGCTTCTCTCGCCTCCTCTTGCGCATCAAAGAACAACGAAAAGTACAGCTCAGGAGCAGGCCCTCCAAGCCTGCGGCGACCACGCTGCCCGTCTAAACTAAAATCTGCATTTCTGGGGTCTGTATCCCTCCATTCCCATCCTATCAAGATTCCCCCCAAACGTCACCATCGTTCCTGCTTCCACCACCTCCTCCAGCAGCGAGTTCCAGGCATCCACTACCATCCTGAACTTGTTCTCTGTTGTAATTGCTGCGGTAATGGCTGGTCTCTCATGATCAACAGATTGTGCAGAATGGAGCAAAACATAATGAATTTGGAGACTATCTCAGCAGAGTATTACCGAGTGCCTTCCAACTTGCCAAGGTACCTGAAAATCTGCTTCAAGAAACCAATTGTCTGCTCAGTGATATTCCTGGGTGTCAAATAGCTCTCATCATATGAATGCCCAACTGGTGACTCAGGGCTTCTTAGTGTAATTCCAGGCCATGGCATTAGAGGATATCTTGTGCCCCCTTGTAGCCAACCTTTCACATTTCATTGGGGCTCAAGTATCCACGGGCAAGATTCATCGTAAATGTAACTCCAGTTGGCAACATGGATGGCTGCTCTGAGAATCTGAGCAGTTCTGATGGCCACCTTTCATGTCCTCAGGAGGATTTGGCCAATAATGACCTGACTTCAGTCTGAATTGTCCCAGCATTCTCTTCAGCCGTCTGGGTTTCCGCGCTGGCAGGCAACCTCAAAGGCAATGGGAGTGCCAGGGGGAAATGGAGTGGCAATGCTGGCAGTCCAGTAAGCTCCTATCCCATGGTTGCCGCACCAGTACAATAAAAGAAAAATACCGTGGATAAAAACAGAAAGTGCTTGAAAAGCTCAGCAGATCTGGCGGCATCTGTGGAGAGAGAAACAGAGAGTGAAATTCACCGGAAAAATGTAAAGTTTGATTTTTGGTGTGTTTGATGGGGTGCTTCGCGCCGGCTGCATCGCCGACAGTAAGACTACTGCACCACAGCATTTGGGCCTCAAGAGGTTTCTCCCCATCGAGGCCATTCTTTAAACGTTTTCCAGCACTGGGGAACTCAGCTCACCAGCAGGAGCGGCTCCTTACAGATCAGGGCGCCATTTTGAAAGGCTGCCCTGATCTCTACACTGCCCCTTTCAGGACCCCCCCCCCCCCCTTTAAACTACAATAAAAGAGCAGAGAAGGGAAAACTAAGACCTGCCAAAGACAGTGAAAAGTGTAAAGAACATTCCAGAGTACTCGAAGTGACGGGAACATAAGGCGCATGTGGGCCATGGCCGGGGAAGAATGGGTGGAATCCCCGGGTAGGGCGGTGATCAGTGCCATTGCTCCACTACCCGAGCTTAACTGACTGGATGCATTTGGGGTAATCAAGCAGGGCGGGGGTTAGTGCCGTTATTCCCTACCTGAGTGACCTAAACGAGTGGAAAGAATTTGTAACACATCTGAGATCCAACAATTGTTCCTTTAACGGCCATTGGTCAGTAAACGGGGTCGGAAGAGTAACTATGACTGTATCAAGAAATTGGGTATCAGGCCGACATTAATTAAAACCATGTAACAAGAAGAAAGAAAGAAGGAAAATAGAAAGGCAGACAGGCTCCATCAGAAAGTAGGACACCTTAATTCTTATGAGGCATCTTTTTCTCATCATCTGGACACTTCAGGGTTCTGTATCAAAAAGTGTTGTAAAAAGATTACCATAACCAGAATCAAAATCTGAATCATCACCATCTCCCGGTTGCCAGACTCGTGTCTGCCGTTTTTCTACCATGGCCGCGTGGTCCGTCGTGGAATCCGAATTGTCATGTCTAACTAGTCTATAAGATTTATTGCGCTGCCAAGAAGAGTTTCGTTTGTCATGAGGCGTAGGGGTGGTGGCAGTGAAGGTCAAGTTACCATTGTCGGGCAGTGGCGGTGGCTCTGGCTGTGACTGTGGAAGGGGGTATAGGGGGCCAAACATGTATTCGTCGTGGTACCGGAGGCTGGAGTGACTGGGGCCGGGGAGGTTGTACCAGTAGTCAGTGATCGTGGTCAATTCAGGGAGACTGGCGCTGTCGTCGGAGTCAAGCTCAAGGTGGAAGGTCGTACCTGTGGGCGGAGACAAGTTTGGGTCTGTGGGCATGGACGTGCTGTCAGGGCTGGCGGAGGGTTCGACTAGGTTGTCAATGGGCAGGTCTGCTATTGCTAGGGAGATGTGGTGGGATTGGCTACATTGGGTTCCATAGACCTTGAGATGGTTGATGTGGAACCGACCAGTTTTATTATTGGGGTACGTTATCTTGTACACAGAGGGGCTTACATTGTCTGAAATGGAGTAGGGTCCTGCAAATTTGGGGGCGGGGAAAGAACTGGGATCGTAAAGGGTAACCATTACTTGCTGACCGACTGTGTACTCTACTGGGTGGGTGGTTTTGTCAAAGCAGCCTTTACTCTGCTTCCTTCTAATGCCTAGTCGGCCAGCTGCAGCAAGCTGTGCTGCTTTAATATTGTCTGTGACTTGTTGGACCCCTTTGTCATTGGTGAGGGCGGTGACTGTGGGGCTTGCCAAATCAGGACCTAATAAATATTCAATTCCTTTCATGGGCCGTCCGGTCATGAGAGTGTGGGGGGTGAAACCTTTGGAACTGGAAACAGTGTTCCGAATAAACATAAGGGCAAATGGGAGAACAGTGTCCCATGTGGTATTATTCTGTTGCACCATCTTTCTAATGGTCGCTTTTAAAGTGCGATTCATTCTCTCAACAATGCCGCTGGATTGGGGGTGATGCACAATGTGAAATTTTTGTTTGATTTCAAAAAATTGTTGGGACACTTTGCATGACTCTGCTGGTGAAATTGGAACCTTGGTCTGACTCAATGCTGCAGGAGAGTCCCCAGCGTGTAAATATCTGTTGGGTCAAAATCTTAGCTGTGGCCTTTGCAGTGTTTGTCCGTGAGGGAAATGCTTCTACCCATTTTGTAAAGGTGTCGATCACCTCTAATACATATTTGAAATCATTTCTGCAAGGGGGAAGGGGGTCAATGTAGTCGAGTTGCAAATTTGTCCAAGGGCCATTAACAGGTCGGGCGTGTCTCAATTATCCCTTCTTGGAGTACTTTTCAGGATTGTTCTGTGCACAGATTAAACAATTCTCAACATAATGTGTCAGATTTTAAATCGGGCCACCAGCACAAGGTCTTAAATGGGCAATGGTATTGTCTATCCCCTGATGTCCGTGTCCGTCATGAAACTGGTAAATGAGCTAGTTTCTGCCCTGGGTGGGGACCACATGAATTCCATTTTTCAAAACTATACCATCCTGTCCCGTCAGTGAGTCCTTGCATTTGTCGTAGGGGGCTGAGAAGTTACTGTTTAAAACTTGTTTGAGAGTGTCGTCTGCCTTTTGGGCCTGGGATAGATCCTCGATATTGGTCTGAGAAACCTGGACTGCATGTATCGGTTCAACTTTGGGGGGGTTGCCAAAAATGACCGTGGCGTGATCCTGACTTAGCTAAGGCATCTGCCTTTACATTACCGGGTGGGGAGGAGCGATGATGGCTTCTCACTTTAATAATACCGCACGTGCGGTCTTTAACTGTTGTAAGAATGTGTTTCAACAATGGGGCTAAGGGTAGGGGTTTACCATCAGCGGATACAAATCCTCGAGATTCCCATAGGGGCAGGAATTCTGTCAAGCTATTGCACACATATAAACTGTCTGAATGTATGTCTGAGGGGGTTGGAAAGGAATCGGGGTGCTGCACTACATATGCTATGGCTGCTAGTTCTGCTAATTGTGATCCTCGGTGGCCGGGCAACTTTAAATATATTTCTTCTAATGCTTGTCCCTGTGCATCTTCTACATAAATTCCAAAACCAGTTATTCTCTTTCCATTTTCTATCGTGGAGGAACTGTCTACATAAATCTTTAAAGCGTTGTCAATGTGTGTGTATTTATCGATTAATTTTAATTCATCAATGGCGTCTATGTGCTGAGGAAGCCATTCCCATGGGGCGTTCTTTTTAAGGAGGTCTGAGAGTGGGGCTGCTTTTATGGCAAAACCATCTATGTAATTCCTACAATATCCAACTAAGCCTAAGAATGACCAGAGTGTAGTGATATTGTGGGGCAGGTGCAATTTAACTATTGACTCAATTTGCTTCTGTTCGATCTCTCTCTTCCCGTGGGTGATAATGGTGCCTAAATAAAGGACCTTTTCTTTTAAGATTTGGGCTTTTTTTGTGTTGACCTTGCATCCAATGGATTGCAAAAGACCTAGTAATTCCGAAAGAAGCTTTACATGCTCTTCCTTTGTGTCCGTCTGAGGGAGTAAGTCGTCCACATACTGTATAAGGCATTCGGGTGGGGGGGGGGGGGGGGGGGGGATAGAATTTGGAAAGTCCGTTGGCCAATTGTCGGTGGAAAATGGAGATTTAGTTGTGGAATTCTTGCAGGAGGCATGTCCGCATGTACTGCTGCCCTTGAAATGTAAACGCAAACTTGTATTGACAGGTCTTGTCCAGCGGGATGGACCAAAAGCCATTGCTGATGTCCAGCACTGTGAAGTACTTTGCCTGTACTTCCTGTTTGAGCATGGCCTTGAGACCTGTGGCAACAGTGGGGGCTGCTAAAGGGGTGACCTTGTTAAGTTCTCGGTAATCGATTGGCAGCCACCAAGAGCCATTGTGTTTTTTCAGGGGCCAAATTGGGGCATTATTTGTTGAGGCTATTGGCCAAATTACTCCTTGATCTAATGAGCTATTGATGACTTTTGAAATCTCACCCTTGGCTTGCTGTGGGAAACCATATTGCTTCTGTGGCTTAGGATCGGGACCTCAAATTGTGGTCATTCCTGGGATCTTCCCACAATCGTGTTTGTGTTGGGCAAAGGAAGCTTTATGTTTTCTGAGGACCTCTATAATTGTCTGGTCTGTACTGATTGTTTGCGGATCAAACCAATAGGCTCCTACTGAGCAAATCCTATGTTCATAATCCCCTACTGTGAGCGAGGGCTCTAGCTGCTTTGGCCATTCTCCATACACATTTATTCACAGGATCAAAGGAAAAGTTGTGGGAGCTCATTAAAACGATTCCTAGAATGTGCTCGGCTGTTTGGGGCAAGTTGACTAAAACAACGGGGTGTCTGGTGCTTATGGTTTCTATCTGAATATCTAGGGGGGCTGTGATGGATCCCTGCTGTACGTGTCTGATAAATCCACTAAGGGTGACGGTGTCTGTGGTGGGCCATTTGTCACGCTAGAACATTGTGGAGGAGTTTAAAGTGGTGCGGGACTCTTCTGTGTCCCAAATAAATTCTACTGGATGTCCCTGGACAGTGCCTGTGACTACTGGTCTGCCTGATTTGTCCCAGAGTGTGCCGCAGACCCAAGTTGGGGAGTCCGAACACCGTCAATCTGTGGTGTTGATTGATGAATTGTCTGAACGGGCGCCGACACTATGTATGGGCCTAACATTGTTCCTAGTTAGGGGGCCTGGTTGTTGGTGGAGTTGCTGGTTCGGAGTTTTTGTCGGCATAATATCCCAAGTGTCCACAATTATAGCAACCTCGTGGTGCCTGTGCTCTGGGGTGCTATCCTCCATGCCTTCCCTCATTTATCCATGCTGGATCCTAGTTAGTTCTAACTGGGTGCGTATTTGCTTCTACCTGTTCCTGATCTACCTTCCTGTGTAGGGAT
This sequence comes from Scyliorhinus canicula, assembly GCF_902713615.1. Taxonomy (NCBI): domain Eukaryota; kingdom Metazoa; phylum Chordata; class Chondrichthyes; order Carcharhiniformes; family Scyliorhinidae; genus Scyliorhinus; species Scyliorhinus canicula. The sequence continues at coordinate 75,337,712 of NC_052155.1, forward strand.
TGTTCCCAAGCTCTGGAGAGTCTCTTTAATACCCACACTTCATTGTGAGTGTGGTCTGCGGGGTCGTAATTCACACAAGCCTTTTGACCTGCTTCTGTGGCGTGGGAGACTAAAGTGTGGGACCATTTAGTTGTGTCGTCTTTATCTAAGTGCGTGCGGTTCAAATCCCCAAATACTGCTTTAAAATGGATCCAAAGATGACCTACAAATGTGGTCGGCTGCTCTCCCTTCTTTTGCCTACAACGGTTTAAACCTTCTACTGGGTCTCCCTTATTGTACCCGATCGCATCTAAAATGGCCGTTTTCATCTCCTGGAGGTTTCCTCCTCCTACATTCTGGGGTTCTGGCAAAGCTGAGCTGACGGACTGGTCAAGGCTCGTTACTATAAGTTGAACTTCCTCCCTTTCGTCCAGACCGTACATAACCTTTTCCTGGTGTACTCTCTCAAAGAAATTATTCGGGTCTGCGGTGGGTTCGAATGGATCATTTTAGCGCAGGCATCTCTCAATTGGGTGATGGATAATGGGTTGGTGTAAACGCAATCAGGCTCCTCCCGATCTGATGACTTGCGCTGTGTGATGACCGGATTCATTGGGGTGTGTGCTGCCTGTGCAGTCGGTGGTGCCGGTGCTTGCCTTTTCGGGGCATGCGGGGCTCTATTGTGATTTTCTGTGTCCTCCACATATCTAAATTTTGTCCAAAAGTATACCTAAATCCATTTTGCACTGAAAGCAGTGACTGCAACTTCTCTACTGGTTGTCTACATTTTGCGTGGTCCACTGTGCTCTGTCTTTGTTCTGTAGTGGAGCTATGGAGGCTCGTAAAGCTGCCTGTAAATGCGCGCATTGTCTCGTTAACTGTGCTACCTGGTGTTCTGTCTCTTCTCGTACCAAGACTGCATGCTGTGTATATTGGTAGACTTTATTGTACTGGGTCTGAAAGCTGCTAAGGTGAATTAAAGAAGATTGGTGTGCCCTTTTGACATCAGCCATCTCTTTATCTTTAGCTGCCAACTGATCCCGGAGTTGCTCAATAATCTTTTCGCTCTCACTATTGCTTCCCTCATTCTTCTCTTCTTTCTTAACTAGCTGCCTGCGAAGCGTCCTCACCACCTCCTCCCTGCCTCGCAACTGTGCCATCGGTTTTTGCACTTACGCTGCATTTTTCTTATGGACCTCGATTAGGTTGTGATGTGTTAGGCAGGTTGGTTCGACGTTGACTGCAACGGGATGCAGTGAAGCTAGAAACAGACGTCTGACACAGGAGATGATCCAACATTGTTTTATTCAACTAGTCGACTGCTGTACATGTTCAGCTGTGGGTTGACACTCTACTAATCTAATTGATAATCTCTTACTGGCTTGACCAGACTTACTAGCTACCGCATGGTAATAGTGCTCACTAGCTTGTGCACTCTGACTGTCTTAGTAGCTGGGTCCTGAGAGAGGGAGAGTCTTAATGCCCAGTGGGCTTTATAGTGGTGGTGTCCTGTCTGGTGATTGGTTGTTCTGTGTTGTGTGTTCATTGGTCATCCTGTGTGTCAATCACTGCCTGTCTACATCTCATTATAGACATGAGTGGATATTATGACAGGTTGTCCCACCAAGTTTGTCCTATGCTTCCTGGACCTGACTCTTCATTTGAACAAAAATCGGACCAATGGGGCCATCCTTTCCCCTGTAAATATTTCCTCAACTCTTCTTCCCATATGGGGCACTGCTCTGCTCTGTTGGTCGCTGCGACCTCGGGTTCCTGTGGGTTCATTAAACGTTCCATCGCTTTTGTGGCCATTGCTTCTGATATCTCTTTTCCTACCGTTAATCTCTGTTTCCTATCTTTAATTTGGGACAGGGGAATAAGGCGGCGATTTGAACCGCGGTTTGAACTATTTTCCGGTTCACAATTCCCTCGATAGTTTTGACACAATCTAACGCGTTGAGCTTATATCCCTGTTAGTACGCATGCGGGTTAGTACACACTTCCGAAATTTGGTGATTTGGTCGATATGGGCTTGCACTTGTGGTTCTTTCTCTTTTACGCAATTGGATTTCAAAGTTTGTGGGTTCTCTCGGAGTGCAAAAATCACTTCTAATTCGAGTCCTGTCAGATGTCGCCAATAATGTTGCCAAAATAATGATGCTCTTTCGAGTCGCCAGATATCAAATGATACCACCACAAGGCTTTACCGGATATCGATCAAAGGACGACACAACCAGTTAGTCAGTTCAAGTTCAAAATGGTTTATTTACACATAAGGATTACTTCAACATGCAACACAAAACACTACAAGTTAAACTACACCTAACAACTACAATAACCTATACTTAGCATAAGGGCAACCGGCTCTCTGGAGATGGACAAGGCCTTTGTCCGGATCTTGCGTGGCTGGGTGGAAGAAGTGGCTCTGTTTCTGCTGGGATCAACCGTCTGTTAGCGATCGTTGGTCTTGAACCTGTCTGTCTGGTCGTTATGCTGCACTTGGGTTGGCATAGGCCAGATCCAAGAGAGACCAAGCACATGGCTGTGTCTCTTCTTATCCTTCTGGATTTTGCGCTCTTTGGGGCAGTCCTTAACTTGGACCCAATAATTCGACAGGCTTCGATCACTGTCTTTGATTTTGGCCAATAAAGGGGCGGGTGACTTAATGGCTGGGCGTGTCCTTAGCGGTCATTAATCTTGGCTGATTGGGCACCCTGAGTAAAGGGAGTGGCACCGGTTAGCCTGTATCTGTATCGGTTACCTGAGTACAGTTCTTTTGTTCTGGGGAAATGGGCCATTAGAATGCCAATGAGCGGGGGTTTCGATTGCGTCTAGCTACCTGGGTTGCAAATACACACTCAAGCTCTGAATCTGTCTCAGTCCTGGGTTGGCCATAATTCCCATGGTCCTTTGCAGGTGGCCATCTGAGGTGGCTACACCACCATGGCAACTTCTGGAGCTTCCATTACAACATTTGCATTGAAAGCTGCAAGCTCAGTCATCAAACGGTATATAATGCTGAGTTCTAAAGGCTGCTGGCTAGAATTAATCCTCTCCATGATGAAGAAGATGGCTTCTAGGCTTTGTGTGACCACACAGACCAAGATGGCTTCATCCCTCTCTATTACTTCCACACTGCCATGGACGGCATGATAGCACAGTGGTTAGCACTGTTGCTTCACAGCACCAGGGACCAGGGTTCAATTCTTGGCTTAGTCACTGTCTGTGCAGAGTCTGCATGTTCTCCCCGGGTCTGTGTTGGTTTCCTCCGGGTGCTCTGGTTTCCTCCCACAAGTCCCAAAAGATGTGCTTGTTAGGTGAATTTGACATTCTGAATTCTCCCTCAGTGTACCCGAACAGACACCGGAGTGTGGCGACTAGGGGATTTTCTTAGTAACTTCATTGCAATGTTAATGCAAGCCTACTTGTGACACTAATAAATGATCATTATTATTCCCATGACCCATAATCTTTAAGGCAGGCACTCCATTGCAACTAGCATTTTGTTTGTTAAATCCATCAGCCTTTTTCTGAAGTTTGACCCTATGAGGTTCGCACCTGACTCCTCTGCAGTAAAGCTGGTGTGCAACTTTGCCACTCTCCGTTTTCTCCTAGAAATGTGGAACCTGTAGTATTCCTTCCATCCTGTGTGGTCATTGTCCACTAGTGCCAAATGTATCCTATTGCAAAGATCTCTCTTCTAACCTAGTCTCTAAGTTACGTGTGGTGCCATTCTCTGAGCTGACAGTGTTAGCCTTTGAAGCAGTACCTTCTTCCTCACACTCATTCTCCTCTTCATCTGGGGTTGGACTTGGCTGTTGCTCTGGAAGAGGGGAGGCGGTGGTGATGGGGGGGGGGGGGGGGGCAGGGGGGGAACCATATGTGGGGTGGATTTTGTTCCTGAGAGTCTACAATATTAATGCTGGAAGAGTGAGTGTGCAACATGTGAGGTGACAACAGGATGGGGTGTATGATGGGACCATATGGAGCTTGCAAGTGAGAAAAGTACTCAGAGGATTCAGGAGCAGTTAAAGTTTTGCCTTAGTGGACGCACAACTCTGAATGATATACCTCCTGTTCTACCTCTGACCACAATGCCTTCCTCCTTCCCTCCTTATCATCAGCACCATCTCCTCGGGTGGAATTATGTCACGCAGATAGAGTTATCAGCCCCCAGCCAGGTCCTGGAACCACCAGGTGCCATTTTGTTCTGGAAAAGAAAGACTGGTGACTATGAATGGATATGCAAGTGTGTTGATCTTTATGATGCCTCATGTGCTTGAAGAGCTGTGAAATAGTCTGAGGTATGAATAATGCCTGTGAAGAATGGAGGTGTGCGGGGTGTGTAAATAATGTATAGTTAAATGGTGGATGGAGTGTGTTGAAGTTATGCTGCCAGTAGTAGGCAGATATTGAGAGTATTTGTCAGGTGGGATCTGATCTTGACCACTTGTGTCAAGTCATTAAATTTCTTGCTGCACCAGAACCATGTTCGAGGGGCAGGGCTCCTTGCTGTCACCTTCGGGTTGATCTCCACCCTCATGTGCTGCACTATAGTTCCCCCTGTAACTTCCATCGCTACTGCAGGCAGAGGACACCCCTCCCCCTCTGTACCTCCTCCACCAGGGACTCCAGTACCACACTGGAGAACCTCAGTGCCTTCTCTGTAGGTCCTAAGATGTCCTTCTGCATTAGCTTTTCAACTAGCTGGTGGACTCCAGATCTTTGGTGGAAGTGGGTGATTGCAGGCTGCATGTATTGCTCCTGGAAAATTATTGTGTTTAATCAACAATTTAGTTGATTGGCAGACACATTTAAAGCGTGATAACCATCGTTTCACCTGAAAATTGAATGCCAAATCCAGACTTTCAAACAGTCATTTCTTATTAGTACAGCTTGCACTTAGCATCTGTTTTCACCTTTTGTACATAGAACATCGCCTGTTTCTTGGAAGATATTTCCACTATTCGAACAAGTGACTTTAGAAAAGTCATGACTACTGGTAATAAGATTGGAACACTCATATAGAAAAGAACATTCAGAGCAGACCAAATAAATTGTGCTGCTGTTTATTCTTTACATTTTGCTCCTTCCATATTCCCCTCAGCTCAACCTTTCAGCATATATTTCTCTTCCTTTTTATCCCATGACTCACTGAGTTTCCCTTTGAAAGCACCTCAGATATTTGCCTCATTTCCTGGATTGTAATAATATTAATCTTTATTAGTGGCACAAGTCAGCTTACGTGAAAATGAAATGAAATGAAATGAAAATCGCTTACTGACACAAGTAGATATCAAATGAATTACTGTGAAAAGCCCCCAGTCTCCACATTCCGGCGCCTGTTCGGGAAGGCTGGTATGGGACTTGAACCGTGCTGCTGGCCTGCCTTGGTCTGCTTTAAAAGCCAGCTCTTTAGCCCTGTGCTAAACCAGCCCCTAACACTGCAGTGAAGTTACTGTGAAAATCCCTTAGTTGCCACACTCAGGCGCCAGTTCAGGTATACTGAAGGAGGATTCAGAATGTCTAGCTTAGCTAAAAAGCAGGTCTTTTGCAACTTGTAGGTGGAAACCGGAACACCGGGAGGAAGCCCACGCAGACACGGGGAGAACGTGCAGACTCAGCAATGATCCAAGCTGGGAATCAAACCCGGGTCCCTGGTGTTGAAGCTGCAGTGCTAACCACTGTGTTACTGTGCCGCCATAGTGAGTTCCATCTTCCAACAACTCTCTGAGTAAAGATTTTTCGCCTTCTTTCCCTATTGATTTAGTGTTAACTATTTTGGATTTACGGTCTATGCTTTTGTATTCCCCCACACTTACTCCAACTCATTCATGTTTTTTATTGGGTTTATCGTCTTTCCAGCCTTTTCTGTTCTTAATTCAGATTCCTAGAGCCTGCAATATTTTATTTTTATTTTTAAGGTATTTCTGAAGTGATTAAAAGTTGTACAAGGCGGGTGGGGGAGGGGGGGGGGATCATAAAGCTTTAAAAACTGTGTTCCTGGTTCTTTTCTTATTTTGAGGAATAATTTAATGATGCATGGCCATAACATTATTGATTTTTTTTGTTGCAAAGTGGAGCGTTAAACTTGTGATGATGATTCATGGTGTGCAATCTTGAAAATACTGATGAGTCCAAAAAAGTGATAATCACTTCAGTGACGCTATTCTGGAAATGAATCAATGTTTCAGCTGTACAAAATTTCCCCAGGTGCTCAGTGTTCTTTAAATCAATTGGGCTGTTAACTATTTTCTGTCATCAATTTTGGATGATATGATCATTCTGCATTCTGTTCTGATACCAACTATTCCTAGGCTCCGCTGGGTTTCTCAGGCTTAACTTTTAAAAATGCATTCATAACAATATCAATGGCCCCAACATTTCCAGGACACAGAGGAGAGAGCAGGGGCCAGGATATGCAGTAGCCAATCAGCAAACCCAGAAATGTGGGTCACATGAAAGTCCCTGCCAAATTAATGACAAAATCACATTTGATTTATTTTCCCCTGTTTACTGGGACAGCTGTTAGGCAGGAAGGCTTAACTTAATGGAAGGCAGAAGTCAGGCTGAGCAATGGCAGTGGATCTTGGAGCAAAAGAAGGGAAGGAAAGTTCTGGCAGGGAGAGAGTTGAAGAGATTATGGATCAGAAGGAGAGTTCAAGAGGTCATGGATCAGAGGAAGAGTTGAAGAGGTCATGGATCAGGAGACTGGAAGAGGTTGTGGATCAGAGGGAGAGTTGAAGAGGTCATGGATCAGAAGGAGAGTTGAAAAGGTTAAGGATCAGAGAGAGAGAGTTGAAGAGGTCATGGCCCAGAGGGAGAGTTGAAGAGGTGATGGATCAAAAGGAGAGTCGAAGAGGTCATGGATCAGAGAGATTTGAAGAGGTTATGGATCAGAGGGAGAGTTGAAAAGGTCATGGCCCAGGGGGAGAGTTGAAGAGGGCATGGATCAGAAGGAGAGCTCAAGAAGTCCTGGATCAGAGGGAGGGTTCAAGAAGTCATGGATCGGAGGGAGAGTTGAAGAGATCATGGATCAGAAGGAGAGTTGAAGAGGTCATGGATCAGAGAGAGAGTTGAATAATTCATTGGTCAGGAGGAGAGTTGAAGAGGTCATGGATCAGAGACAGAGTTGAAGAGGTCATGGATTAGAGAGAATGTTGAATAATTCATGGGTCAGAAGGAAAGTTAAAGAGGTAATGGATAAGTGACAGAGTTGAAGAGGTCTCGGATCAGAAGGAGAGTTGAAGAGGTCATGGATCAGAAAGAGAGTTGAAGAATTCATTGATCAGAAGAAGAGTTGAATAGGTTATGGATCAGAGAGAGATTTGAAGAGGTCATGGATCAGATGGAGAGTTGAAGAGGTCATGGATCAGAAGGAGATTTGGGAAGGTCCTGGATCAGAGGGAAAGTTGAAGTGTTCATGGATGAGAGAGGGATCATGGATTGGAGGGTTCAGTTTAGACAAGGGATAGTGTGGAGAAGTCTGATGTGTCAAGTTATTTGAGAGGTAGAAGAGAAGCAGGCTTGCTCTTCCTGACGAAGAAACAGTCCTGGAAAGGCAATTATAATCTTATAATCTTCATTATTGTCACAAGTGGGCTCACATTAACGCTGCAATGAAGTTACTGTGAAAATCTCTGAGTCGCCACACTCGGGCGCCTGTTCGGGTACACAGAGGGAGAAATCAGAATGTCTAATTCACCTAACAAGCACATCCTTCGGGGCTTGTGGGAGGAAACCGGAGCACCCGAAGGAAACTCACACAGACACAGGGAGAACATGCAGACTCCGCACAGATGGTGGCCCAATCCGGGAATCGAACCTGGGATCCTGGAGCTGTGAGGCAACAGTGCTGACTACTGTGCCACTGTGCTGAATTAGTGACTCGATCCAACCTTCCTCACCACCCTTCAGCTTTCAGGTTTCTGAGCATAGGCTGCCAAGTGCCGAGGCGGACTAAAAGAGGAATTTAAAAAAATCAACCCTCCAATTCTCACATCTCACCTGCCTCAACACCAACACTCTCCCATGCACCATCTATTCCAACCTATGTCATCTCATGGTCCCCACTCACCCCTCATGGGCCCTCATACTCCCATGCCAACCCATGCCTCCCCACCCATTGTCTCTCAAACCTTCTATAGCTCTATTCAGCCACGGAACCCTCCCATCCACTGTGCCACCCACATCCCCATGGCCATTTATAGTCCCATGCCAACTTTTCCATGACAATCCATTCTCCCAGCCAGCGCGATTTGACCTGACCTCCTCCATGTCAACTCCCAGTATCCTTTGAACTCATAAGGCCAAAATATTGAAGGTCTAATCATGTTTGTGCTTGTTTCAAGCTGGAATCTGCACCAGCTATTTCCCCACTTCAATTGAAACAGTGCCAGCATGAATTGGGGCAGTAAGCAATGGTCCCTCGAAGATGTGTGGTGTGCCGCAAACTAAAAGTCTTCATGAAGGCATGGTACCAATCAAGCCCTTTAGGTTAGGCTAAGCCACATACAAAACCTTAAAGGTCTCGGACACTTAAACAAATCATCAATGTTATTTTGTAAAAGCAGCAAATTTTTCAATTGCCTTATAAAACCTCTTCCTTAACCAGCCATCATGATCAAATATTAATTACTTGACCAGTCATTCATTTGCCATTTATGGTACTTCACGATGTGTCAAGCGACTGCAGCACTTAACCACATGAATGTACTTTCGAATTAAACCATGGGCTGGAAAGCACTTCAGGGCACTTCACCCTGTCAAACATTCTGAGGGATGTCATCGTGCTCATACCCACATGTTTTTTTGTTTTTTTTTTAATTTTAGAGTACCCAATTATTTTTTCCAATTAAGGGGCAATTTAATGTGGCCAATCCAACTAACCTGCACATCTTTGGGTTGTGGGGGCGAAACCCACGCAGACACAGGGAGAATGTGCAAACTCCACACGGACAGTGACCCAGGGCCGGGATTCGAACCCAGGTCCTCAGCGCTACATGTAAGTTTTTGGGGCCTTTTCCTCATTAATGAGAGTTTTGCCTCACCCTGAATTCAAAACACTCAGATGAATGTCCATGTCTGTGTTCTAAAAATCAAAAGTTCTTTTGGTCAGATGAATAATTTTATATATATGTTACAACTCTCTTCATTGAGGCCCTGCTCTGGGAAGAATCCTCATTTTCATTTCTGGCAGGTACAATCTCAGCCATGACTGTGCAGGGAATGTTTCCTTCACCCAAACAGCAATGTCAAACTTTGTATGGGTTAAGGCACCTGAATATGTATTCTGTGGGGAATTGATCTTTATTCAGTTCCACAATCTATTTGATGATCTCAAAATAGTACCGATCAATGTGAACACTTTTTGGAATCTATCTCGCTTAATGTACCAATCTTAAGCTTACTAATCATTCTTCCAGATCCCATCAACTCTGGCTTTCATTGATTACCTGCCTGCATTCAGACATCACCAAAGTTTATATTACCGGAGGTCCAATTTTCCTTATCATTTGTAAATAATGTTAACAGCAGGTAACTGAATACGAATGTTTGTTATTGTTATTTAGTGAATGTAAATTCCTGAAGTCAAATGATAGTGTTATGGGCCAGGGTTTAGAGAACCCCAAAAGTGTATCATGGAGTTCACCTGACCCACAACTTTAATAGATTGTGGTATGGGGAGGACATAGTCCGCTCTACAGGTGAGGTACAGCAGAAATGGAAAAGTTTTTTTAAAGCAAAACAATTCTATGAACTCAAGTTAACCTTTTTAAAACATACAGTGAACATCTTAGCAACCATTAATTCAAATACAACCCCCAAAAAATACAACACTAAGTAATCCTTAAGCTGTCCTTTTAACATCCGTAAGACTTAAAAAAAGAACTTTTAACAGAAGCACATCAGGTTAAAGTCACTACTGAGAGCAGTTATTAGTTTTAAATCACCAAAGGATCAATTTACAGTTTTTAGATTACAGAGAGAGAGGCTAGTACACCTTCTGGCTGTGACTGCAGCTCTGAAAACGAAACTAAAACACACCCTGCAGCAAACAGCCTAAAACAAAAGTAAAAAGCTGACAGACAGCCCAACTCCACCCACTCACTGACATCACTGCAGTAAAAAACACCCATTTCTTAAAGGTAATCTCACTACAGATATTTATATGCATACCCATTTATAAACATTCATTTCTTAAAGATACTCTCACATGACACCCCCCCCAAAAAAACCCCCACCAACTTCAAGATAGTTTCATTTTTCGCCTTTTCACCATACTTTGAGAAATGAAAAATGAAATGAAAATCGCTTATTGTCACAAGTAGGCTTCAAATGAAGTTACTGTGAAAAGCCCCAAGTCACCACATTCCGGCGCCTGTTCGGGAAGGCTGGTACGGGAAATGCACACAGTAAATATACTTTTTGTTGAAAAAAACAACACACGCAAATATGTATAATAATATAGTCCTTTTTTTTTCCTTTTTCCTCCAACTGGAATCCTTCTCAATTGACAGTCTCTTTGAACAAGAAGATCTCTATACGATCCATCCATTTCTCTATGCCTCGGCATTTCACTTTAAAGTCAGATACTTTAGCTCAATCTGATCACAGAGTCCCTTGTAATTCTCCAACACAGGAGCATTGGTTATCACAACTTTCAGGCAGTCAAATGCCTGTTGAAAGTCTGCTGTCCACTGAAATGTTTGCTGTTTCTTCAGCAAGTCCATTAGTGGACCAGCCACTCTACAAAAATATTTCACAAATATTCGACCAAATCCACTCATGCCGAGCAATCGCATTATTTCTGTTCATCTTGAGGGTACCGGAAACTCCTCAATAACTGTTGGTTTGACATCCTGTGTTACCATTCGACCCTGTCCGATTGTACGGCCAAGGAAAGTGACTTGGGCTTTTCCAAATTCACTTTTGGCTAGGTTTATCACCAAACCCGCCTCCTGAAGTTGATCGAATAACTCCATCAGATGTTTTAAATGTTCTTTCCATGTCTGGCTAAAAATTACCAGATTGTCGAAAAACCGCACAATTGGGTAATCTTGAAATAACTTTGTTAGTTAACTGGTGAAATATGGCTGGGTTGTTTTTCATGCCAAATGGCATAATTTTGAATTGGTATATACCATCTGGAGTCACAAAAGCTGAAATCTCCTTTGCCCTTTCGGGTAAAGGTATCTGCCAGTGACCTTTCAGTAAATCCAGTTTGGTAATAGAAGCTGATTGTCTCACTTTCCAAATGCAATCCTCCAAATGTGAGATAGGATAAGTGTTCGTTCTTGTAACTGCATTAACCTTTCTATAGTCCACACATAACCGTTGGGTACCATCTGGTTAAGGTACCATCACTATGGGTGAGCTCCATTGGCTGAAACCCACTTCAATTATGCTATTTTTAAGCACACTCTCAATCTCTTTGTTGACCTGTGCCAATTTTAAAGGGTTAAGTCTATATGGATGTTGTTTGATTGGAGCAGCACTTCCCACATCTACATCATGTATAGCCATTTTAGTACTTCCCAATTTATCTCTACAAACTTGAAAATGTGATATCAATAACTCTTTCAGATCAGTTTGTTTTTCCTCTGGAAGGTAACTCAACAATTTATCCCAATTTTTAAGAACCTACTTGATTTCCAATTTAATTTGAGGTATTTCAAATTCATAGTCATCTGGATTTGGTTCGGCACTTTGAGTTAGAATCATTAAAACATCCTCCTTTCTCCCTCCTTCCCTTTCAAAGTACCTTTTAAGCATATTCACATGACACAATCGGTGAGTCTTCCTTCTATCTGGTCTTTTTACCACATAATTTACCTCACTTAATTACCTTTCAATCTGATAAGGTCCACAAAATCTAGCTTTTAAAGGCTCACCTCCCACTGGTAACAATACTAAAACTTTATCTCCACTGGCAAAACTACGAACTTTGGTTTTTTGTCCGCGACCCGTTTCATCACATTTTGTGCAACTTTTAAATGTTGTCTAGCCAATTCACCTGCTCTATTTAATCGTTCCCTAAAATTTGACATGTAATCCAATAATGTAAGTTCCGATTTCTCACTCACCAATCTTTCCTTAATCGATATAAGTGGTCCTCTCACCTCATGACCAAATATTAGTTCAAAAAAACTGAATTTGGTTGACTCAGGCTACTAGACTAGAAGGGCTTGAGGTTCATAAGGAGGAGGTGTTAGCGATTCTGGAAAGTGTGAAAGTAGATAAGTCCCCTGGGCCGGATGCAATTTATCCTAGGATTCTCTGGGAAGCTAGGGAGGAGATTGCTGAGCCTTTGGCTTTGATCTTTAAATATTCTTTGTCTTCAGGAATAGTGCCAGAAGACTGGAGGATAGCAAATGTTGTCCCCTTGTTCAAGAAGGGGAGTAGAGATAACCCCGGTAACTATAGACCAGTGAGCCTTACTTCTGTTGTGGGAAAAGTCTTGGAAAGGTTTATAAGAGATAGGATGTATAATCAACTGGAAAGGAATAATTTGATTAGAGATAGTCAACATGGTTTTGTGAAGGGTAGGTTGTGCCTCACAAACCTCATTGAGTTCTTCGAGAAGGTGACCAAACAGGTGGATGAGGGTAAAGCAGTTGATGTGGTATATATGGATTTCAGTAAAGCGTTTGATAAGGTTCCAAACGGTTGGCTATTGCAGAAAATACAGAGGCATGGGATTCAGGGTGATTTTGCAGTTTGAATCAGAAATTGGCTAGCTGATAGAAGTCAAAGGGTGGTGGTTGATGGGAAATGTTCTGACTGGTGTCCAGTTACTAGTGGTGTACCACAAGGATCTGTTTTGGGGCCGCTGCTGTTTGTCATTTTCACAAATGACCTGCAGGAGGGCGTAGAAGGATGGGTGAGTAAATTTGCAGATGACACTAATGTTGGTGGAGTTGTGGACAGTGCAGAAGGATGTTACAAGTTACAGATGGACATGGATAAGCTGCAGAGCTGGGCTGACAGATGGTAAATGGAGTTTAATGCAGAAAGTGTGAGGTGATTCATTTTGGAAGACAGAGTACTGGGCTAATGGTAAGTTTCTTGGTAGTGTGGACGAGCAGAGAGATCTCGGTGTCCATGTCCATAGATCCCTGAAAGTTGTCACCCAGGTTGAGAGGGTTGTTAAGAAGGCGTACGGTGTGTTAGCTTTTATTGGTAGAGGAATTGAGTTTCGGCGCCATGAGGTCATGTTGCAGTTGTACATAACTCTGGTGCGGCCGCATTTGGAGTATTGCGTGCAGTTCTGGTCGCCACATTATAGGAAGGATGTGGAAGCATTGGAAAGGGTACAGAGGAGATTTACAAGGATGTTGCCTGGAATGGAGGGAAGATCATATGAAGAAAGGCTGAAGGACTTGAGGCTGTTTTTGTTAGAGAGAAGAAGGTTAAGAGGTGACTTAATTGAGGCATACAAGATGATCAGAGGATTAGATAGGGTGGACATTGAGAGCCTTTATCCTCGGATGGTGATATCATAGATATGATATATATATATGATATATGATGTCCAGCACGAGGTGACATAACTTTAAATTGAGGGGAGATAGATATAGGACAGATGTCAGAGGTAGGTTCTTTACTCAGAGAGTAGTAAGGGCGTGGAATGCCCTGCCTGCAACAGTAGTGGACTCGCCAACACTAAACGCATTCAAATGGTCATTGGATAGGCATATGGACGATAAGGGAATAGTGGAGATGGACTTTAGAGCGGTTTCACAGGACGGAGCAACATCGAGGGCCGAAGGGCCTGTACTGTGCTGTAATATTCTATGTTCTCTGTTCTATGTTCATTAGGTGCATCCCTAATTGCAAACAGTATGAATGGAATTCCTTTATCCGAATCCTCTGGATAATTTAGACAATAAGCCCTCAACATTGTCTTTAATGTCTGATGCCACCTTTCTAACGCTCCCTGCGATTATGGATGGTATGCAGTTGATTTAAATTGTTTTAATCCGAAGCTATCCATAACTTCTTTGAATTACCTTGAGGTAAAATTTGATCCTTGATCCGATTGTATTTTTGTGGGTAGTCCATATCTAGTAAAGTATTTAAGTAATTCCTCCACAATCTTTTTAACTGTAATATTACGTACTTGAATGACCTCTGGAAACCTAGTAGACATATCCATTATAGTCAAAATATATTGATTCCCACTTTTTGTTTAAGAAAGTGGTCCTACGCAATAATAACTAGGACCCTTGTAAAAGGTTCCTCAAATGCTGGAATGGGTATTAACGGTGCTGGTTTTATCACTGCTTGAGGTTTCCCTATCACTTGACATGTGTGACATGATTGACAAAATTTAACTACATCTTTATGTAGTCTAGGCCCATAAAAATGTTTTTGGATTTTAGCTTGAGTTTTTCTTACTCCCAAATGATTTCCCACTGGTACCTCATGTGCAACTCGCAACACCTCCTTTCTATACCCTACTGGCAATACTACTTCATGAACTTCTGCCCACTTTTCATCCACCTGCATATGTAAAGTTCTCCATTTTCTCATCAAGAAATTACTTTTATGGTAATAACACTCTGGTATACACTCAGATTCCTCTTCCGTGTATGCTTTCTGATACATCCGTTTTATTTCTACATCTTTCTGTTGTAAGTCTGCCAATTTTCCTGAACTAAAAATATCCGCCTCATCCTCCACCTGTTCTTGTTCTTTTTCAACCACCTGATCAAAATCGTTTCTGATAATTGCACTTCAACTTCATCTTCACTCTTTGATTTCTCCTCTTGTCTTAACCTGTGACTTTGCGACCTTGTTACTACACAATCCGCAAAAAATCCCAGGATATTCGTCCTTCAATACTTCAGTTGTCTGATTTTCCACTGGTTTATCAACCACAGTAGGCATCACTCCCACCTGCAATCCAGTTATATCATTACCCAAGATAAAGTGTATTCCTGGACAAGATAGTTTCTCTATTACTCCTACTATCACTTCACCACTCTTCACTGGACTTTCCAACCTTACTTTATATAGCCTCCTTATTTGTTGAGTATAAGATGATCAGTCCAGCACTACATCTATAGAGTGGAGTCTCCTCATTTATGTGCAGCATTGTTTGTGTTTCTCCACAAGTGCTGAAGGAATTTGTACAGAAGCCCCAGATGTGGAGTTTGGCCCTGGCCTGTCCTGAACCTGTTTAACAAGGACCACTCTTACCATGATAGTTCAAAGGCTGTCATTCAAGGAATTTGTCAGTGACTTCCTGTGTATTCCTTTCCTTCATCCAAAGTATGTTTGGACGGGGTCCTGGGGGGGGCAATCGGACCCCGGGGAGTGCCCCCATGGTGGCAGGCCCGTGATCGGGGCCCAATCGGCCGGCGGCCAGTGCCGTGGGGGCACTCTTTTTCTTCCGCCGCCGCCTTGGCCTCCATGGCAGAGGCGGAAGAGAACCTCCCTACCGTGCATGTGCCGGTGGTGTCATTAGTGGCCACTAACGCACCGGCGCATGCGCGAACCAGCGAATGCCTTTCGGCCAGCCCCGACGCTGGGTGGCGGGCGTCAAAGGCCGTTGGCGCCGGTTTTTCCGCCAGTCGGCATGGCGCCAACCACTCCGGCGCGGGCCTAGCCCCCAAAGATGCGGAGAATTCCGCACCTTTGGGGAGGCCCGACGCCGGAGTGGTTGGCGCCACTCCGCTACACCGGGACCCCCCCACCCCGCCGATTAGGGAAGAATCCCGGCCCTTGCTCAGGACTGCTTCTGCATATGGGGCGCTAAATGTAAGTACATGGGTTGAACGATTCCTCATGAATGATAAATGAGGTGCAGCATGGATGATTTCAATCAGCTAGCAGAATTTCATCCGTTGGTCGATATGTACCAGAGTGATGTTGCCATGACTGGAAGCCAGGAAATGGAGTTGAGCGAGGAATTCCAGTTATGGTGTACACTTTTGTATTCTATTGAGTATCAACAAGATGTCTGTGTGATAATCTTTGCCAAACTGGTGCACAATACACTGGTGTGGAGTGGAATAGGGCAAGTGCTGAGGTCTACCATGTTGTGGCAGCAGCACCTCATGTAGATCCAGCAAGTTTGGTTGGTGGGATGTTTCTGGTTTTAACCTTTGCCGCTGTTTTCTTCAAGTGTTCCTGGGTAGGACAGAATCATTTCTAGCTTCACTGTTGGGTTGGGATAATGTATTAGTCTCTGGCCATCCATGTAAATATGCAATTCAGTTCATGGCATTGACATTGTGGAGGAGGAATATACTGGATATGGTTTTAGAGGGATTTAACATGTGACGCTTTGTGCTGCACCCATCCGTCAACATTGTAACATTTTGGTTAAGGGTCTGTTCCAAAGAGCAAAAGGATGGTGCTTGGTTTTATGAAGTCACGGCAAGTCCACACTGAGTTGTACCAAAGAAATGTTGGTTTATTTGTAATGCACAGCTTCCGGTACTTCCCAACCGGGTCTAACGATCAGTGCCAACCTGGCCAAGCTTATAGACAATATAGATTGAGTTTCCCCACCCCCATAACGAGGGAGCTTGTACTCCTCATGGGACACAGGGAAGGCAATCATTCTCACTGCCTAAGTCCCATGTGGCGGGTTATGACATCCCTCCTCCACTTCACCCCTAAGTCCAAAGGAACCCGCGATGGCAGTGGACGAGGAGGAGGAGGATGCGTCATGTATTGGAGGGGTTTGGTCTGGTGGTGTATATCGCGAAGGAGAATGCCGTTTCCTACAGGAACGCCACGGCAGATGGTCGGCTGGAGACAGTGGCACTGTGGAATCCACTGTGTCATGTCGGAATCCGAAGAGACAATGTCCTGCATGTCGGCGTCGCGACATCCCTGTGGTTGTCCAGTACCTGGTCTGGACGATCCAGGACAGGTCGCACATAAGGAACATTACGACGGAGTGGTCTTCGTGACCAAAGGTGAACCAGGTGCCATTTCATCAGTTGCCGGGAACTTGAACCTGGCAGCAGACAGGTCCCATCTGATGGATGACAGTGCCCGAGAGCCAGTGAGAACCATCAGTGAAGTTGCGGACGAATACCACATCATTAGGTGTGAATTGCTGGGATGGTGAACATTGAACAAGCAACACCCTTGCAGCTCCTATGGCGCATCTTTACAACAATATCGGGATACAGCAAGCCAAGGTGTTACAAAGACATCAGCTGGGGCAACCCTAGTCACCGTATGAGACCCAATAGGAGAATAGGAAGCGAGGCAGCCTTGTATCCATTGAACCCCAAGTCTGCTTTCGGAACCCCCGTTTAAACGTCTGCATGGCTCTCTCTGCCAAACCGTTTGATGGCGGGTGGTACAGAGCAGTTTGCACATGTCAGAGCCCTTTGGCCTTCAGGATCACCGAGAACTCCTCACTTGTCAAAGAAGCGCATGGAAACACTTGGAATGGATATCTATTAAAAGATCAAACATCGAGCACAGGAATGGACCATCAAAGTTAGCATGCACTCAAGCCCAAGGGCAATCCGGCCACTCCCAGGGGTGAATGGGTGTGGCCAAAGGAGCTTTAGCTGCTCCTGACTGACAGAACATTGCTGAACCATCTTCTCGATGTCGGTATCCAGACCTGACCACCAGACATAGCTCCACGCCAACATCTTCATTTTGGACACCCCTCAGTGCCGAGTGTGAAGGTTTTTCAAGACAAGTTCTTGGCCCTTCACAGGGATAACAATTCCCGTGCCCCACAGTGGAACACCATCTTCCACACTCAATTCAGGCAACTTCAAGGTCAAGGCCCGTAACTCACTCGCTTCTATGCTGGCCACCGTAGACCACTAGAAGCCGCAACTTGAAAGAATGGGTTTCATCTGTGTCCAGTTGCAGACACGCAATGCGGGACTGGAAGGAGTCAATGAAATTCAATGTAGAAACCACTTTATCTGACTGGCGAGGGTCAACAGTTCAGCGAGTCAGCATGCACAATTCGGGTGCCTGCCGATGTTCGAATGTGTGCTCATAAGCAGCCAGCAATAGGGCCCAGCATTGGACTCATGCAGAGGCAATGGGCAGGGTCGCATTGTCCTCACTGAAATGACCTAAAAAGGGCTTATGGTCAGTAATGACGAAGAAATGGTGGCTGTAGACTTATTGAAGAAACTTTTTCACCCCGAGACCACTGCCAGACCCTCCTCAATCCGAGCATATTAGCATTTGGCTGCATTAGTGTAGAGAGGCAAAGGCAATTGGTCGCTCCCGACCATCCACCATCCAATGGGTCAGGACAGCCCCAATTCCATGAGGTGACGTGTCACATGTGATAATCAAAGGTTTCGTTGGATCATAGTGGGTTAGGTACAATCGTCTTTTGACATGCAGAAAAGCCACTTCCTGCGCAGCACTCCTCACCCAGACCTCTAGTGTTCATTAAGGAGCAGATGCACAGGAGCCAGTATGGCCGCAAGGTTCAGGACAAATTTCCCATAGTAATGAATCAATCCCCAAAACAATGGATGTTCCACTGTATCCTTTGGAGTGGGGACCATCTGGATGGCCCACACTTTCTCAACAACTGTGTGTAAGCCGTCCTAGTCCACCCAATACCCTAAATAGGCCACCTCCTTCGCGTGGAACACACACATCGCATGGCACAGGCAGGTGCTATTAGAACATAGAACATAGAACAGTACAGCACAGAACAGGCCCTTCGGCCCTCAATGTTGAGCCATGATCACCCTACTCAAACCCACGTATCCACCCTGTGAAGCATTTATGCTAACCACCATGCTACCCTGCTGCCCATTCTGCTATATTCTGAGAAGCACTGCAACACTGCCTCAAGGTTCTCCAAATATTCCTGGTCGGTAGACCCGTAACCAGTATGCCATTCAAATATACTTTGATGCGCAGTAAGCTGTGCAGGATATTCACCTTGACTCACATGCCGGATACCCCAAAAGGCAACCGGGTGTACCCATTCAACATAAAGCACTACCGGGAGTACTTGTCACGTTCAAGCTGTAGATACGCATTACTCATATCTAGCTTCATGAATGAACATCCACCAGCCAACTTAGCATATAGATCCTCGGTGCGGGGGATAAGGTAGAGATCCAGCCTGGAAACAATCATAATATCATAGAATTTACAGAGCAGAAGGAGACCATTCGGCCCATCGAGTCTGCACAGGCTCTTGGAAAGAGCACCCTACCCACGCCCATACCCCCACCCTATCCCCATAACCCAGTAACCCCACCCAACACTAAGGGCAATTTTGGACACTAAGGGCAATTTAGCATGGCCAATCCACCTAACCTGCACATCTTTGGACTGTGGGAGGAAACCGGAGCACCCGGAGGAAACCCACGCACACACAGGGAGAACGTGTAGACTCCGCACCGACAGTGACCCAAGCCGGGAATCGAACCTGGGACCCTGGAGCTGTGAAGCAATTGTGCTAACCACAATGCTACCGTGCTGCCAATATTGACTGTAGGTTTATAATCTCCGCACAAATGGACCATTCTGTCCGGTTTCATGACAGGGATCACAGGTGCCGCATAATCTGTGAAGCGTAAGGCCGAATAATGCCAAAGCTCCCTAACCTGTCGGGTTTGGTCTCCACCTTCTCCACCAAGGCACAGGGAATCTGGCACCCCAGAGGTTGTGCGGTCTGAAACCGGATCAACCTGGAAATTGGCCACGGCCCCAAACCGGGATGGATGACTTCAGGGTTCTTGCTGAGTTCCTCACACAGGTCACTGGACCCCACTTGGAGATTGTGCTGCCAGTCCAAGTGCAAATGGTGTAATCAATCATAGCCCAACTGGATAGTGCTGTTTCCTTGAACACTGATGCGAGGGAGGCGAGCCGACTGGCACCCATAAACCACCGGAGTCAATGCCGTCCAACAATACTCAGCTGCTCCCCTGTATACGTGGCCAACTGAGCCACTGTAACCGCCAGGGTTTTGGTGTACATGCGCTTTATGCACTCAAAGGTACTTGTGCCACTATAGAAACTGTCGCCCCAGTATCCAACTTCATGTTTAATAAATGGCCGTACACCTGCACTGGAGTGTGAATGCGAGCCACAGGGGCACCACCACAGAATACAATGGCATCACGGCCTCTTTGTCTGCCTCATCCAGATTAAAAGCCTGGTCCCGAGGCAGATACCTACCCCTGCCCCTGCTGGGGTGCCAGGACTGCTGAGGCCCTCACTGCCTGGACCAGCATGTCATGCATGGACCTGAATCACCCTCAGCAGAGTTTGGGGATGATTCACGCCATGACGGCCGGGCCCCCGCGACCATAGTGTGGTGATATAACCACTGTAGTTATGTGTACTTGCAGTAGGGGGATGTATGCCTGTACATGTAATACAGGTTCCTCCGGTAAGCCCCTGCCGGCTAGCTCCGCCCACAGGGAGCTTGTGTATAAATATGCGTGTGAGTCACTCAGACCTTAGTCTACAGTTGCAGATGGAGGAATAGCATCGCACAGCAATAAAGTCTCTATTGTACTAGTCTCTCGTCTTTGAGTATAATTGTTAGCGCTACACATAGGCTGGAATCTCTTCGGCGGTCAGGCTGGGTGAGGGGAGCTACCTAGGAGAGACCATGCCCTGTAATTCCTGTACCCCACGCTCTGCTCTCTCACAGGATAAGCAGTGTTGCAATGCTTGCAGATTCAGGGAGGGCTTGGCCAAGAGCTTTCTTTGGCTCTCCAAGTTGTTGATGCCGCAGAACAGACGATCGTGCAGCATCGCAGATAAAGCAATTCCATACTCACAGAATTCGGCAATTGTTCTTAGCCAGAGCACAAACTCGGTGACCGACTCACCTAATGATCTTTCCAACATGTTGAATTGATACCGCTGAATGATAACTGATGGCATTGGGTTGAAATGCAGACCCACAAGCGTCATGAGCTGGTTGAAGGAATGGGCGTCGAGTGCCACCAGGCACGTAAGACACCGGATTACCCTGAATTATCCACCACAAGAGGACGTCAAGATCATCGTCGAGCGATCATTCACTGTGATGTAATTCGGACAAAAGAAATAGGGTATCTATTCCATGTATTGATTCCAGTCCTTGACTCTGGCATCAAATGCATCCAACTGCCCAAAGAGAAATATGGCAAAAGAAACAGGTTCTAAACTGGATCCACTGAGTCAGGGAGGTGGTTCGACCGACAGTGCTTGCACGCATGGGTTTGGATCCCATTCTCGTCACCAGTGTTATGAATTCACTGAGGGTCCACACCGATTTGTATTGCAGAAACATAGGTTTATTTATAAGGCTGTAATGCATAGCTCCCGGTAGTTCCCAATTGGCTCTAACGGGTCGGTAACGAACTGGTCGACCTTACACACAACATAGATTGAATTTCCCTGGTGCCTTGATGAGGGAGCTTGTACTCATCAAGGAACACCGGGAAGACAATCATTCCCATCCAGTACGTTCCAAGGGTTATGGCACTTGGGTGGCACAACAGATGTCACTAGCATAGATGTACTTGCATGGATATGGTTGTTGACAGGCGATTTTAAAAGATGTTGAACAGGGATAGGAGCTAGCGCTGAGCCAAGTGGTAGTTTGGTGACCTGTATTCTCCATACATTTCTCCCTAGCCCAAAATGAACTCTGAATTGTCTGTTGCAAAGGAGGGTTTCAACAACTGTCCCAACCCAGTTAGACACACTCCGGGCAGCTTTAGGAGCGGGCCAGTATGCCATCCTTTGACATTGGCAACTGTGAGTTCCAGTGGCACTATACCTGTCTTCATGTTCTTTTTGGAAGTGAGGGATTGTGAGTGAGGGAGGGGATTGTGAGTGAGGGAGGGGATTATGAGTGAGGGAGGGATTGTGAGTGAGGGAGGGGATTGTGAGTGAGGGGATTGTGAGTGAGGGAGGGGATTGTGAGTGAGGGAAGGGATTGTGAGTGAGGGAGGGGATTGTGGGTGAGGGAGGGGACTGTGAGTGAGGGAGGGGATTGTGAGTGAGTGAGGGGATTGTAAGTGAGGGAGGGGATTGTGAGGGAGGGATTGTGAGTGAGGGAAGGGATTGTGAGTGAGGGAGGGGATTGTGAGTGAGGGATTGTGAGTGAGGGAGGGGATTTTGAGTGAGGGATTGTGAGTGAGGGAGAGGATTGTGAGTGAGGGAGGGGATTGTGAGTGAGGGAGTGATTGTGAGTGAGGGATTGTGAGTGAGGGAGGGGATTGTGAGGGAGGGAGGGGATTGTGAGTGAGGGAGGGGATTGTGAGTGAGGGAGGGGTTTGTGAGTGAGGGAGGGGATTGTGAGGGAGGGAGGGGATTGTGAGTGAGGGAGGGGATTGTGAGTGAGGGAGGGGATTGCGAGTGAGGGAGGGATTGTGAGTGAGGGAGGGGATTGTGAGTGAGGGGATTGTGAGTGAGGGAGGGGATTGTGAGTGAGGGAAGGGATTGTGAGTGAGGGAGGGGATTGTGAGTGAGGGAGGGGACTGTGAGTGAGGGAGGGGATTGTGAGTGAGGGAGGGGATTGTGAGTGAGGGAGGGGATTGTGAGTGAGGGATTGTGAGTGAGGGAAGGGATTGTGAGTGAGGGAGGGGATTGTGAGTGAGGGATTGTGAGTGAGGGAGGGGATTGTGAGTGAGGGAGGGGATTGTGAGTGAGGGATTGTGAGTGAGGGAGAGGATTGTGAGTGAGGGAGGGGATTGTGAGTGAGGGAGGGATTGTGAGTGAGGGATTGTGAGTGAGGGAGGGGATTGTGAGGGAGGGAGGGGATTGTGAGTGAGGGAGGGGATTGTGAGTGAGGGAGGGGATTGTGAGTGAGTGAGGGGATTGTGAGTGAGGGAGGGGATTGTGAGTGAGGGAGGGATTGTGAGTGAGGGAGGGGATTGTGAGTGAGGGATTGTGAGTGAGGGATTGTGAGTGACGGAGGGGATTGTGAGTGAGGGAGGGGATTGTGAGTGAGGGAGGGGATTGTGAGTGAGGGGATTGTGAGTGAGGGGATTGTGAGTGAGGGAGGGGATTGTGAGTGAGGGAAGGGATTGTGAGTGAGGGAGGGGATTGTGAGTGAGGGAGGGGACTGTGAGTGAGGGAAGGGATTGTGAGTGAGGGAGGGGATTGTGAGTGAGGGAGGGGACTGTGAGTGAGGGAGGGGATTGTGAGTGAGGGAGAGGATTGTGAGTGAGGGAGGGGATTGTGAGTGAGGGAGGGATTGTGAGTGAGGGATTGTGAGTGAGGGAGCGGATTGTGAGGGAGAGAGGGGATTGTGAGTGAGGGAGGGGATTGTGAGTGAGGGAGGGGATTGTGAGTGAGGGAGGGGATTGTGAGGGAGGGAGGGGATTGTGAGTGAGGGAGGGGATTGTGAGTGAGGGAGGGGATTGCGAGTGAGAGAGGGATTGTGAGTGAGGGAGGGGATTGTGAGTGAGGGGATTGTGAGTGAGGGAGGGGATTGTGAGTGAGGGAAGGGATTGTGAGTGAGGGAGGGGATTGTGAGTGAGGGAGGGGACTGTGAGTGAGGGAGGGGATTGTGAGTGAGGGAGGAGATTGTGAGTGAGGGAGGGGGTTGTGAGTGAGGGATTGTGAGTGAGGGAAGGGATTGTGAGTGAGGGAGGGGATTGTGAGTGAGGGATTGTGAGTGAGGGAGGGGATTGTGAGTGAGGGAGGGGTTTGTGAGTGAGGGATTGTGAGTGAGGGAGAGGATTGTGAGTGAGGGAGGGGATTGTGAGTGAGGGATTGTGAGTGAGGGAGGGGATTGTGAAGGAGGGAGGGGATTGTGAGTGAGGGAGGGGATTGTGAGTGAGGGAGGGGATTGTGAGTGAGTGAGGGGATTGTGAGTGAGGGAGGAGATTGTGAGTGAGGGAGGGATTGTGAGTGAGGGAGGGGATTGTAAGTGAGGGATTGAGTGAGGGATTGTGAGTGAGGGGATTGTGAGTGAGGGAGGGGATTGTGAGTGAGGGAAGGGATTGTGAGTGAGGGAGGGGATTGTGAGTGAGGGAGGGGACTGTGAGTGAGGGAAGGGATTGTGAGTGAGGGAGGGGATTGTGAGTGAGGGGATTGTGAGTGAGGGGATTGTGAGTGAGGGAGGGGATTGTGAGTGAGGGAAGGGATTGTGAGTGAGGGAGGGGATTGTGAGTGAGGGAGGGGACTGTGAGTGAGGGAAGGGATTGTGAGTGAGGGAGGGGATTGTGAGTGAGGGAGGGGACTGTGAGTGAGGGAGGGGATTGTGAGTGAGGGAGGGGATTGTGAGTGAGGGAGGGGATTGTGAGTGAGCGATTGTGAGTGAGGGAAGGGATTGTGAGTGAGGGAGGGGATTGTGAGTGAGGGATTGTGAGTGAGGGAGGGGATTGTGAGTGAGGGATTGTGAGTGAGGGAGAGGATTGTGAGTGAGGGAGGGAATTGTGAGTGAGGGAGGGATTGTGAGTGAGGGATTGTGAGTGAGGGAGGGGATTGTGAGTGAGGGAGGGGATTGTGAGTGAGTGAGGGGATTGTGAGTGAGGGAGGGGATTGTGAGTGAGGGAGGGGATTGTGAGTGAGGGAGGGGATTGTGAGTGAGGGAGGGATTGTGAGTGAGGGAGGGGATTGTGAGTGAGGGGATTGTGAGTGAGGGAGGGGATTGTGAGTGAGGGAAGGGATTGTGAGTGAGGGAGGCGATTGTGAGTGAGGGAGGGGACTGTGAGTGAGGGAGGGGATTGTGAGTGAGGGAGGGGATTGTGAGTGAGGGAGGGGATTGTGAGTGAGGAATTGTGAGTGAGGGAAGGGATTGTGAGTGAGTGAGGGGATTGTGAGTGAGGGAGGGGATTGTGAGTGAGGGAAGGGATTGTGAGTGAGGGAGGGGATTGTGGGTGAGGGAGGGGACTGTGAGTGAGGGAGGGGATTGTGAGTGAGTGAGGGGATTGTGAGTGAGGGAGGGGATTGTGAGGGAGGGATTGTGAGTGAGGGAAGGGATTGTGAGTGAGGGAGGGGATTGTGAGTGAGGGATTGTGAGTGAGGGAGGGGATTGTGAGTGAGGGAGGGGATTTTGAGTGAGTGATTGTGAGTGAGACAGAGGATTGTGAGTGAGGGAGGGGATTGTGAGTGAGGGAGTGATTGTGAGTGAGGGATTGTGAGTGAGGGAGGGGATTGTGAGGGAGGGAGGGGATTGTGAGTGAGGGAGGGGATTGTGAGTGAGGGAGGTGTTTGTGAGTGAGGGAGGGGATTGTGAGGGAGGGAGGGGATTGTGAGTGAGGGAGGGGATTGTGAGTGAGGGAGGGGATTGCGAGTGAGGGAGGGATTGTGAGTGAGGGAGGGGATTGTGAGTGAGGGGATTGTGAGTGAGGGAGGGGATTGTGAGTGAGGGAAGGGATTGTGAGTGAGGGAGGGGATTGTGAGTGAGGGAGGGGACTGTGAGTGAGGGAGGGGATTGTGAGTGAGGGAGGGGATTGTGAGTGAGGGAGGGGATTGTGAGTGAGGGATTGTGAGTGAGGGAGAGGATTGTGAGTGAGGGAGGGGATTGTGAGTGAGGGATTGTGAGTGAGGGAGGGGATTGTGAGTGAGGGAGGGGATTGTGAGTGAGGGATTGTGAGTGAGGGAGAGGATTGTGAGTGAGGGAGGGGATTGTGAGTGAGGGAGGGATTGTGAGTGAGGGATTGTGAGTGAGGGAGGGGATTGTGAGGGAGGGAGGGGATTGTGAGTGAGGGAGGGGATTGTGAGTGAGGGAGGGGATTGTGAGTGAGTGAGGGGATTGTGAGTGAGGGAGGGGATTGTGAGTGAGGGAGGGATTGTGAGTGAGGGAGGGGATTGTGAGTGAGGGATTGTGAGTGAGGGATTGTGAGTGACGGAGGGGATTGTGAGTGAGGGAGGGGATTGTGAGTGAGGGAGGGGATTGTGAGTGAGGGGATTGTGAGTGAGGGGATTGTGAGTGAGGGAGGGGATTGTGAGTGAGGGAAGGGATTGTGAGTGAGGGAGGGGATTGTGAGTGAGGGAGGGGACTGTGAGTGAAGGAAAGGGATTGTGAGTGAGGGAGGGGATTGTGAGTGAGGGAGGGGACTGTGAGTGTGGGAGGGGATTGTGAGTGAGGGAGAGGATTGTGAGTGAGGGAGGGGATTGTGAGTGATGGAGGGATTGTGAGTGAGGGATTGTGAGTGAGGGAGGGGATTGTGAGTGAGGGAGGGGATTGTGAGTGAGGGAGGGGATTGTGAGGGAGGGAGGGGATTGTGAGTGAGGGAGGGGATTGTGAGTGAGGGAGGGGATTGCGAGTGAGGGAGGGATTGTGAGTGAGGGAGGGGATTGTGAGTGAGGGGATTGTGAGTGAGGGAGGGGATTGTGAGTGAGGGAAGGGATTGTGAGTGAGGGAGGGGATTGTGTGTGAGGGAGGGGACTGTGAGTGAGGGAGGGGATTGTGAGTGAGGAAGGGGATTGTGAGTGAGGGAGGGGATTGTGAGTGAGGGATTGTGAGTAAGGGAATGGATTGTGAGTGAGGGAGGGGATTGTGAGTGAGGGATTGTGAGTGAGGGAGGGGATTGTGAGTGAGGGATTGTGAGTGAGGGAGAGGATTGTGAGTGAGGGAGGGGATTGTGAGTGAGGGAGGGATTGTGAGTGAGGGATTGTGAGTGAGGGAGGGGATTGTGAAGGAGGGAGGGGATTGTGAGTGAGGGAGGGGATTGTGAGTGAGGGATTGTGAGTGAGGGAGAGGATTGTGAGTGAGGGAGGGGATTGTGAGTGAGGGAGGGATTGTGAGTGAGGGATTGTGAGTGAGGGAGGGGATTGTGAAGGAGGGAGGGGATTGTGAGTGAGGGAGGGGATTGTGAGTGAGGGAGGGGATTGTGAGTGAGTGAGGGGATTGTGCGTGAGGGAGGAGATTGTGAGTGAGGGAGGGATTGTGAGTGAGGGAGGGGATTGTGAGTGAGGGATTGTGAGTGAGGGATTGTGAGTGAGGGGATTATGAGTGAGGGAGGGGATTGTGAGTGAGGGAAGGGATTGTGAGTGAGGGAGGGGATTGTGAGTGAGGAAGGGGACTGTGAGTGAGGGAAGGGATTGTGAGTGAGGGAGGGGATTGTGAGTGAGGGGATTGTGAGTGAGGGATTGTGAGTGAGGGAGGGGATTGTGAGTGAGGGAAGGGATTGTGAGTGAGGGAGGGGATTGTGAGTGAGGGAGGGGACTGTGAGTGAGGGAAGGGATTGTGAGTGAGGGAGGGGATTGTGAGTGAGGGAGGGGACTGTGAGTGAGGAGGGGATTGTGAGTGAGGGAGGGGATTGTGAGTGAGGGAGGGGATTGTGAGTGAGCGATTGTGAGTGAGGGAAGGGATTGTGAGTGAGGGAGGTGATTGTGAGTGAGGGATTGTGAGTGAGGGAGGGGATTGTGAGTGAGGGATTGTGAGTGAGGGAGAGGATTGTGAGTGAGGGAGGGGATTGTGAGTGAGGGAGGGATTGTGAGTGAGGGATTGTGAGTGAGGGAGGGGATTGTGAGTGAGGGAGGGGATTGTGAGTGAGTGAGGGGATTGTGCGTGAGGGAGGAGATTGTGAGTGAGGGAGGGATTGTGAGTGAGGGAGGGGATGTGAGTGAGGGATTGTGAGTGAGGGATTGTGAGTGAGGGGATTATGAGTGAGGGAGGGGATTGTGAGTGAGGGAAGGGATTGTGAGTGAGGGAGGGGATTGTGAGTGAGGAAGGGGACTGTGAGTGAGGGAAGGGATTGTGAGTGAGGGAGGGGATTGTGAGTGAGGGGATTGTGAGTGAGGGGATTGTGAGTGAGGGAGGGGATTGTGAGTGAGGGAAGGGATTGTGAGTGAGGGAGGGGATTGTGAGTGAGGGAGGGGACTGTGAGTGAGGGAAGGGATTGTGAGTGAGGGAGGGGATTGTGAGTGAGGGAGGGGGACTGTGAGTGAGGGAGGGGATTGTGAGTGAGGGAGGGGATTGTGAGTGAGGGAGGGGATTGTGAGTGAGCGATTGTGAGTGAGGGAAGGGATTGTGAGTGAGGGAGGTGATTGTGAGTGAGGGATTGTGAGTGAGGGAGGGGATTGTGAGTGAGGGATTGTGAGTGAGGGAGAGGATTGTGAGTGAGGGAGGGGATTGTGAGTGAGGGAGGGATTGTGAGTGAGGGATTGTGAGTGAGGGAGGGGATTGTTAGTGAGGGAGGGGATTGTGAGTGAGTGAGGGGATCGTGAATGAGGGAGGGGATTGTGAGTGAGGGAGGGGATTGTGAGTGAGGGAGGGGATTGTGAGTGAGGGAGGGATTGTGAGTGAGGGAGGGGATTGTGAGTGAGGGGATTGTGAGTGAGGGAGGGGATTGTGAGTGAGGGAAGGGATTGTGAGTGAGGGAGGGGATTGTGAGTGAGGGAGGGGACTGTGAGTGAGGGAGGGGATTGTGAGTGAGGGAGGGGATTGTGAGTAAGGGAGGGGATTGTGAGTGAGGAATTGTGAGTGAGGGAAGGGATTGTGAGTGAGGGAGGGGATTGTGAGTGAGGGATTGTGAGTGAGGGAGGGGATTGTGAGTGAGGGAGGGGATAGTGAGTGAGGGATTGTGAGTGAGGGAGAGGATTGTGAGTGAGGGAGGGGATTGTGAGTGAGGGAGGGATTGTGAGTGAGGGATTGTGAGTGAGGGAGGCGATTGTGAGGGAGGGAGGGGATTGTGAGTGAGGGAGGGGATTGTGAGTGAGGGAGGGGATTGTGAGTGAGTGAGGGGATTGTGAGTGAGGGAGGGGATTGTGAGTGAGGGAGGGATTGTGAGGGAGGGAGGGGATTTTGAGTGAGGGAGGGGATTTTGAGTGAGGAAGGGGATTGTGAGTGAGGGAGGGGATTGTGAGGGAGGGAGGGGATTGTGAGTAAGGGAGGGGTTTGTGAGTGAGGGAGGGGATTGTGAGTGAGGGAGGGGATTGTGAGTGAGGGAGGGGATTGTGAGTGAGGGGATTGTGAGTGAGGGAGGGGATTGTGAGTGAGGGAAGGGATTGTGAGTGAGGGAGGGATTGTGAGTGAGAGAGGGGACTGTGAGTGAGGGAGGGGATTGTGAGTGAGGGAGGGGATTGTGAGTGAGGGAGGGGTTTGTGAGTGTGGGATTGTGAGTGAGGGAAGGGATTGTGAGTGAGGGAGGGGATTGTGAGTGAGGGATTGTGAGTGAGGGAGGGGATTGTGGGTGAGGGAGGAGATTGTGAGTGAGGGATTGTGAGTGAGGGAGAGGATTGTCAGTGAGGGAGGGGATTGTGAGTGAGGGAGGGATTGTGAGTGAGGGATTGTGAGTGAGGGAGGGGATTGTGAGGGAGGGAGGGGATTGTGAGTGAGGGAGGGGATTGTGAGTGAGGGAGGGGATTGTGAGTGAGTGAGGGGATTGTGAGTGAGGGAGGGGATTGTGAGTGAGGGAGGGATTGTGAGTGAGGGAGGGGATTGTGAGTGAGGGAGGGGATTGTGAGTGAGGGGATTGTGAGTGAGGGAGGGGATTGTGAGTGAGGGAAGGGATTGTGAGTGAGGGAGGGGATTGTGAGTGAGGGAGGGGACTGTGAGTGATGGAGGGGATTGTGAGTGAGGGTGGGGATTGTGAGTGAGGGAGGGGATTGTGAGTGAGGGATTGTGAGTGAGGGAAGGGATTGTGAGTGAGGGAGGGGATTGTGAGTGAGGGATTGTGAGTGAGGGAGGGGATTGTGGGTGAGGGAGGAGATTGTGAGTGAGGGATTGTGAGTGAGGGAGAGGATTGTGAGTGAGGGAGGGGATTGTGAGTGAGGGAGGGATTGTGAGTGAGGGATTGTGAGTGAGGGAGGGGATTGTGAGGGAGGGAGGGGATTGTGAGTGAGGGAGGGGATTGTGAGTGAGGGAGGGGATTGTGAGTGAGTGAGGGGATTGTGAGTGAGGGAGGGGATTGTGAGTGAGGGAGGGATTGTGAGTGAGGGATTGTGAGTGAGGGAGGGGATTGTGAGGGAGGGAGGGGATTGTGAGTGAGGGAGGGGATTGTGAGTGAGGGAGGGGATTGTGAGTGAGTGAGGGGATTGTGAGTGAGGGAGGGGATTGTGAGTGAGGGAGGGATTGTGAGTGAGGGAGGGGATTGTGAGTGAGGGAGGGGATTGTGAGTGAGGGGATTGTGAGTGAGGGAGGGGATTGTGAGTGAGGGAAGGGATTGTGAGTGAGGGAGGGGATTGTGAGTGAGGGAGGGGACTGTGAGTGATGGAGGGGATTGTGAGTGAGGGTGGGGATTGTGAGTGAGGGAGGGGATTGTGAGTGAGGGATTGTGAGTGAGGGAAGGGATTGTGAGTGAGGGAGGGGATTGTGAATGAGGGATTGTGAGTGAGGGAGGGGATTGTGGGTGAGGGAGGAGATTGTGAGTGAGTGATTGTGAGTGAGGGAGAGGATTGTGAGTGAGGGAGGGGATTGTGAGTGAGGGAGGGATTGTGAGTGAGGGATTGTGAGTGAGGGAGGGGATTGTGAGGGAGGGAGGGGATTGTGAGTGAGGGAGGGGATTGTGAGTGAGGGAGGGGATTGTGAGTGAGGGAGGGGATTGTGAGTGAGGGAGGGGATTGTGAGTGAGGGAGGGATTGTGAGTGAGGGAGGGGATTGTGTGAGGGATTGTGAGTGAGGGATTGTGAGTGACGGAGGGGATTGTGAGTGAGGGAGGGGATTGTGGGTGAGGGAGGGGATTGTGAGTGAGGGAGGGTATTGTGAGTGAGGGGATTGTGAGTGAGGGGATTGTGAGTGAGGGGATTGTGAGTGAGGGAGGGGATTGTGAGTGAGGGAAGGGATTGTGAGTGAGGGAGGGGATTGTGAGTGAGGGAGGGGACTGTGAGTGAGGGAGGGGATTGTGAGTGAGGGAGGGGATTGTGAGTGAGGGAGGGGATTGTGAGTGAGGGATTGTGAGTGAGGGAAGGGATTGTGAGTGAGGGAGGGGATTGTGAGTGAGTGATTGTGAGTGAGGGAGGGGATTGTGAGTGAGGGATTGTGAGTGAGGGAGAGGATTGTGAGTGAGGGAGGGGATTGTGAGTGAGGGAGGGATTGTGAGTGAGGGATTGTGAGTGAGGGAGGGGATTGTGAGTGAGGGAGGGGATGGTGAGTGAGGGAGGGGATTGTGAGTGAGGGAGGGGATTGTGAGTGAGGGAGGGGATTGTGAGTGAGGGAGGGGATTGTGAGTGAGGGAGGGATTGTGAGTGAGGGAGGGGATTGTGAGTGAGGGGATTGTGAGTGAGGGAGGGGATTGTGAGTGAGGGAAGGGATTGTGAGTGAGGGAGGGGATTGTGAGTGAGGGAGGGGACTGTGAGTGAGGGAGGGGATTGTGAGTGAGGGAGGGGATTGTGAGTGAGGGAGGGGATTGTGAGTGAGGGATTGTGAGTGAGGGAAGGGATTGTGAGTGAGGGAGGGGATTGTGAGTGAGGGATTGTGAGTGAGGGAGGGGATTGTGAGTGAGGGAGGGGATTGTGGGTGAGGGAGGAGATTGTGAGTGAGTGATTGTGAGTGAGGGAGAGGATTGTGAGTGAGGGAGGGGATTGTGAGTGAGGGAGGGATTGTGAGTGAGGGATTGTGAGTGAGGGAGGGGATTGTGAGGGAGGGAGGGGATTGTGAGTGAGGGAGGGGATTGTGAGTGAGGGAGGGGATTGTGAGTGAGTGAGGGGATTGTGAGTGAGGGAGGGGATTGTGAGTGAGGGAGGGATTGTGAGTGAGGGAGGGGATTGTGTGAGGGATTGTGAGTGAGGGATTGTGAGTGACGGAGGGGATTGTGAGTGAGGGAGGGGATTGTGGGTGAGGGAGGGGATTGTGAGTGAGGGAGGGTATTGTGAGTGAGGGGATTGTGAGTGAGGGGATTGTGAGTGAGGGGATTGTGAGTGAGGGAGGGGATTGTGAGTGAGGGAAGGGATTGTGAGTGAGGGAGGGGATTGTGAGTGAGGGAGGGGACTGTGAGTGAGGGAGGGGATTGTGAGTGAGGGAGGGGATTGTGAGTGAGGGAGGGGATTGTGAGTGAGGGATTGTGAGTGAGGGAAGGGATTGTGAGTGAGGGAGGGGATTGTGAGTGAGGGATTGTGAGTGAGGGAGGGGATTGTGAGTGAGGGATTGTGAGTGAGGGAGAGGATTGTGAGTGAGGGAGGGGATTGTGAGTGAGGGAGGGATTGTGAGTGAGGGATTGTGAGTGAGGGAGGGGATTGTGAGTGAGGGAGGGGATGGTGAGTGAGGGAGGGGATTGTGAGTGAGGGAGGGGATTGTGAGTGAGGGAGGGGATTGTGAGTGAGGGAGGGGATTGTGAGTGAGGGAGGGATTGTGAGTGAGGGAGGGGATTGTGAGTGAGGGGATTGTGAGTGAGGGAGGGGATTGTGAGTGAGGGAAGGGATTGTGAGTGAGGGAGGGGATTGTGAGTGAGGGAGGGGACTGTGAGTGAGGGAGGGGATTGTGAGTGAGGGAGGGGATTGTGAGTGAGGGAGGGGATTGTGAGTGAGGGATTGTGAGTGAGGGAAGGGATTGTGAGTGAGGGAGGGGATTGTGAGTGAGGGATTGTGAGTGAGGGAGGGGATTGTGAGTGAGGGAGGGGATTTTGAGTGAGGGATTGTGAGTGAGGGAGAGGATTGTGAGTGAGGGAGGGGATTGTGAGTGAGGGAGGGATTGTGAGTGAGGGATTGTGAGTGAGGGAGGGGATTGTGAGGGAGGGAGGGGATTGTGAGTGAGGGAGGGGATTGTGAGTGAGTGAGGGGATTGTGAGTGAGGGAGGGGATTGTGAGTGAGGGAGGGATTGTGAGGGAGGGAGGGGATTTTGAGTGAGGGAGGGGATTTTGAGTGAGGGAGGGGATTGTGAGTGAGGGAGGGGATTGTGAGGGAGGGAGGGGATTGTGAGTAAGGGAGGGGTTTGTGAGTGAGGGAGGGGATTGTGAGAGAGGGAGGGGATTGTGAGTGAGGGAGGGGATTGTGAGTGAGGGGATTGTGAGTGAGGGAGGGGATTGTGAGTGAGGGAAGGGATTGTGAGTGAGGGAGGGGATTGTGAGTGAGAGAGGGGACTGTGAGTGAGGGAGGGGATTGTGAGTGAGGGAGGGGATTGTGAGTGAGGGAGGGGTTTGTGAGTGTGGGATTGTGAGTGAGGGAAGGGATTGTGAGTGAGGGAGGGGATTGTGAGTGAGGGATTGTGAGTGAGGGAGGGGATTGTGGGTGAGGGAGGAGATTGTGAGTGAGGGATTGTGAGTGAGGGAGAGGATTGTGAGTGAGGGAGGGGATTGTGAGTGAGGGAGGGATTGTGAGTGAGGGATTGTGAGTGAGGGAGGGGATTGTGAGGGAGGGAGGGGATTGTGAGTGAGGGAGGGGATTGTGAGTGAGGGAGGGGATTGTGAGTGAGTGAGGGGATTGTGAGTGAGGGAGGGGATTGTGAGTGAGGGAGGGATTGTGAGTGAGAGAGGGGATTGTGAGTGAGGGAGGGGATTGTGAGTGAGGGGATTGTGAGTGAGGGAGGGGATTGTGAGTGAGGGAAGGGATTGTGAGTGAGGGAGGGGATTGTGAGTGAGGGAGGGGACTGTGAGTGATGGAGGGGATTGTGAGTGAGGGTGGGGATTGTGAGTGAGGGAGGGGATTGTGAGTGAGGGATTGTGAGTGAGGGAAGGGATTGTGAGTGAGGGAGGGGATTGTGAGTGAGGGATTGTGAGTGAGGGAGGGGATTGTGGGTGAGGGAGGAGATTGTGAGTGAGGGATTGTGAGTGAGGGAGAGGATTGTGAGTGAGGGAGGGGATTGTGAGTGAGGGAGGGATTGTGAGTGAGGGATTGTGAGTGAGGGAGGGGATTGTGAGGGAGGGAGGGGATTGTGAGTGAGGGAGGGGATTGTGAGTGAGGGAGGGGATTGTGAGTGAGTGAGGGGATTGTGAGTGAGGGAGGGGATTGTGAGTGAGGGAGGGATTGTGAGTGAGGGAGGGGATTGTGAGTGAGGGATTGTGAGTGAGGGATTGTGAGTGACGGAGGGGATTGTGAGTGAGGGAGGGGATTGTGGGTGAGGGAGGGGATTGTGAGTGAGGGAGGGTATTGTGAGTGAGGGGATTGTGAGTGAGGGGATTGTGAGTGAGGGGATTGTGAGTGAGGGAGGGGATTGTGAGTGAGGGTTGGGATTGTGAGTGAGGGAGGGGATTGTGAGTGAGGGAGGGGACTGTGAGTGAGGGAGGGGATTGTGAGTGAGGGAGGGGATTGTGAGTGAGGGAGGGGATTGTGAGTGAGGATTGTGAGTGAGGGAAGGGATTGTGAGTGAGGGAGGGGATTGTGAGTGAGTGATTGTGAGTGAGGGAGGGGATTGTGAGTGAGGGATTGTGAGTGAGGGAGAGGATGTGAGTGAGGGAGGGGATTGTGAGTGAGGGAGGGATTGTGAGTGAGGGATTGTGAGTGAGGGAGGGGATTGTGAGTGAGGGAGGGGATGGTGAGTGAGGGAGGGGATTGTGAGTGAGGGAGGGAATTGTGAGTGAGGGAGGGGATTGTGAGTGAGGGAGGGGATTGTGAGTGAGGGAGGGATTGTGAGTGAGGGAGGGGATTGTGAGTGAGGGGATTGTGAGTGAGGGAGGGGATTGTGAGTGAGGGAAGGGATTGTGAGTGAGGGAGGGGATTGTGAGTGAGGGAGGGGACTGTGAGTGAGGGAGGGGATTGTGAGTGAGGGAGGGGATTGTGAGTGAGGGAGGGGATTGTGAGTGAGGGATTGTGAGTGAGGGAAGGGATTGTGAGTGAGGGAGGGGATTGTGAGTGAGGGATTGTGAGTGAGGGAGGGGATTGTGAGTGAGGGAGGGGATTTTGAGTGAGGGATTGTGAGTGAGGGAGAGGATTGTGAGTGAGGGAGGGGATTGTGAGTGAGGGAGGGATTGTGAGTGAGGGATTGTGAGTGAGGGAGGGGATTGTGAGGGAGGGAGGGGATTGTGAGTGAGGGAGGGGATTGTGAGTGAGGGAGGGGATTGTGAGTGAGTGAGGGGATTGTGAGTGAGGGAGGGGATTGTGAGTGAGGGAGGGATTGTGAGTGAGGGAGGGATTGTGAGTGAGGGATTGTGAGTGAGGGAGGGGATTGTGAGGGAGGGAGGGGATTGTGAGTGAGGGAGGGGATTGTGAGTGACGGAGGGGATTGTGAGTGAGGGAGGGGATTGTGAGTGAGGGAGGGATTGTGAGTGAGGGAGGGGATTGTGAGTGAGGGATTGTGAGTGAGGGATTGTGAGTGAGGGATTGTGAGTGAGGGATTGTGAGTGACGGAGGGGATTGTGAGTGAGGGAGGGGATTGTGAGTGAGGGAGGGGATTGTGAGTGAGGGAGGGGATTGTGAGTGAGGGGATTGTGAGTGAGGGGATTGTGAGTGAGGGGATTGTGAGTGAGGGGAGGGATTGTGAGTGAGGGAGGGGATTGTGAGTGAGGGAGGGGATTGTGAGTGAGGGAGGGGATTGTGAGTGAGGGAGGGGATTGTGAGTGAGGGAGGGGATTGTGAGGGAGGGAGGGGATTGTGAGTGAGGGAGGGGATTGTGAGTGAGGGAGGGGATTGTGAGTGAGGGAGGGATTGTGAGTGAGGGAGGGGATTGTGAGTGAGGGGATTGTGAGTGAGGGAGGGGATTGTGAGTGAGGGAAGGGATTGTGAGTGAGGGAGGGGATTGTGAGTGAGGGAGGGGACTGTGAGTGAGGGAGGGGATTGTGAGTGAGGGAGGGGATTGTGAGTGAGGGAGGGGATTGTGAGTGAGGGAGGGGACTGTGAGTGAGGGAGGGGATTGTGAGTGAGGGAGGGGATTGTGAGTGAGGGAGGGGATTGTGAGTGAAGGATTGTGAGTGAGGGAAGGGATTGTGAGTGAGGGAGGGGATTGTGAGTGAGGGATTGTGAGTGAGGGAGGGGATTGTGAGTGAGGGAGGGGATTGTGAGTGAGGGATGTGAGTGAGGGAGAGGATTGTGAGTGAGGGAGGGGATTGTGAGTGAGGGAGGGATTGTGAGTGAGGGATTGTGAGTGAGGGAGGGGATTGTGAGGGAGGGAGGGGATTGTGAGTGAGGGAGGGGATTGTAAGTGAGGGAGGGGATTATGAGTGAGTGAGGGGATAGTGAGTGAGGGAGGGGATCGTGAGTGAGGGAGGGATTGTGAGTGAGGGAGGGGATTGTGAGTGAGGGATTGTGAGTGAGGGATTGTGAGTGAGGGATTGTGAGTGAGGGAGGGGATTGTGAGTGAGGGAGGGGATGTGAGTGAGGGAGGGGATTGTGAGTGAGGGGATTGTGAGTGAGGGGATTGTGAGTGAGGGGAGGGATTGTGAGTGAGGGAGGGGATTGTGAGTGAGGGAGGGGATTGTGAGTGAGGGAGGGGATTGTGAGTGAGGGAGGGGATTGTGAGGGAGGGAGGGGATTGTGAGTGAGGGAGGGGGTTGTGAGTGAGGGAGGGGATTGTGAGTGAGGGAGGGATTGTGAGTGAGGGAGGGGATTGTGAGTGAGGGGATTGTGAGTGAGGGAGGGGATTGTGAGTGAGGGAAGGGATTGTGAGTGAGGGAGGGGATTGTGAGTGAGGGAGGGGACTGTGAGTGAGGGAGGGGATTGTGAGTGAGGGAGGGGATTGTGAGTGAGGGAGGGGATTGTGAGTGAGGGAGGGGACTGTGAGTGAGGGAGGGGATTGTGAGTGAGGGAGGGGATTGTGAGTGAGGGAGGGGATTGTGAGTGAAGGATTGTGAGTGAGGGAAGGGATTGTGAGTGAGGGAGGGATTGTGAGTGAGGGAGGGGATTGTGAGTGAGGGATTGTGAGTGAGGGATTGTGAGTGACGGAGGGGATTGTGAGTGAGGGAGGGGATGTGGGTGAGGGAGGGGATTGTGAGTGAGGGAGGGTATTGTTAGTGAGGGGATTGTGAGTGAGGGGATTGTGAGTGAGGGGATTGTGAGTGAGGGAGGGGATTGTGAGTGAGGGAAGGGATTGTGAGTGAGGGAGGGGATTGTGAGTGAGGGAGGGGACTGTGAGTGAGGGAGGGGATTGTGAGTGAGGGAGGGGATTGTGAGTGAGGGAGGGGATTGTGAGTGAGGGATTGTGAGTGAGGGAAGGGATTGTGAGTGAGGGAGGGGATTGTGAGTGAGGGATTGTGAGTGAGGGAGGGGATTGTGAGTGAGGGATTGTGAGTGAGGGAGAGGATTGTGAGTGAGGGAGGGGATTGTGAGTGAGGGAGGGATTGTGAGTGAGGGATTGTGAGTGAGGGAGGGGATTGTGAGTGAGGGAGGGGATGGTGAGTGAGGGAGGGGATTGTGAGTGAGGGAGGGGATTGTGAGTGAGGGAGGGGATTGTGAGTGAGGGAGGGGATTGTGAGTGAGGGAGGGATTGTGAGTGAGGGAGGGGATTGTGAGTGAGGGGATTGTGAGTGAGGGAGGGGATTGTGAGTGAGGGAAGGGATTGTGAGTGAGGGAGGGGATTGTGAGTGAGGGAGGGGACTGTGAGTGAGGGCGGGTGATTGTGAGTGAGGGAGGGGATTGTGAGTGAGGGAGGGGATTGTGAGTGAGGGATTGTGAGTGAGGGAAGGGATTGTGAGTGAGGGAGGGGATTGTGAGTGAGGGATTGTGAGTGAGGGAGGGGATTGTGAGTGAGGGAGGGGATTTTGAGTGAGGGATTGTGAGTGAGGGAGAGGATTGTGAGTGAGGGAGGGGATTGTGAGTGAGGGAGGGATTGTGAGTGAGGGATTGTGAGTGAGGGAGGGGATTGTGAGGGAGGGAGGGGATTGTGAGTGAGGGAGGGGATTGTGAGTGAGGGAGGGGATTGTGAGTGAGTGAGGGGATTGTGAGTGAGGGAGGGGATTGTGAGTTGGGAGGGATTGTGAGTGAGGGAGGGATTGTGAGTGAGGGATTGTGAGTGAGGGAGGGGATTGTGAGGGAGGGAGGGGATTGTGAGTGAGGGAGGGGATTGTGAGTGAGGGAGGGGATTGTGAGTGAGGGAGGGGATTGTGAGTGAGGGAGGGATTGTGAGTGAGGGAGGGGATTGTGAGTGAGGGATTGTGAGTGAGGGATTGTGAGTGAGGGATTGTGAGTGAGGGATTGTGAGTGACGGAGGGGATTGTGAGTGAGGGAGGGGATTGTGAGTGAGGGAGGGGATTGTGAGTGAGGGAGGGGATTGTGAGTGAGGGGATTGTGAGTGAGGGGATTGTGAGTGAGGGGATTGTGAGTGAGGGGAGGGATTGTGAGTGAGGGAGGGGATTGTGAGTGAGGGAGGGGATTGTGAATGAGGGAGGGGATTGTGAGTGAGGGAGGGGATTGTGAGTGAGGGAGGGGATTGTGAGGGAGGGAGGGGATTGTGAGTGAGGGAGGGGATTGTGAGTGAGGGAGGGGATTGTGAGTGAGGGAGGGATTGTGAGTGAGGGAGGGGATTGTGAGTGAGGGGATTGTGAGTGAGGGAGGGGATAGTGAGTGAGGGAAGGGATTGTGAGTGAGGGAGGGGATTGTGAGTGAGGGAGGGGACTGTGAGTGAGGGAGGGGATTGTGAGTGAGGGAGGGGATTGTGAGTGAGGGAGGGGATTGTGAGTGAGGGAGGGGACTGTGAGTGAGGGAGGGGATTGTGAGTGAGGGAGGGGATTGTGAGTGAGGGAGGGGATTGTGAGTGAAGGATTGTGAGTGAGGGAAGGGATTGTGAGTGAGGGAGGGGATTGTGAGTGAGGGATTGTGAGTGAGGGAGGGGATTGTGAGTGAGGGAGGGGATTGTGAGTGAGGGATTGTGAGTGAGGGAGAGGATTGTGAGTGAGGGAGGGGATTGTGAGTGAGGGAGGGATTGTGAGTGAGGGATTGTGAGTGAGGGAGGGGATTGTGAGGGAGGGAGGGGATTGTGAGTGAGGGAGGGGATTGTGAGTGAGGGAGGGGATTATGAGTGAGTGAGGGGATAGTGAGTGAGGGAGGGGATCGTGAGTGAGGGAGGGATTGTGAGTGAGGGAGGGGATTGTGAGTGAGGGATTGTGAGTGAGGGATTGTGAGTGAGGGATTGTGAGTGAGGGAGGGGATTGTGAGTGAGGGAGGGGATTGTGAGTGAGGGAGGGGATTGTGAGTGAGGGGATTGTGAGTGAGGGGATTGTGAGTGAGGGGAGGGATTGTGAGTGAGGGAGGGGATTGTGAGTGAGGGAGGGGATTGTGAGTGAGGGAGGGGATTGTGAGTGAGGGAGGGGATTGTGAGGGAGGGAGGGGATTGTGAGTGAGGGAGGGGGTTGTGAGTGAGGGAGGGGATTGTGAGTGAGGGAGGGATTGTGAGTGAGGGAGGGGATTGTGAGTGAGGGGATTGTGAGTGAGGGAGGGGATTGTGAGTGAGGGAAGGGATTGTGAGTGAGGGAGGGGATTGTGAGTGAGGGAGGGGACTGTGAGTGAGGGAGGGGATTGTGAGTGAGGGAGGGGATTGTGAGTGAGGGAGGGGATTGTGAGTGAGGGAGGGGACTGTGAGTGAGGGAGGGGATTGTGAGTGAGGGAGGGGATTGTGAGTGAGGGAGGGGATTGTGAGTGAAGGATTGTGAGTGAGGGAAGGGATTGTGAGTGAGGGAGGGGATTGTGAGTGAGGGATTGTGAGTGAGGGAGGGGATTGTGAGTGAGGGAGGGGATTGTGAGTGAGGGATTGTGAGTGAGGGAGAGGATTGTGAGTGAGGGAGGGGATTGTGAGTGAGGGAGGGATTGTGAGTGAAGGATTGTGAGTGAGGGAGGGGATTGTGAGGGAGGGAGGGGATTGTGAGTGAGGGAGGGGATTGTGAGTGAGGGAGGGGATTGTGAGTGAGTGAGGGGATAGTGAGTGAGGGAGGGGATCGTGAGTGAGGGAGGGATTGTGAGTGAGGGAGGGGATTGTGAGTGAGGGATTGTGAGTGAGGGATTGTGAGTGAGGGATTGTGAGTGAGGGAGGGGATTGTGAGTGAGGGAGGGGATTGTGAGTGAGGGAGGGGATTGTGAGTGAGGGAAGGGATTGTGAGTGAGGGAGGGGATTGTGAGTGAGGGTGGGATTGTGAGTGAGGGAGGGGATTGTGAGTGAGGGAGGGGATTGTGAGGGAGGGAGGGGATTGTGAGTGAGGGAGGGGATTGTGAGTGAGGGAGGGGATTGTGAGTGAGGGAGGGATTGTGAGTGAGGGAGGGGATTGTGAGTGAGGGGATTGTGAGTGAGGGAGGGGATTGTGAGTGAGGGAAGGGATTGTGAGTGAGGGAGGGGATTGTGAGTGAGGGAGGGGACTGTGAGTGAGGGAGGGGATTGTGAGTGAGGTAGGGGATTGTGAGTGAGGGAGGGGATTGTGAGTGAGGGAGGGGATTGTGAGTGAGGGAGGGGGCTGTGAGTGAGGGAGGGGATTGTGAGTGAGGGAGGGGATTGTGAGTGAGGGAGTGGATTGTGAGTGAGGGATTGTGAGTGAGGGAAGAGATTGTGAGTGAGGGAGGGGATTGTGAGTGAGGGATTGTGAGTG
Organism: Scyliorhinus canicula; assembly: GCF_902713615.1. Lineage (NCBI taxonomy): Eukaryota > Metazoa > Chordata > Chondrichthyes > Carcharhiniformes > Scyliorhinidae > Scyliorhinus > Scyliorhinus canicula. The sequence continues at coordinate 75,377,942 of NC_052155.1, forward strand.
AGGGAGGGGATTGTGAGTGAGGGAGGGGATTGTGAGTGAGGGATTGTGAGTGAGGGAGAGGATTGTGAGTGACGGAGGGGATTGTGAGTGAGGGAGGGATTGTGAGTGAGGTATTGTGAGTGAGGGAGGGGATTGTGAGGGAGGGAGCGGATTGTGAGTGAGGGAGGGGATTGTGAGTGAGGGAGGGGATTGTGAGTGAATGAGGGGATTGTGAGTGAGGGAGGGGATTGTGAGTGAGGGAGGGATTGTGAGTGAGGGAGGGGATTGTGAGTGAGGGATTTTGAGTGAGGGAGGGGATTGTGAGGGAGGGAGGGGATTGTGAGTGAGGGAGGGGATTGTGAGTGAGGGAGGGGATTGTGAGTGAGGGGATTGTGAGTGAGGGGATTGTGAGTGAGGGGAGGGATTGTGAGTGAGGGATTGTGAGTGAGGGAGGGGATTATGAGGGTGGGAGGGGATTGTGAGTGAGGGAGGGATTGTGAGTGAGGGAGGGGATTGTGAGTGAGGGAGGGGATTGTGTGTGATGGAGGGGATTGTGTGTGAGGGAGGGGATTGTGAGTGAGGGATTGTGAGTGAGGGAGGGATTGTGAGTGAGGGAGGGGATTGTGAGTGAGGGATTGTGAGTGAGGGAGGGATTGTGAGTGAGGGAGGGGATTGTGAGTGAGGAAGGGGATTGTGAGTGAGGGAGGGGATTGTGAGTGAGGGAGGGGATTGTGAGTGAGGGGATTGTGTGTGAGGGAGGGGATTGTGTGTGAGGGAGGGGATTGTGAGTGAGGGATTGTGTGTGAGGGAGGGGATTGTGTGTGAGGGAGGGGATTGTGAGTGAGGGATTGTGAGTGAGGGAGGGATTGTGAGTGAGGGAGGGGATTGTGAGTGAGGGGATTGTTTGTGAGGGAGTGGATAGTGAGGGAGGGAGGGGATTGTGAGTGAGGGAGGGGATTGTGAGTGAGGGAGGGGATTGTGTGAGAGAGGGGATTGTGAGTGAGGGAGGGGATTGTGAGTGAGGGAGGGGATTGTGAGTGAGGGAGGGATTGTGAATGAGGGGATTGTGAGTGAGGGAGGGGATTGTGAGTGAGGGAGGGATTGTGAGTGAGGGAGGGGATTGTGAGTGAGGGAGGGGATTGTGAGTGAGGGAGGGGATTGTGAGTGAGGGAGGGGATTGTGAATGAGGGAGGGGATTGTGAGTGTAGGTGAGTGATGTGATGATGGTTGTTTGTGATTTAGAGGGTGAGTGACGGTTAGATTTTGATGAGTGTATGTATGAGGGATGAGTGTGTTTGTGTGTGTGTTTGTCTGTGTGGCTAGTGTTAGGGGTGAGTGTGTGTGTGTTTGTGTGGTGAGTGTGAGGGGTGAGTGTGCATGTGTGTGTGTGTGTGTGTGAGGTCTCTGTGTGTGAGTGGTGAATGTGCATGCATATGTGAGGGGATGAGTGTGAGCGCACATCTAAATATGTGAGAGATAAGTGTGTGAAGATGGGTGTGTGTGTGTGAGAGTGTGTTTGTGAGGGTGAGTATGTGTGTGAGGGGTGAGTGTGTGTGTCTGTGTGTATCTATATGTATGTGTGCCTGTGTGTGTGGTGAGTGTGAAGGCTGAATGTGTCTGTGTGTGAGAGGTCTGTATGTGTGTGAGTGGTACGTATATGTGTGTGTGAGGGTGAATGTGTTTGTGTGTGTGAAGGTGAGGTTGAGTATTTGTGTGTGTGCGTGTGTGAGGTGTTAATATGTGTAGAGAGTTCATGGAAAGGCAAATGGAATGTTCATGTTGTAGCCATCTAAGGTGGACACTGGACTACAAAATGGAGAACTGCTAAGGCTGCAGGGAAAAACAGTCTTAGTGAGGACAAGCAGCTTGCAGAAGATTGTTTTGCATTCTGCACGTACAGAAACCAGTTTCTGGCCAGGTGCAGAGTTTCAGCCAAAGGTGCAATTGGGAACAGATCTGCATAGTAATGAGGTGATCCAGATCCAGACCCCGGACAATAGAAACATTTAAGTATCAATGGATACTTTTCCATAGACGCCCAGACAGAATGGCGCCAAAGCAACCAACACAAAGAGCCGTAGGGACCGCCCCACCCATCGAGGAACGACCCTCAGATTGGGGAGTTTGAAAGATATCGATTGGGAAAGACCCAATCGATACCTGGCAGGTGAAAGAACCCGCCCCAAGGGGCACGGACTTCTAGGACCTATAAGAGTAGGTCCCGCACATGGTTTGGTCTGTTTTGCTCCGGCCCAGATCTGCTGTTGCTCCCAGATCTGTTTGCTCCAACTGTTGCTTCCAGACTCCGGCCCAGACTTGTTACATCGCATCCTAACTCCAGTTTCAGCACCGGCCGTTGAGCATCAGCCATCGAACTGTAAGTGCCAACACAACGATCGCTACGTGATCCAGACCTTGCTAGATCTTGACAACTTTGCCAATCAGAAAGTTACAGACCAAGAACGGGACGAAGGCCTTGCTCCCTGACCGTGCCTGTTCCTGTCTAGATAAGTATTTAGTTGTTTAGTATTAGAAGTAAGTTAGTCTCTTTAGCATATGCATGTGTATTTATTATATTTGTTATAATAAACACCAATCGTTTGGACTTACTAATCGGTGTACGGTTTTAGTACTTTGAACCTGACCTTGATATACTTGTGACGGTGTCTCAATACGGCACCTGGCGACTCCGAGCATAATTACACATACAGAGCCATAGTAGTGTTAAGCACACGGCCTTTAAATGGAGGCGTGTTAATCACACTCCAGTAAAACGAGCAACAATGTTTATTGCAGAAGGCCTGGAGTATAAGAGTAGAGAAGTGTTGTTGCAATTGTATCGGGTGTTGGTGAGACCATGGGCGGGATTCTCTGTAGCCCGACACTGAAATCGGGATCGGCGATCGGGCGGAGAATGGCTTCTAACGCCAGAATCAGGGCAGGCACCGGTTTGATGCCGGTTAGCGATGCTCTGCCCCCTCCAAAGTGGTGTAATTGAGAATATGTGCCATGCGCATCTGCAACACCATTGGCGCATCATCAACCAGACCACTCACGATGCTTCACCTTCGAGGGACCCATTTCCCAATGGTGCGGGCCACGTGTGGTGCCAGCGGTCGGGAACCTGGCATGCCGGCTACGGACAGTGTCCAGCATCGCCACACTCAGCCGGGAACCATGCCGCTAGCTGGGGGTCTTCCGCTAGGACTGTGGGGAGTGGGCGGGTGGCCAGGGGGTGGGCTGTGGGGTTGGGTTGGGCAGGTATGCAGTCCAGCACGGTTGGTGCTATGTTTTCCGGCATGACAGGGGCAGCTCGTCAACCCTGTGCATGCACGGCCCGGGACCCGGCAATTCTCCGGCCATTCTCTGCACGATCCATGGGTGTTCCACGCGGCCCCAGCGCTAGCCCCTGACCTGTACCAGAATCAGTGAGCGATTCACGCCGACCTTCCTATCATGCAGCACCACAGATTCGCCATTGGCGTCAGCACGTAGCCTCAGAAATGGAAAATCCAGACTCAAATCTGGCGTATTGGGCGGGATTCTCCCCCTGTGGCTTTGTCCGTCAACTATCTCCTCCCCCTTCCCGCCCCACCTGAGCCACCCACACCTCTCACCACCCTCTCCCTCCCCGATGATCGTCCCACCACCCACCCACCCATTACCTGCCCCCTCTCCCCCCATCAATCACCCTGTTCCAATCTCCCAGGATCTGTGATACATCACTCCAGGGTGGTGGGTCTGTGTCAGCACTGTCTGCCGGTCAATACGAAATGCAGGGAGGTGATGACAAACCACTGTGAGTTGAGCTCTGGTGCTCCATAATCTGTGCCATAGTCTGACTGCTGACAGCACTTGCACACCCATCACCTCAAGTGGTGTGCCTTGATGGGGGGGGTGGGGGTGTGTCCAGGTCAGATAGCTGGGAGCCCAGGAGGCTGGGGCCAGAGGGATGGGGTGCGGTGGGGGGTTGCAAAGCGCTTTCAGAGGAGTCACAGGGGCTTCACATGTCTCAGGTGTACCGTTCTTCAACGGTGTACAAAATGCTCCCGATGGTGCAGCACCCCCCCCCCCCCCCCTCCAGCCCCCCACCCCCAGCCCAGTACCCGCTCAGTGATCTTCTATCTGCTTAGCCATCCATGCCCTGCTGCTATGTCTAGATGTGTCCACAGGATGCACATCAGGGGTGGGGGCAGACTGTTGCTTACTGTGTCTGATGGTCTTTGATGCCCCTGTCAGGCGTCCTCTGGAAGGTCTGAGGTCAGAGGGCCCCAGCCAAATTAGCAGTGGCACATGCCCTGGTCCTAAGACTATTGCAAAATATGGCCAAGTTCCAGTAGACATTGCACCCTGATGGGAAATATGGCCAAGTGACAAAGATACTAAAGAAATCACAGAGGCATTCTGGAGACGTTCTGGAAATGCAGTTTCTAAAACAGGATGAAGGACAGCAGGAGACTTGTTATATTTTAAATAATGACTTATCTAAAATATATATATTACTCTTGAATCCACCAGGATGATAAAATGATCAATAGTCTTCTTGTTGAAAGATGAACTATTTAATGAATAATAAAATAATAAACTGTGAGTCCTTTTACTCAATACTAAACTAACTGTAAAGAAATAAGGTACAATACAGATAACTATATAACTATACACTATTATAACAAACTAGTTCTAACTTCTTTCACCCTAGCTATTCTATGTCTTGCTTGTTCACTGTTCTGAATCACACTCTCTAACTAACTAAAAAGAGCAGGAATCCGGTTCTTATAGTATCTGACTTTGAGACATCTAGTGTTGAAATGACTGTATTACATTTACATACATTGAGCATGTATATTGATATCTGAATATCACTACAAGGCCCTTGGCCTCTAAAGGAGATTGTTAGCAGCTACGTGATAATGCAAAAGATAACAGCTATGTGACAAAGAAAAGTGGAGGATGATTGAATCCAGACGATTGCAGACGGTTGCAGATTTTGAGCAAAGGGACCACATAACCTTTGTAGTCACAGAAACTGTTAATCTGAAAACTGTTTTATGGCATGATGGTACAAATGGATCCTATTTGCTGAATCTGTGAAGCACACGCTCAGCAGCCAAAGGGTGAAAAATAACATAATAGAACCTCCAAAAAGCTTGAAGAAATCAAATAAAGAAGCACAGATTTGAAGCTTCATCAACGAAATCCCAGGGACCAACCATCGCAGAAGATTACCCCGAGTCAAGGATTCCAGTAAAACATCCTTCGAGAAAGCTTGGCCAGCTGTTCTGCTTAGGGTGATGATTGAGTTTGATTCGTGAGTTGAGTAACAGTGATCACTTATTGAGCTGAAGTCTATGTGACACTTGTGGAGTTAAGGTCTGTGGGCTGGATTCTCCGTCCCGCACCGCCAGATTTCTGGTTCAGCACGCTGGCAAGATGCTCCCTTTCGCTGGCTGGTGAATGGGGTTTCCCATTGTGGAACAAGCCCCTGCTGTCGGGAAACCCCCGGACTGCCGGCAAAATGGAGTATCCAGCCCTATGTGTCAGTATTAGTCAGGGTGATGGTTTTATTAAGGGTTGAGTATTAGTCTGCGTGACAATAATTAACTGCATAAGAGTCATTTGATTCGAATGAAGTAAACCTGATTCAATAATGCTTGTGTAAATAGTTTGTGTGATGTGTCAGTTGTGACCCTCATCCAGAAAGGACAACACCATCTTTGATGATATCTCTCAGCATTCTTTCTGGGATTTCTGGACACCTGGCTTTCAAAGCCTGTTTTTATCACAACCAAAGCAAAATGACTGCTCCATTAATTTCAAATAAGGCAATGTTCCACGAGGTAAAGGAGTCAATTATGTTGAGATTCTTTGAAGCTCCTCCCTGTCACCCATTCTCTCAGAAGCCAAAAGGTTTTTACACCCTTTAGAAGGTTCAATCGATATCGTGGAGGAGTCATTGCATTTTAGTGATTCTTCGTCATGTAAGAGTCCTTCCTGGTGATTCCCTACTTCCCCTTTCTTTATTTTTGCTGCCGCCATTTTGATCTATTGATCCTCGGGTGGCACAGTAGCACAATGGCTATAATTGCTGCTTCACAGAGCTAGGGACCCATGTTCAGTTCCAACCTTGGGGTGACTGCTTGTGTGTAGTTTGTACGTTCTCCCCATGTCTGCGTGGGTTTCCTCCGGGTGCTCCGGTTTCCTCCCACAGTCCAAAGTTGAGGAGGTTAGAAGAATTGGCCATGCTAAATTGCCCCTAACTGTCCAAAAAAAAAAGTTAGATGGAGTTACGGGAATAGGGTTGGGTGTGAGCCTGGGTGAGATGCTCCTTCGGGGGGTTGGGGCAAACTCGATGGACCAAGTGGCCTCCATCTGCACTATAGGGACCCTATGATCCTCGGGTTTAATGTTTCATCCAAAAGACAGTGGATCTGATGATGTAACATTCCCTCAATACTGGAGTGACAGCCAAGACAATTGTGCTCAAGTCCTGGAGTGGGACTTGAACTCACAACCTTGTAATTCAAAGGCAAAAGTGCGAGCGACTGAACCACAGTTGAGAATTAATTGTACAAATCAGGTACCGTAGCATTTTCTCGGTGAAGTTCATTATCACAGTAAAGATGGTGAAATGGCAACCAGCATTGTTAAGAATGCTTGTGCTAATTCATTGTAAATTAATTCCAAATTGGGTTTCTGCTTTGACATAAATTACGTTTTTTTCTTTGCATATATGAATACTGTAGTCTCTTTACTGAATCATCGCCAGATTTGTGTGAAGTCATGTTCATGTGAAGCGGTATGCTTGAGGTCCTCTCTTTTCATTAAATGAGTTACATTTGAATTGTATTAGCTTCATATGTTTAGTTCAGGAAGATGACAGGTTGGAAGCTGATAATTATAAAAGTAAATCTGGACGAGAGCAGAGTGAGTTATCCGTCTCCTTAACACTTACAAGCAGCACGTAAGAACTATAGACTGAATAGTCTCACATGTTTATGGTTAAACTCCAGATGGAAACTAATGTAGCTCATTTTTATGCTTTTCTTCCAACTTCCTTCCTTGATTTTCAAAGCATTTTGTTTCATTTCAGGACAGAATTTTGACTGAGTACCTAGTCAATGACTTCCAGAAATTGCAGAAAGGTTTGCGTGCTACCTACCTCGACCTAAACAGTAAGAAGTCTTACAACACCAGGTTAAAGTCCAACAGGTTTATTTCAAACACTAGGGGCGCGATTCTCCGCAAAGGCGGTGAGTCGTGAAGGCTGCCACGAAAACAGCCGTGTTTCACGGCAGCCTCCGCGACCCCCTCCCGGGACCCGATTCTGCTCCCCGGTCGGGGCTAGCATCGCGGCCCCGTGAACTCCGGCATCACGGGCTTAACGAATTTCGCTAAGCCCGCGCGCCAAAGTTAGCGACGGCTGACGCATATGATGATGTCATCCGCGCGTGCGCATATGCGTCAGACTTGCGCATGCGCGGTCCATGATGCCCCTCAGCCGCCCCGCGGACTTATCCTGCGGGGCGGCGGAGGGAGAAAGAGTGCGCGGGAATCGGACCTGCTGCCCGCAATCGGTGCCCACCGATCGCGGGCCCATGCCAATCGGTGGCATGGTTGTGCAGAACGGCACTTTGCCGGCGTTTTCACAAACTTGTATAGCAGGTGTATTAAAATTCGTGAATACGGCCGCAAAGGCCTTGGAAATCGGCCCATCGGCCAGGGGAGAATCGCTGCTCGCCGTAAAAAAACGGCGAGCAGCGATTCGTGTCGGGGGCCGGGCGTGGGGGGGGGGAGAATAACGGGAGGGCGTCGGACCAGCGTCGCCGTAACAATTTGCACCGCCCGCTATTCTCCGCCCCGTCGTGAGTGCGGAGAATCGCGCCCTACCTTTCGGAGCACTGCTAGCTTTCGGCATCTCCACATCGATCTAAACAGGCTGTCTATGGATAGTGCCCCCCATGCCTACAAAACAAGTACATGAATTTCCATCCCATTATCCCATTAATACCAACACACTGAAGCACAAATTCCCAATCAGTTATCCTCTGGCCTTGGTGAGAAACTTACTTTATAATTCAACAATTTTCATGACATTATTAGAAACATTTTCTGGTCTTGTTGCAATCATATTCGGAGCTTGTATTTAACTGATGTGCACCCTTCTGTAGTGTGATGTAGGTGGATTCAGGCCAGTGCCAAAGATCGCACCGGTTGTGACTAATATTCTTCCATGATCTGATCCACCTCCTGCTCAGTGAAACCAGACTTTCCTTTTTTAAGACAATTAGGCCACTTTCCAGTCACCTTTGTTTTTGGCATTACATTGAGTTTTTAGGGGTCATACGTCTCATATGGATTTAATTTAACTATTTAACTGGGATTATTACATATTTCTGAGAACAGGATATTATTATCTTTTCTGACTTAATATTTGGTGGATATTCAAATGGTAAGTAATTGCCTCAATAGCAATTGCACGCACAGTAACCCTGTCTGAATTGTTCTAGACCTGAAAGTCCACGAATAGTGGGCGGGATTATCTGATCCTGAGGCTAAGTGTTGACGCCGTCGGAGACGCCGTCGCGTTTCCTGACGGCATCAACATGGCCTCAGGATCAGCAATTCTGGCCCCTACCGGGGCCAGCATGGCACTGGAGCGACCCACACTGCTCCAGCTGATGATCCCAGCGTCACCTGGGTGCCGCGGGGTCTGCACATGCGCAGTGGTTCCGGCGTCAACGCGCTCATGCGCAGTGGCTCCCTTCTCTGCACTGGCCCTGACGCAACATGATGTAGGGCTAAAGAGTCTGGCGGGGAAGAAAGGAGGCCCCCAGCCTGAAAGGCCGGCCCGCTGATTGGTGGGCCCTGATCACGGGCCAGGCCACAGCGGAGGCCCACGCTGGGGTCAGACCCACCCCCCACCCCCCAGGCTGCCCCCGGGCCCTTCCACGCTGAGGTCCCGCCAGGTAAGACCACACATGGACGGTGATGGCGGGACTCCGTTTTTTTGTTACCGGGCTGAGAATCAGCAGGAGGGGCCACGTAGAACGGCCCCCAATGGGTGCCGCGCCGACCACGCTGGCGCCAATGGCACCTATTCTCCGCTTTGCGGAGAATCATGTCCCGGCGTCGGGGCGGCGTGAATCGCACCGGTCATGGCGATTCTTTGGCCCGGCCCCGTGATGAGAGAATTCTGCCCAGGGTACTTTATCTTGCCAAAGCAAAATTTCATGTTAAGACACAAAGTAATTGCTTTGCTATACACCCAAAATAGAATTTTTGCATATTCTTACCTTTTGAGTTCTTCAAGAGAATTTGCAGAGATATCGATATGGGATTCTCCATTTCTGAGTCTAAGTGCTGACGCCAACAGAGAATCCGTGGACTTACACATGAGAAACATCGGTGCCACACATGCACAGTGTCTGCTACCGGTGAGGGTTTAGCAACAGCACCGGGTGGAACACCATCGAAATCCAGGGAAAACGGTGCGAGAATCGTCGGGTCCATAATGGGGACACACAGGGCTGACAAGCTGCAGCCGCACTTAAACAATACACCCCCCATACACACACTGATCACGGCCGAAAAGATAGGGTAGTTTGTGCTGGAGCACCCATACAGCTGATGGGTCGGCTGGGGCCAGAGGGCACAAGGGCGTCACATATACGGCCCATGGCACTAGGTTTAAAGCAGGCTGTCCACGGCTTGCACAGCTGCATGGCTGCCTTGCTGGCTGCGGTAATGGTGTTGCTTCTCTGTCCACACTGACCCCACAGCCCACCTCCTGGCCACACTCCTCTACTCCCCCCAGCTGACCCCACAGCCCACCTCCTGGCCACACTCCTCTACTCCCCCCAGCTGACTCCACAGCCCACCTCCTGACCACACTCCTCTACTCCCCCCAGCTGACCCCACAGCCCACCTCCTGACCACACTCCTCTACTCCCCCCAGCTGACCCCACAGCCCACCTCCTGACCACACTCCTCTACTCCCCCAGCTGACCCCACAGCCCACCTCCTGGCCACACTCCTCTACTCCCCCCAGCTGACCCCACAGCCCACCACCTGGCCACACTCCTCTACTCCCCCCAGCTGACCCCACAGCCCACCTCCTGACCACACTCCTCTACTCCCCCCAGCTGACCCCACAGCCCACCTCCTGGCCACACTCCTCTACTCCCCCCAGCTGACCCCACAGCCCACCTCCTGACCACACTCCTCTACTCCCCCCCAGCTGACCCCACAGCCCACCTCCTGGCCACACTCCTCTACTCCCCCCAGCTGACCCCACAGCCCACCTCCTGGCCACACTCCTCTACTCCCCCCAGCTGACCCCACACCCCACCTCCTGGCCACACTCCTCTACTCCCCCCAGCTGACTCCACAGCCCACCTCCTGACCACACTCCTCTACTCCCCCCAGCTGACCCCACAGCCCACCTCCTGACCACACTCCTCTACTCCCCCAGCTGACCCCCAGCCCCCCTCCTGACCACACTCCTCTGCTCCCCCAGCTGACCCCACAGCCCACCTCCTGGCCACACTCCTCTACTCCCCCCAGCTGACCCCACAGCCCACCTCCTGGCCACACTCCTCTACTCCCCCCAGCTGACCCCACAGCCCACCTCCTGACCACACTCCTCTACTCCCCCCAGCTGACCCCACAGCCCACCTCCTGACCACACTCCTCTACTCCCCCAGCTGACCCCACAGCCCACCTCCTGGCCACACTCCTCTACTCCCCCCAGCTGACCCCACAGCCCACCTCCTGGCCACACTCCTCTACTCCCCCCCAGCTGACCCCACAGCCCACCTCCTGGCCACACTCCTCTACTCCCCCCAGCTGACCCCACAGCCCACCTCCTGGCCACACTCCTCTACTCCCCCCAGCTGACCCCACACCCCACCTCCTGGCCACACTCCTCTACTCCCCCCAGCTGACCCCACAGCCCACCTCCTGGCCACACTCCTCTACTCCCCCCAGCTGACCCTGTGAATTGCGCGTTTATACAATCACAGCTTAGAGGTGGTCCCTTTAAATTCCTAGATACACCTATGATTTTGCAAGGATCCAGAACATGTACATATATGGAATTATTCTTCGAGGTCGGGAGGTTATTTTTGACATAATCATTAGCACAAGTCACTATCAATATTAATACAAAGGTTTTTGTATCCCATGGCCATATGGCTCAACTCACTCCAAAGACAGTCCCCCTTACATTTCAATGTTTAATTGTTCCAACTGGTCAAACGAGCTTAATTATGTTTATCTCTGCAATAAAGTAACGGTTCCCATTCATTCCATTCTTTGCCTTTTTGACCTCTCTGCTTTTACAGATACGGGTCAGAACATTAATTAGTACCAATGCCACACTCCCTATATTCCATCCCATAACCTTCTGACATCTTTGCTTTTACAGATACGGTCAGACACACTCCCTTTATTTCATCCCTTGACCTGTTGACATCTCTTTCACAGAGCTTTTCAGAACTGTTATATTAACCCTATCAGCGAAGTTCCAAATGAAATCCACTTCTACATTCCCCCCTTTGATCATTCCTTGATCACATAACACTCAGGATACTTTAGATGGAAATGAGAGCGAGGCGGAGGTACTCCTCCTCTACTAGGCTCCGGCAGGATGCCACTTCCTCATATAGGTCAGGGGTAGGTGGAACCAGTGTTTCTTTTTCGTCTAGGGCAGATCTCTGAAGCATCTGTGGTAATGCAGTGGCACCCAAACGGTTGCATAGGCATTTCACACCAGTAGCTATGATACAGAGCAACAAACAGATGGTAACGAAGATAATGAGCCCATGGAATAGGTAAGTGGCCCAAGAATTGGACCACATCCAGCTCCACCAGTCAGCCTGACGGCGAGTCGCAAGCGCTGTACTCCATCTCTGATATGGGTTACCAGACGCGTGATATTCTCTGAACTGTCTGGAATATAACCCATGCAGCCGTCTGTTCGATCGAGAAAGGAACAGATATCAAGGGAATGCCTCCATGGGCATGGGTCGGGACCTGTGTACATACCCAGCAAGAGGAGACACCCACTTTCTTAGCATAGACATAGGACATAAACAGAAAAGAATTTGCCGTTACATGGTGCGTTGCCCGCTTCCTTCTGGAAGGCGAGTAGGGGTGAGTAGTCCTTGATGGTAAAATTTGTACCCTGTCCTTATCAATGCACCGGTGGTTCCACCGGCATGTGCGGCGATCGTAGATCAGAACCATGTACGTAGTCCGGAATCGGGGCTTCTGGTCGTCGGGATGAACGGTGGTTGGGCAGGTTTTGATAGCCGTGGTGATCCATCGGAGATCTGTCGTTGTTCCACATCGTGGGGTTCCTTCTCGACACAGGGGTGGACGTCGGCTTCCATACGGGCATCTCCTTCTTCCGGATGCAGCGAGAGAGAGCAGGGTGGCGAGTACTGTGACGGTGAAGAGGGACTTCATCCTGGTACTCGTGTTCCTAGGACTTAAAGGAAAAGTTTAGAACATCATGGATACTTAATTAACTTACAATGGTGCATATGTACCCATGCGTTCCGGCCCTCCACTTTTACTGCAGTGGGGGGTAGTGAGTAGAACCTGTAGGGGACCCTCCCATCGAGGTTCCAAACCCTTACGTGTCCAATTTCGAATTAGGACATAATCCCCAGGGTTGATGGAGACGTCATGAGTAATGGAGGGGACTTCTTCCTGGGTGGCACGAACTCGGGAGTGTAATCCTTTCAAATTCTAGTTAGTGTTAATATATAATTAGCCATCTCGGTAGTCATGTAATGGAATTGAACATTCCGTGGAACACTGCTGTCCAAGGCGTTCGAAAGGGTCTGCCATATAGTATTTCCGCTGGGCTTAGGCGAGTTTTTCCTGCGGGAGTGGCACGTAGCTGGAAGAGTGCTAAAGGCAGGAGTTTGAGCCAAGTGGCCCCAGTGTCTGCTTGTAGTTTAGCGAGTTTAGTCTTTAGAGTCTGATTAGCCCTTTCCACCACTCCAGCGGCTTGTGGTCTGTAGGCACAATGAAACTGTTGCTTTATTCCTAGCAGAGCACAGAATTCCTTATTGATTTGACCTATGAAGTGGGGACCATTGTCAGAGCTCAGCCGGGCTGGAATTCCAAATCGCGGAACAATTTCTCGCATTAACACCTTAACTACTGTCGAGGCCTTGTTATCCGTAGTCGGGTAGGCCTCGATCCATTTGCTAAAAGTGTCCACAATGACTAACACATATTTATAGCATTGACATCTTTCCAACTCAATGTAATCCATTTGCAGGGTCTCAAATGGACCCTCAGGTAAGGGGGTTGTGCCAGGATCACAGGGGACGGCCTTACCGGGGTTGTGCTGTTGACAGATTAGGCACCGACTGCTAATTTGTTGGGCCATTTCTTGCAGTCGTGGGTGCCACCAGCTTTTTAACAATATGTCCCCTGTGGCACGAGCTCCACAGTGAGTTGCAAAGTGTACACATTCGGTCACCCAGGCTGCTAATGCATCGGTCATACATGTTTGTCCTACCGGGGTGACCCACAGCTTATTTCGATATCATATATACATCCTAAGTTTTTCCACATATTTACAGCAGTGCAGGAGCGTCCTCTGCATTTGGATTATGTCAGCAATGGTTGGCATAGGTTTTTCAGAGGGAGACTTTTCCGGGGGGGTTTTAGTCTGCCTCATCATTCTAGGCACCATTAGTTTGCCAGATTTAGAAATTTCTTTTGCCTTCTCGTCCGCTCTCCTGTTGCCCGTTTCCATCAGTCCTGTGCCTTTTGTATGCGCTGCGCATTTTATCACCGCTATCTTGTCTGGGAGCATAAGGGCCTGCAATAACTGGGTTACTAACTGCTGGTGTGAGATGGGTGTACCAGCGGAGGTTAGAAATCCTCTGTTTTTCCATAATTGCCCGAAATCATGTACTACCCCGAAGGCGTATCGGGAATCTGTATAAATATTAACCTTCCTCCCCTGTGCCAATATGCATGCTCGTATTAACGCAAACAATTCTGCCTGTTGGGCAGAAAAGGGAACTTCAAATGCTGCTGCTTCTACTACGTCACCGTCTTGATCGATGATTGCATAGCCAGATTGTCTATCCCCCCTTTCGCCGACGGAAGAACTTCCATCGGTGAAAAAGGAACAATCTGCACTCGGGATGGGTATATCGGAGAGGTCGTCTCGAACCGAGGAGACTTCCTGCAACAGTTGCAGACAGTCATGAGTTGGGTCGAGCATGTCTGTGGGAGGATGCGTCAAAAAGTTAGCAGGGTTGATAGTGGTGCAGTGGGCAAACTGGACCTTTGGGTTATTAAGGAGAGCAATCTCATATCTATTCTGACGAGCCATCGTGAGATGCTGAGTCTGTAGCTGTCCCAAAAGGGCCGTAACAGAATGGGAACTATAGACAGTGATATCTTGTTGGAGGGTAATATTAGCAGCCGATTGCAGGCTGTGTGGTTCTGCTAGTGACTGTTTGTGATCAGCGGGCACTAGGACCCTGCGGAGCCATGCAGTGTCAATTTCAACGCAGCCAGTTTCGAAACTGCCCAGCACAAATCCTTTATCTGTTTATTCTGAGACCAATGTAGTTCTGAAATACTGAGTTACTCATAATACTGATCACATTCCAGGGGCGGGTGGCGGAGGTGGCTGTGGGGGCTGTGGAGGCTTCTGACGTCCCCCGCAATTGAACAGATGTTCCTCATCCCCATCGTCCCCCTCCTCCCAACCTTGCTTCGCATTGCTGACCGGCGCCGGGGGAGGAAGGAGTAGCATTCTACGTTCTATATTCTTTACATTCCCTTTTTAAGACCTCTACTGTTTTAACAATTCCCCCTTCAGTGAGGCCAATACCCAATTTTGAGGCATTTTCCTGCCAGCTAGCCAGTATAGATGCATCTTTCATTAACTGACCAGTATTCCCTCCACAAGGCAATTAATTTTCTTTGCGGTGGGTTCTTGATAATACAGAAAAATGTGTTCATTTGAAACATGAAAGTCTGGCAATATCTGGTTTAAGAGCCCACAAAGGTTACTAGCAGCTGCAAAGAGCAGGGTTATAAAATGCAGATTCTTGCTCACAATCAGGCCTCAGCAGACACACAGGCTTCATTGTGGTAAGCTAAAACAGTGGCTCACCACCTTCATGGAATGTAACCTATCTCAGAAAGCATCTGAAAAGCATGGCTGCGAGTTTCAATTGCATTAAGTGACGAATGTTTAAAACAGGCAAGTCTTTCAAGTCACACCAAGTTAAATTTTAGCATACAGCTAAGAGCAAAGTTTCACACCTTAACTGAAATAAACTTCTAGTAAACAGCTGGAAAGAATGGAAGATGCTCAGTCGAACTTTAGTATCACTTTAAGGGGTAAAATTCTACGAACATCAAGTTAATTAAAGAAAATTGGAGATGGACCTGGCTACGAGAAACATCATTTAAGTCAAAATCAAGGCAAAGTTATGAACTGGGGACAATTGGAAAATTAAACGATTTGAAATCACAGAAATAAAAGTTAATATTGAAACAAAAGCATTTTTTAAATCAAATCTGTGAGGAGACGATATGCCGAAATGAATAATTAGTTGTAGTAAGATGTTTACATCAAAGATACTTTTAAACTATCAAAGTGAAACAAGCCCATATACAGTACAGTCGTTAAACTTAATAACTCTTCGAAAGAGAATATAAACCCAGGGAGAATAAGCAGCAGCACTCTGCAACAGCAACAGGAGAGAGAGAGAGAGAGAGAGAGACGCAGCCTGCTGGAGAAAGACAAGGAAAGCAGCCGAGTTTAAACAGCTAATACAACTCAAGAAGACCAGATTTTAAGTGGTTATTAGCTTACTTCACTTCCTTAATAACACAGGACCCAGGACACCAATGCTATTAAGGGGTAAGTAGGTAAAATTCTTCAGTGAAGGTATGGGTTACACCGGGGGATAGGCTCCGAGAACCCCGCCCGTAACTTCCAGAGAACGCTGCCTGAATCACGGCGGCAGTCCCGTCCGGAGAGCCCACAGCCCGCCAACCGTTCCCTAGCAGTCCTGAGAACCCCGCCCGTTAACTCCAGCGAACGCTGCCTGAATCACGGCGGCTCCTCAGGCTGCCTCTAGCAGTCCTGGCAACCCCGCCCGTAACTCCAGCGAACGCTGCCTGGAATCACGGCGGCAGTCCCAGGCTGCCCACAGCCCGTTAACCGTCCCTAGCACTCCTGAGAACCCCGCCCGTAACTCCAGCGAACGCTGCCGGAATCACGGCGGCTCCTCAGGCTGCCCCCAGCAGTCCTGGCAACCCCGCCCGTAACTCCAGCGAACGCTGCCTGGAATCACGGCGGCAGTCCCAGGCTGCCCCTAGAGACGATAACCACAGGGTTCACTCACTTACCCATCTTTAAACGGGTTCGCTGGACTGACCTGGATCTCGCAGAGGCTTCTCGACAAAACTCAACGGCAAGCTGAGGCAACGATCAAACTGGTAGTAGGCGAATACCAAGGTGGAAAACAAATTTTTACTCACGTTGGGGGCCAAATTCGTCCTCTACTTTGAACGAGCTCAGTCGATTACGCCGGTTAGTTGCGCAGACCCCTCTGGAGATCCCCGTAAGGGCCACAAATGTGAATTGCGCTTTCACGTATCTGATCGTCAGTACAGAAGTAAAACACTCTAACACGTCAGTAACGAATATTCGTTTATTTACGGCCGGGACAAATCTTAAGCAGTCGGGTAACTTACCCTTCGAGAAGTGCCAAGTACCCCAAATATGACGGTATCTTTATACAATCACATAGCTAGAGGTGGTCCCTTTAAATTTCTAAGATACACCTATGATTTGCAAGGATCCGAACATGTAATATATGGAATTATTCTTCTAGGCTTCGGGAGGTTATTTTTGACCATAATCATTAGCACAAGTTCACTATCAATATTAATACAAAGGTTTTTGTATCCCATGGCCATATGGCTCAACTCACTCCAAAGACTAGTCCCCCTTACATTTCAATGTTTAATTGTTCCAACTGGTTCAAACGAGCTTAATTATGTTTATCTCTGCAATAAAGTACCGGTTCCCATTCATTCCATTCTTTGCCTTTTTGACCTCTCTGCCTTTTTACAGATACGGAGTCAGAACATTAATTAGTACCAATGCCACACTCCTATATTCCATCCCATAACCTTCTGACATCTTTGCTTTTACAGATACGGTCAGACACACTCCCTTTATTTCATCCCTTGACCTGTTGACATCTCTTTCACAGAGCTTTTCAGAACTGTTATATTAACCCTATCAGCGAAGTTCCAAATGAAATCCACTTCTACAACCCCACAGCCCACCTCCTGGCCACACTCCTCTACTCCCCCCAACACTGGCAGAAGCCCCCCGATCAGCTGCACGGCTGTTGGTGAAGTATGGCGGTGCTGGACACTGTCCGTAAGCCTTCTCTCTCTCTCTCTCAGCAGCCACCACGCCAGGTTCATGATTTGTAAGAGCAGACGTGGACCGTGCCGTTGGGAACTTGGCCCATCGGAGGAGGGGAATCATGGGCGGGCCCACTAATGATGTACGAACTATGTTTCAACTACGTGCGGCATGTGTCGCATTGAATCTGTTTTCGAGGAGGTGGAGCATCGCGATACGGTGTCAAACCAGCTCCTGCCGTGACTTTGGCGTCGGAAGCTATTCTTCGCCCGATCGCATGCCCCGATTTCAGCATCAGCTAACAAAGAATCCCACCCATGGTCCATTAGATGTCTGCCAATTCTGTCCCTTTCTAAGTTAAGAATGGCAAGGAATTGTTTGATGGATGGAAGTTTGCTTGATGTGCATATTGGCGAAACGCAACACAATTGCTTGAATATGGACTTGAGGTAAAGATCACCATTCACCAGTGTAGGTGGAAGAAAACAACGAGGTGGATTTTAATTCCAAATGGGTTTTGATGGATTGAAATACACTTACTGGTCCATGTTTTAACTCCAGGCCTCACTTAGATATCCAACCAGGCGGGAAGTTGGTGAAGTGTGGTTACCAGCAGGGAAAATTCAGGTGGCCTTTGACCATCTGCTGGTTTGGAGGAAGGAACGAAAGGAGATGTGTCCAAAGCAGAGAGGATACAATTGTTCCTATGAGTGTGGGATGAAGTACCATGGAGAAATTGTTCCAGTTACCTGAAAGGTCACTTTGTCTTTCCTACCAGTTGCTGGCTGGCTCCAGTTGGACCTGGAACCTGCAGTAGCTCCCCCATAGACCCCTGTTGAAACACACTCAGGGTCCCATTGATATCAGAAGATTCTGATTAGCATTTATACATGAAGATTCCACCCAAGTTCACAAGCATCACTGTCATCAAAACCAGCAGCAGTCAAATCAAAGATCAGCAGGAACAGAGTGAGAACTGGAATCACTCCATTTCAACTGCCAAGTAGGGATAAATCATTCCAAAAAGATTTTTCAGTGCAACCTGATGTTAGAAATTAGTCAGAAATTAGTCATAAGCAACTTTAAAAACAACAGTATTCTAAGGAAGGTCCACTTCATTTACAGGGTTGTCAAAGTTGATCTGGAGCTAATTGATAAGCACCAAATAAATAACCATAATAATCGTATTGATCTTTTTATTATTATTACAAGTAGGCTTACATTAATACTGCAATGAAGTTACTGTGAAAAGCCCCTAGTCGCCACGCTCCGGCGCCTGTTTGGGTACAAAGAGGGAGAATTCAGAATGTCCAAATTACCTAACAGCACATCTTTTGGGACTTGTGGGAGGAAACCGGAACACACGGAGGAAACCCACACAGACACGGGGAGAATGTGCAGACTCCACACAGACAGTGACCCAAGCCGGGAATCGAACCTGGGACCTTGTGCTGTGAAGCAACAGCGCTAACCACTGTGCTACCATGCAGAATCATAGAATAATACAGTGCAGAAGATGCCCTTTGACCCATCGAGTCTGCACCGACACATGAAAAACACCTGCCTACCTAATCACATTTGTCAGCACTTGGCCCATAACTTTGAATGTTATGATGTGCCGAGTACTGATCCAGGTACTTTTTAAAGCATGGGTGGCAACCTGCTTTTACCACCCTTCCAGGGAGTGTATTCCAGACTGTCACCACCCTCTGGGTAAAAATGTTTCTCCTCAAATCCTCCCTAAACCTCATGCCCCTCATCTTGAACTTGCATTCCTTCAAAACTGACCCTTCAACTAAGGGGATCAGCTGCTTCCTCTTCACTCTGTCCATGCCCTCATAATCTTGTACACCTCAATCAGGTCTCCCCCTCAGTCTTCTCTGCTCCAGCAAAAACAACCCAAGCCCAGCCTCCCTTCATAGATTTAATGTTCCATCCCAGGCAACATCCTCGTGAAGTGCCTCTGCGCCCTCTCCAGTGCAATAGGGGCAACACTCCGTTCCTGTTCCACCCCGAGGACTCCGCAGGCTGCCCACAGAGCCAGGCACGGAGCGATTCCGGCCCCCACCGAAAAACCGGCACCGGAGAATCCGACAGCTGGCGGCGGGGGGGGGGGGGGTTCACACTGCTCCCCTGGCGATTCTCGGAGATTTCCAACCCAGATCTTTCCTGTAATGTGGCGACCAGAATTGCACACAGTACTGCAGTTTGACCTTACTAAAGGTCTATACAACTTCAACATGACCTTCCTGCTTTTGTAATCTATGCCTTGATTGATAAAGGCAAGTGTCCCATATGCCTTTTTCACCAGCCTATTAACCTGCTGTTCTGCCTTTAGGGATCGATGGACAAACACGCCAGGGTCCCTTTGTTCCTCGGAACTTCCCAGTGTCATGCCATTCATTGAATTCCATAGTATCGGCAGAGCACAAACATTCTTAAAGTGCTACTCCATGATATCCTGTTGATGGTTTGTTCTTCAGAGGAACACCAGACTAGTTCTCTTAAACACCTGAGGGACGCACTGCCCTGGTTTTTGAACAGCTGGGGTTTCTCTTCCTCAAGATTTAATTATTAGCTGCTTGCCAATATTGTTATTACTTCATTCCGGATTACCACTTGAACTGGGTTGACCACTCGTGTTGCTTAACTATCGGGGATAGCAAGGAGTAAACTTATCCAATCTGTATTGGAGAACTTCCCCTTCTACGATGATTATATACCTGACAATCTCAATCTGCTGCTGCTATGGCTTTCCGAAATCTTGACTGTTGGAGCAGCGTCTGTTTCGTTAATATTCTGAAAAGCCTGGTTGCTTTCACTCTGATGCAGCTACACATATTAGATGTAAGACCTGCACCATTTAATAGATTGCCATAAGACTGCAAACCTTTGGCCTCATTAGTCTAGCTACATGCAACTTTTGAATGGTCAATTGAATATCTGATTTAATTGAAGTATTGAATAATGCATTAATCTTCACTTTTGATTTTCCTTTGTGTGATCCCAATCTGTTGCACTTCCATGGCAAGGCTAAAGAAACACCACTTTGACACTGAAATGCGGACAACAATCGGACACTGTAAAGCAAACTGTCACTTTAAACAATTACTAACTTAATTTTTGACACAGATTTTGCTCTTCTCACTTCGTCAGATTTCCTATTTGATGTAATCCCACAGTTTGATACTCTGCAGTAATTACACACTTTAATGAGCAAATACAATTCAGTGGTTTGTCCAGAGAAATGAATGAAAACATATATCCAACAGGACAGAAAGAAATATACAGGTTTAATCTCTGAAATAATACAGCTTAAATTCTGTAAAATATTTAAAGGTCAAGGGACAGGGTTACATTTTTTGGAGTAATTGGAATTGTGAATATCACTCGCTAACAAGACCCTGGTTTTGCTCTTTTCAATATTTGATCTTAAGGATGTTGCACACTTTTTTTTGTAGTTTTCCAAACTAACACTGCAGCAATAGTTGACATTCTTTTGCTCATAACATTCCATCATTAAGAGCTAGGCAGGATTTATTAATATTTATACAGCCCACAGAGTAACTTCAGAATCAATTATTTCTTAACTGTTTCACAGCAACGTCACATAGACCCGGTAATATGCAGCCATATAACTGATGATGGACTTATTCACATGTAACAAGTACCTCACATTATCACGTATTTTAATAAAGGAAAACAAGGGCTGGATTCTTCCTCCCCACCCTCCGCACGAATGCCATGGGCGAGAGGCGGACAATGAACTCCATTGACCTCGGGCGGGATTCTCCGGTCGCAAGGCAGACGCAGCCGGAGAATCCTGACCCAAATCTTTTAGATTCAGATGTTGCAAGTTAATATGCTTGGGGGCTTCTATTTATATCCCAAAGCAGCTTCGCGCGCTTTTGGGCGGGCCTTGAACTTGGCCCCAATTAATTGGACCATATCCTAATCATCGGTATTGATTTTCTCCAATAAAGGGGTGGCTGTCTGATTGCTGGGCAGGCCCTAGGTGACCGTTGGCCTGCTTTGTTTTAGTCTCCTCTGGCGCCGGGGTGTCTGTTTGCTTAAATGTTTCTCTTTTGTCCCCGGAGATAGCACATTAGTATGCTAATGGCTTTGCAGTATCGGTCTTGTCTGGGAGCTGCAAACTTCAATCCACAGACAAACCTTGCACCTGCTTGCTTTCTTAGCATTGTCCAATTTTCCCTTCATTCTTTGCAAGTGTCCATTTTGTAATCGGGACGTGGCCACCCCAGGTGGCTACAACCGCAGCACATCGGACTGCCCCCCTTCCGTCCCAGGTGCATCTGGTGGGTAACGGGCAGGACAGGCTGGCAGCTCGCCATCGCAGTCGCCCGAGCCGCATCCTGGCCCATCTAGGCTGGGCCGCCCCAGGAAACGGCCGCCAAAGGGATCCCAAGTCACAGGGCAGGAATCACAGGAGTCCACCTCCATTTCTGCTGTACCGTCTGGGGAACCAATTAGACGTAGTCAAAGGGCCCGTAAGTCCAAACAATTAGACACTGAGTAAGTTGTCATGGGTGCAGGGCACAGACGAGTTATAGGGGCTAGGGCACGTGAATGGACTGTTTGTCCTTAAAATCACTTGCACACATACTAATCTGCCTTTGTGCTCTGTCGAAGCGTACAGGGGTGTGGTGTGAGGTGAGCGCCTGTGTGTGTGTGAGGGGTGGTATTACGTCGGCCCCAGGTGAGTGTGCCCCCCCCCCCCCCCCCCCCCTCCCCGGGGCAGAGGACGGGACCGTGCGCTGCAGTGTCACGGCCGCATTCAGGGATGTTCCGGGTGGAGGGTGGTACCGTGGCCATGGGTCAGACATTGTCCAACGATGTAGAGTCAGGATCTTATCGCAGAGCGGGTTGTCATCATCCTCCATGGCCTGCAATAGACACACTTCCACCGGCGACCGTGTGAGCCTGGCCCGTTATGCCGCAGGTGGATCTGCAATGGAGCGGTGGTGTGTATGCGGGTGGGGTGGGTGTGGTTGGTGGGTGGGTGGGGGGTGGGGTGAGAGTGGGTGTGGTTGGTGGGTGGGTGGGGGGGTGGTGGGTGAGGGAGGATGTGATTGATGGGTGGATGGGTGGGGGTGAGGGTGGCCGGCTGTTGCCGTGTTGTGTGGTCTGTGCCCATACTTGGCGATTCCCACCCCACTCCTAGTCAGTGAACCGGGCGGCTATCAGCCTGTCCCATGCTCGTTTGCCCAGCGGGTAATGGTGGGGAGCCTCCCGCCCATGTACAGCCCGTCTGTCCTGACCATTGCGCCAATCCTCCTCATGGGGGAGGACTGCGCCTCATCCTGCTGCTCCTCCATTCCCCCCTCCTCTGCCTGAGGCACATCGCCCCTCTGCTGGGCTATGTTGTGCAGGACGCAGCACACCACAACGATGCGGCCGACCCTATCTGGCGGGTACTGGAGGGCCCCTCCAGAATGATCCAGACACCTGAAACGCATTTTTAGCAGGCCAAAGTGCCTCTCTATCACACCCCTGGCCGCTGCATGGGCATCGTTGTAGCTGTTCTCCGCGTCACTCTGTGGCCTCCGTACAGGCATCGTCAGCCGCGACCGCAACGGGTAACGCCTGTCGCCCAGCAACCAGCCCCTCAGCCGGGGTTGGCGTCACTCGAACATGCCGGGAATGTAAGACTGTGCCAATACATATCAGTCATGTACACTGCCCGGGTACCAGGCGCAGACGTGCAGGATAATCATGCGGTGGTCACAGACCACCTGAATGTTCATGGAATAGGTCCCCCTCCTATTGGTGAACACGGCCCTGTTATCTGCAGGTGGCCGCACCGTGACGTGTGTGGTGAATGTAATATATGAATGTATATATACTAATTCACACTGTTATTGTAAGCGCAGTAGCGTCATCCTACCACTAGGGGGAGTAGCGCTGGGAGCACTTAGGAACTTGTGCTGGGCTCCAACCTTGGTTCCGCCCACGACTCCTCCCCCTAGTGCAGCTGTATAAATATCCGTGTCCAGAGTCAGCCTGGGTCACTACGAGTACCAGCCTCCCCGGACAGGCGCCGGAATGTGGCGACTAGGGACTTTTCACAGTAACTTCATTGAAGCCTACTCGTGACAATAAGCGATTTTCATTTCATTTTATTTCATCGACAGGTAACAGGCTGGCTCTGAAGTAAGTCGATTAAAGCCTAAATTCACATCGGAAACACGTGTCTAGTGGATTGATGGTTCCATCAATTTAATCGACTTAAGAACAGTAAGATCGATTATGGAATCGGCCCTCAAGCCTGGATGCCTGGAACCCAACCCGCAGGATGCAGAGGCTAAAGAAATCTTCTCCCACTGGATCCGGTGCCTCAAGGCCTACCTGGCCGAAGCAAGCACAGCCGAATCAGAAGCTGAGTCTACTGCACGCAAGGGTGAGCCATAGAATCTCAATGCAACTAAACTCGGCCAGTTCATATACTGCGGCGCTAGCAGTTCTCGAAAAAATGTATGTAAGGCCAATTAATGAAGTTTACGCTCGCCATGTGTTTACGACTCGCCGTCAGCGGCCTACGGAATCACTCGCCGAATTCCTAAGAGAACTTAACAATTTGTCCAATGACTGTAATTACCACGCAGTTACCGCGGCTGAACACAGAGAATTGGCGGTACGCAATGTTTTTGTAGCGGGCCTCAGGTCTAACTATGTGCGCCAACGACTGCTGGCAAAGGGGGCCCAGGACTTAGGAACGACTGTGGAAGCTGCAACCACGATGGAGGTCTCCTTCTGCAGCCTTAACTCGTTCCCCGCAGACCCCGCGACCCCATCATGGGCCCCCGACCAGCGACTCCTCCAGGCCTGTGCTACGCGGCCGCCCAGCCACCATGCTGCCCCAGCCAGCCACTATGCTGCTCCAGCCAGCCACTACGCTGCTCCAGCCTGCCATTTCTGCGGCCAGAACCAGCACCCGCGGCAGCACTGCCCGGCCCGCAATGCGACCTGCAGCAGCTGCGGGCGGAAAGGCCACTACGCAAGAGTGTGCCTCGCAAAAAAGGCCCCAGCTTCCAACTCCCCAGCGACTCGCAGTAACCGCTCCCCGCACGCTCAGCCCGGCGGGGCCCGAAACGCTGCGGCCTATGCCCTGACTCCACCCGCTCCAGCCACGAGCGTTTCATGGGAGCCGCCATTTTGGAAAACCTCCACCACGTGGCCGGCCACGTGCGACTCATGGGGGCCGCCATCTTGGACGCCATCTTCCTCGCCGCCCGCCACGTGCGATCCACGGGCCCGATCGGCATCTCCGCGCTCGGGCAACTCAGCAGAGGAATTCGAACAAGACTACGAACTCAGAGGGCAGTCATCACGGGGCCACTCCAGCACAGCTAATCGAGCCGCCAACTACCCGCAACTCAGCGCGGTCACCCTAGACCAATCCCGACCAAAGAATCTACGAAACTCGATGGCAGAGGTCCATATCAACGGGTACAAAAACGCCATGCCTCTTCGACTCCGGGAGCACAGAGAGCTTCATACACCCAGACCTGGTAAGACGCTGTTCGCTCCCCGTTTTCCCCGCACAGCAAACTATCGCGCTCGCTTCAGGCTCCCACTCGGTCCAGATCCAGCGGCGCACCGCCGCGACACTCACAATCCGAGGTGCTAGCTACTCAAAGTTTAAACTCTACATTTTGCCCGAACTCTGCGCGCCACTCTTATTAGGCCTAAGCTTCCAGTGTAACCTCAAGAGCCTCACCCTCAGCTTCAGAGGGCCCCTGCCCCCACTCACGATCTGCAGCCTTGCTATGCTGAGAATCCCTCCCCCTCCTCTCTTTGCCAATCTCACTAAGGACTGTAAACCCGTAGCCACTCGTAGCAGGCGGTATAGCCTGCAGGATAGGGTATTTGTCAGAGCAGAGGTTCGAAGGCTACTCAGTGAGGGGATTATAGAGGCCAGCAATAGTCCCTGGAGAGCTCAGGTGGTGGTCGTTAAGACCGGGGAAACATTCCGTATGGTGGTCGACTACAGTCAGACCATAAATAGATTTACGCTCCTCGATGCGTATCCCCTCCCCAGGATTGCAGACATGGTAAACCAGATCGCCCAGTACCGGCTCTTCTCCACTGTGGATCTGACGTCTGCATACCACCAGCTCCCAATCCGCCCGGAGGACCGCCACTACACGGCATCCGAGGACGCTGGCCGCCTCTTCCATTTCCTCCGGGTCCCTTTCGGCATCACTAATGGGGTCTTGGTGTTCCAATGAGCAATGGACCGAATGGTGGACCAGTACGGGCTGCGGGCCACGTTTCCGTACTTGGACAATGTCACCATCTGTGGCTATGACCAGCAATCAATGACGCCAACCTCCACCGTTTTCTCCAGACGGCACAGAAACTGAATCTCACGTACCACAAGGAGAAATGCGCTTTCCGCACAACCAGACTAGCCATCCTCGGCTATGTCGTGGAAAACGGAATCCTGGGCCCCGACCTGGACCGTATGCTTAGAACTCCCACCCCCTCATTGTCCCAAGGACCTCAAACGGTGCTTGGGATTTTTTTCCTACTACGCCCAGTGGGTCCCTCAATATGCGGACAAAGCCCGCCCACTCTTCAGAACCACACGATTTCCCCTGTCAGCCGAGGCACGCCAGACCTTCGACGGCATCAAGGAGGACATCGCCAAAGCGGCCATGTGGGCGGTGGATGAATCCACCCCATTTCAGGTAGAGAGCGACGCCTCAGAGGTAGCTCTTGCAGCCACGTTAAATCAGACAGGTACACCCGTTGCATTTTTCTCCCGTACCCTCTCCGCTACAAAATGCCGACACTCCTCAGTCGAGAAAGAAGGACAAGCCATTGTGGAGGCTATCCATCACTGGAGGCACTACCTCGCAGGTAGGAGGTTCACCCTCATCACCGACCAATGATCGGTTGCCTTCATGTTCGACAACTCGCAAAGGGGCAAAATAAAACACGATAAAATTCTGAGCAGGAGGATCGAACTCTCCACCTACAATTACGATATCAAATATCGACCCGGGAAGCTCAACGAGCCTCCGGATGCCCTATCCCACGGGACATGCGCCAGCGCGCAGATCGACCGATTAAAAAGTATCCACAATGACCTCTGCCTCCTGGGGGTCAACCGGCTCGCCCACTACATCAGGGCCCGAAACCTGCCTTTCTCCAACGAGGAGGTAAAAGTGGTCACCAGGGACTGCCCGATCTGTGCGGAGTGTAAACCGCACTTCTATAGACCAGACAGGGCCCACCTGGTCAAGGCTTCTAGGCCCTTTGAACGCCTCGCGATTGATTTCAAAGGGCCACTCCCCTCAACTAACAAAAACATTTACTTCTTAAACGTCATAGACGAGTTCTCCCGCTTTCCATTTGCTATCCCGTGCCCCGACATGACCTTCCACACAGTCATTAGGGCCCTGCATAGCATCTTCACCCTGTTTGGTTTCCCCAGCTACGTACACAGCGACCAGGGTTCGTCCTTCATGAGCGACGAGCTGCGTCAGTACCTGCTCGAAAAGGGCATTGCCTCGAGCAGGACTACCAGCTACAACCCCAGGGGGAACGGGCAGGTGGAGAGGGAGAACGCGACGGTCTGGAAGACTATCCTACTGACCCTCCGGTCCAGAAAGCTCCAAGTCTCCCAGTGGCAGGAAGTCCTCCCAGACGCGCTCCTCGCTATTAGGTCCCTCTTGTGTACGGCGACCAACCAGACACCTCACGAGAGGCTCTTCATTTTTTCCAGGGGCACTACCACGGGGGTCTCACTCCCGGCATGGCTGAGGACGGCGGGCCCCGTACTCCTGAGGAAACACATCAGGGGGCACAAAACCGACCCCCTTGTTGAAAAGGTGCGCCTGCTCCACTCCAACCCCCAGTACGCATTCGTCGAGTTCCCTGACGGCCGTCAGGACACTGTATCCCTCCGGGATCTGGCACCCGCCGGATCCAGCGCCCCCTCTACCCCCACAGAAGGATCTCTCACCCTACACCCCATGCTGCCGCCCCCTCGTGCTCCCGAGCCCGCAAGCTCGCTCCACCAGTTCCACGCACCCATGCCGGCCAGCCCCCAGCGCCCCCAGTCCACGGTCGAACCAGAAGAGTATGAAGCTCGGATACAACCCTCCCTGGAGTCC
Source organism: Scyliorhinus canicula (assembly GCF_902713615.1). Classification (NCBI taxonomy): domain Eukaryota; kingdom Metazoa; phylum Chordata; class Chondrichthyes; order Carcharhiniformes; family Scyliorhinidae; genus Scyliorhinus; species Scyliorhinus canicula. Next base: position 75,405,500 of record NC_052155.1, read on the forward strand.
GCCATCGTACCCCAGCACACAACACCCATCCAGCCACCGCAAGAGGCTGCAACCCCGGTGCTCCGCAGATCACAGCGGACAATCCGACTGCCGGACAGACTGACGTTATAGACTAGACCACCACCCCCGCCAGACTTGATTTTTTTGCAGGGGGTGAATGTGGAGAATGTAATATATGAATGTATATATACTAATTCACCCTGTTATTATAAGCGCAGTAGTGCTATCCTACCACTAGGGGGAGTAGCGCTGGGAGCACTTAGGAACTTGTACTGGGCTCCAACCTTGGTTCCGCCCACGACTCCTCCCCCTAGTGCAGCTGTATAAATATCCGTGTCCAGATTCAGCCTGGGTTACTACGAGTTAATCGACAGGTAACAGGCTGGCTCTGAAGTAAGTCGATTAAAGCCTAGATTCACATCGGAAACACGTATCTGGTGGATTGATGGTTCCATCAACGTGCATCCCATCGATCGTGCCCTGGACCATGGTAAAGCCGGCCACGGCAGCGAAGCCCGCTGCCCGGACATCCTGGCTGGCCCGGTCCATAGGGAACTGGATGCAGTGGTCCGCAATGGCAGATAGGGTGTCTGTCACTGCCCGGATACACCGGTGCACCGATGCCTGCGAGATGCCGGACAGGTCCACACTCGGCGCCTGGAATGACCATGTGGCATAAATGATATGGGCCACCGTAACCTTAACGGATACGGGGAGAGGGTGTCCTCCCCCAGTGCCATGCGGTACCAGGTGTGCCAATGTGTGGCAGATGTGGCAGATGTGTGCCATGGTTTCCTGGCTCATCTGAAGTCTCCTCCTGCATGCCCGGTCCATGAGGTCCTTGTTCGACGAGCCGGGCCGGTACACACGGGGCTTCCTCGGACGTCTCCATCGCCATGGCGCAACCACCTTCTCCTCCTCCTCTTTGCCCTGTCGGGTGGGTGGCTCTCCAGCCTGGAGCACGCCCCACTGCAGCAGCCTGCGCCGCCTCACTGGCACGCTCCTCCTCCTCCTCCTCCCCCAGGGCAACATGTAGACGTGCGGCTGCCGCCACGGCGGCCAACATCGCTGGCTGATCAGCAAACGTAACGGCCTGCCGGGAATGGGGGGGTGGGGGGGAACGACGACATGTCTTCATTGCACGTACCCCCCGCCCGCCACAGCCAGGGCCCATGGGCTGCATGGGCACGACTGTTGCAGGCTGGCACCTGGCCAGGCGGACGACCACTCTCGTCCTCTCCCCTTACTCCTGCACTCGCCCCCCCACCCCGGCACTCGCCCTCTCCCCCACTCCCCGGCCCTCGCCCCCACCTCCCCGGCACACGTCCCTCTCCGGCACTCGCCCCCTCCAAAGCACTCGTCCTCTCCCTCCTCCCCGGCATTCCCCCAACCCCCCCCCCAGCAATCGCCCTCCCCATCTCCCCGGCACTCGCCCCCTCTCCCCGGCACTCGTCCCCTCCATAGCACTCACCCTCTCCCACCTCCCCGGCACTCGCTCCCCCTCCCCGGCACATGCCCCCTTACTGGCACTCGCCCCCTCCAAAGCACTCGCCCTCTCCCCCCTCCTCGGCATTCCCCCCCCCAGCAATCGCCCTCTCCCATCTCCCCGGCACTCGTCCCCCCTCCCCGGCACTTGCCCCCTCCATAGCACTCGCCCTCTCCCCCCTCCCCGGCACTCGCCCCCCCCTCCACGGCACATGCCCCCTCACTGGCACTCGCCCCCTCCATAGCACTCGCCCTTTCCCCCCTCCCCGACACTCTCGCCCTCACCCTGGCACTCACCTCCTCACCCCCTCCACCCCCTCCACCCCCTCACCCCTTCCACGCCCCACCCCTCCTCCACTCCCCCCACCCCCCCCTCCACCCCCACCTCCCACACACAGACTGCGGCCACGCCGTTACTTCTCCTGCGGCCACCCCACGCCGTGACCTACCTCCGCGCTGTCCGGCGTCAACCAGTGCTGATGGTTTAATTTACGCGGCGTGACCCGTGGTGAAGTCGGCGGGACTTCGGCCCACCGGGTTGGCAGAATACACGCAGTCCTGGGGTCCATAGCGTCGCACTGGTCCCCGCCATTCTCCAAGGCGGTACGATTCACCCCTCGCCGACTTTTGAGGGGTCGGAGAATTCGGTGGTCGGCGGGGGCGGGATTCACGCCGAACCCGGCGATTCCCCGATCCGGCGGGGGGCTCGGAGTATCCCGCCCCATCTTGCAAATGTTGAAGTGTGTTAATATTTCCAAAATAAAAATTTCCCAATCTTGCCCTGGCATTGATCGGGCGTGAAATTTATTCGGCTGCAAGAAGTAAATGAGGGGTGGGATTCTCCGGTCTTCCACGCCAAAATCGCTTTTGGCAATCGGCCGCAGAATCAAAGTTGCCACCGAAATTGAGGGCGGTGCTGCTTTTACGGTGCCCCGTCCCCTCCAAAACGGCATTCTCTAGGAGTACGCTGCATTCCATATAGACGGTCTCAGGACTTTACCTGAGGCCTTCCCCCCCGATGCTCCATCCCCGACGGGCTACGTTCCTGACGGCGTGGTTCTTTCATGCTATTTTTTGTCGACCACTTGGCATGGCTGATGCGGACTGAGTCCAATGCCACCACAGTCGAGGGAGAGCCGATCTGTGGGCTGGGGGGGGGGGGTTCAGAGACTAAGGGCGGGATTCTCCGCTTGCTGTGCCCAAATTGTATTTGGTGGTTGGGCAGAGAATCCTTTTTTGACGTCAAAATCAGGGATGCAGCCTGTTTTCGGATGTTCGGCACACTCCAAAACGGCGACATTGGTCGCACGCCGTTGGGACGGCCTCAGGACGTAACCTGAAGGCCCTCTCCCGATGCTCGGCCCTCGATGGGCCGACTTCCCGACGGCGTGGGACACGTGTGCTCTGAGTATTTCTCAACCTCGCATGGCGGCTGCGTACTCTGTCCAGCGCCGCCACAGTCGGGGCGGGTGGGGGGGGAAACCGTTCCACTGGCCTGGGGGGGATTGGTGGGGGGTGGTCCGGGGGTGTCAAGCGGGGTTCCAGGGGGGCACTATCTGCCTGACCGAGTCCGTGCACGGCTGGCGCCATGTTGTAAGGCATGACCGCTGCAGGTCGTCGCCGTGCATATGCGCAGTCATGGACCCGGCAGTTCTCCGGCCGTTTCTGTCGGGAACGCTGGTGTTTTACGTGATGCGGCTGCTCGTCCACCACTGGACGGAGCACTGGTCAGGGTGCGCCGTCAACGTTTTCAACGTAAATCTAGACAAATAAGAACATAATAAGAACATAAGAACTAGGAGCAGGAGTAGGCCATCTGGCCCCTCGAGCCTGCTCCGCCATTCAATGAGATCATGACTGATCTTTTGTGGACTCAGTTCCACTTTCCGGCCCAAACACCATAACCCTTAATCCTTTTATTCTTCAAAAAACTACCTATATTTATCTTAAAAACATTTAATGAAGGAGCCTCAACTGCTTCACTGGGCAAGGAATTCCATAGATTCACAACCCTTTGGGTGAAGAAGTTCCTCCAAAGCTCAGTCCTAAATCTACTTCCCCTTATTTTGAGGCTATGCCCCCTGGTTCTGCTTTCACCCGGCAGTGGAAACAACCTGCCCGCATCTATCCTATCTATTCCCTTCATAATTTTATATGTTTCTATAAGATCCCCCCACATCCTTCTAAATTCCAACGAGTACAGTCCCAGTCTACTTAACCTCTCCTCATAATTCGACCCCCTCAATTCTGGGATTAACCTAGTTAATCTCCTCTGCACACCCTCCAGCACCAGTACATGCTTTCTCAGGTAAGGAGACCAAAACTGAACACAATACTCCAGGTGTGGCCTCACTAACACCTTATCCAATTGCAGCATAACCTCCCTAGTCTTAAACTCCATCCCTCTATCAATGAATGACAAAACTCCATTTTCCTTCATAATCATCAGTTGCACATGTAAACCAACTTTTTGCGACTCATGCACTAGCACACCCTCGTCTCTCTGCACAGAAGCATGTTTTAATATTTTATCATTTAAATAATAATCCCTTTTGCTGTTATTCCTACCAAAATGGATAACCTCACATTTGTCAACATTGTATTCCATCTGCTAGACCCTAGCCCATTCACTTAACCTATCCAAATGCCCTGCAGACTTCCAGTATACTTTGCGCTTTTTGCTTTTCCACTCATCATAGTGTCATCTGCAAACTTGGACACATTGCCCTTGGTCCCCAGCTCCAAATCATCTATGTAAATTGTGAACAATTGTGGGCCCAACACTGATCCCTGAGGGACACCACTAGATACTGATTGCCAACCAGAGAAACACCCATTAATCCCCACTCTTTGTTTTCCATTAATTAACCAATCCTCTATCCATGCTACTACTTTACCCTTAATGGCATGCATCTTTATCTTATGCAGCAACCTTTTGTGTGGCACCTTGTCAAAAGCCTTCTGGAACTCCAGATATACCACATCCATTGGCTTCCCGTTATCTACTGCACTGGCAATGTCGTCAGCAAATTCCACTAAATTAGTTAGGCACGGGGTGCCCTTTATGAACTCATGCTGCGTTTGCCCAATGGGACAATTTCCATCCAGATGCCTCGCTATTTCTTCCTTGATGATAGATTCTAGCAATTTCCTGACTACTGATGTTAAGCTCACTGGCCTATAATTTCCCGCTTTCTGCCTACCTCCTTTTTTAAACAGTGGTGTCACGTTTGCTAATTTCCAATCCGCTGGGACCACCCCAGAGTCTAGTGAATTTTGGTAAATTATCACAAGTGCATTTGCAATTTCCCTAGCCACCTCTTTTAGCACTCTGGGATGCATTCCATCAGGGCCAGGAGACTTGTCTACCTTTAGCCCCATTAGCTTGCCCATCACTCCCTCCTTAGTGATAACAATCCTCTCAAGGTCCTCACCTGTCATAGCCTAATTTCTATCAGTCACTGGCATGTTATTTGTGTCTTCCACTGTGAAGACCGTCCCAAAAAAACCAGTTTAGTTCCTCAGCCATTTCCTCATCTCCGGCACCACATGGAACACGATCAATTCCAATGAAAAATGGGGTTGGATTCGCTGGGGTCGGGATTGGCACTCGAGAGGCTGACTAGCTGCAGCCACATATGAGCACTCCACTCCCCACACACACTCAACCCAGCAAACAAGATGGGCCTGGTTGTGCTGGAGCACGCCCACCCCGTTGATGGGTCGGCTGGGGCCAGAGGGTACGTAGGGGGGGTGGCCTGGAGACACCCTATGACTCATGGCACCAAGCTCACAGTGGGCAGTCAGTGGCGTGAGCAGACACATGGCTGCCTTGCAGGCTGCGGCAATGGTGTTCCATACCCGTCCACCCCGACCCCATGATCCACCTCCTGTTACTCCCCCTGGCCCTGGCAGAAGCCACCCGGCCAGCAGTACAACTATCAGCACACTATGGCGATATTGGACAATTTTCATACTCCCTCTCGCCCCCCCCTCAGTGGCCACAGTGCCAGTTTCCTGATTTTTGACACCACAAGTGAAACTCGCTGTGGTTTATTTCTTTCAGTGGAGGCGGAACATTGCAGAAACCCTGGAGAATAACGTGTCAAGTTCGCTAATGATATGATAACAGCATTTACTGTACAGGTGGAGTAGAATGCACTGACGCCGCTGTCGAGGCACCAGAGAAGGCATTCTGGCGGGCGTCTGCCGCCAGCCATGATTTTGCCCTCACGACTGATTCTCCATCCAATTGCCTTTCCCAATTTCGGCATTGGCTGACGGAGAATCAGCCCCGGTCCATCAAGGGACTCCCTGACTACCTTCCACATCTCCACTAGCCCCCCACCCATCCCCAATTGTCCCACAAGATAACATCCCCCTCCAAGCTACACCCCTTCAACTGCACACCCCACCCCCTGCACACTCCCTGACAACATCCCCGCAACCGACTCCCCCTTCACTCACCACCCAATCCCCACCCCAACACCATCCAGCATTCCCACCCACTGAGCACCGACCAGTCCCCCCCCCCAAAGAAAGAGTCTGTGGCTTTCTTCCATCCAACTGTGCAGCCTCCACTGAAGTCGTCAGGAGCGTGCTGCCCTATACAGTTCGCAGTTCTTGCTTGGCCTTTGTCATAAGATTGGGCGAGAGAGGATTGCCTGGATTTTGAGATAGAAAACTAGGAGCAGAGTGACAATCTGGCTCTAACTGCCACTCTGCAGAAGGTCAGGCCCAATGTTATTTGTATTTAGTGTTTCTTTGCGTTATGTTCAGTCCAAATTAATTCACTCATTGTAACAATTAATGGGAAAACCCAAGGATGTGAAAAGTGCTATTAAATGCAATTCCTTCCTTAACTTGTGTTTCCTCTGTGGCACTTGGAAATAGGAATGGAAATCTCTATTTGGCAAGCAGAAAAACAAGTTTGGAACGTAGATCTGGGGAATCGTTTTATCCAACTTACAACTCAGCCGCTTTGAAGATATATAAATACCTTTGGCTGATGTTTATGATATTTAAACATTTCTTGCAAAGCACTTTTCAAAGAGCAATTATGGAAAACTGTGCTCCTGATTGCATTCCATTCTGTCACTATGCTGGATGAATGGCACAATGTCAAATGGACATCTAAGAAATCACCTCAGTAAAAGTTTTGTTTGCAGTGATATTTTTCTGAGGTTAACGTATCATCTTGGAGTCCAAGCTAATAATAACTCACAATTTGAAACTTCCTGCGCAATTAGTAAAAGAAGCAATAATAATTAAAAATGATTGAGGAGAAAGCCAGCAAACTTTTTTATTCTTGATTACTTTCCAGTATTATGTCAGAGCGAAGAAACGATCTTGGCTAGAATTCTCCGGTCGTTGGGATTCTTTTTTGCTGCCAGCAGCGCATCGCGCCCTCAGGTTTCCCAGCGGCGTGGGGTGGCTTCAATGGGAAACCCCATTGACAAGCAGATTTCAAGTCTGACTCCCACAGGCATCGAATGGCACACCCTGAGAAACACGCAGCTGGGGAACCGGAGACACCAGCCTCTTACCTCTATGGCACCATTGCATATCTTCAGCCCTTAATGTCACCATTAACACCCCCTTTAGTCTTGTGTCCATGACATCTTTGTCAATCTCTCTTTAGCTCTAAATATCCGTGATCTTCTATTCTGCCCTGCCTCCTCTACCCCGCCTCCCCCCACCCAACTGTATAATTTATTATATTTCATCCTTCTATAGTTCTGCAGAAGAATCAAAGGGACTCAAAATGTTAACTCTGTTTCTCTCTCCACAGATGTTGATTCACGCCGGTCAAACATGCTCCGCCCCCTCAGAAGTGGTGGAATTGTGTTGCGCGCCGCACGCCGTTGCAACGGCATTGGAGCGCCATCAACAGGCCCTCCTGCGATGCTCCGACCTCCATGGACCAAGTTCCCGACTGCACAGGTGACATTGGTCTGAGTGGTCGGGAACCTGGCGTGGCGGCTGCGGATTGTGTCCAGCGCCGCCACACTTGGCCAGCATCCATGCTGCTGGCCAGAGGGCTACCATGAGGGCTGGGGAGACTGGTAGGGGGTCGTCTGTGGAGTCCCGGTTGGCGGGTCGGGTCCTAGCACGGCCGGCACCATGTTGTATGACATGTCCGCTGCAGGCCATCACCGTGCACATGCACGGCCAGGGACCCTCCCGTTTTTGGCGCAGGAGCCAGGAGTTTCACCCGACGCCACTGCTAGCCCCTCACTGGTCCCGGAATCGGTGAGGATTCGCCGTCGATTTTGGCATTGTAAAACGCCTGCAAATTCTCCATTTCAGCTGGCACTTAGCCACTGAAACAGAGAATCCAGCCCATGATTTCCATTTGTGACACACAAAGCAAATTCTCACATTCCCCCAGAATGAACCTTAACTTCAAACTGTTCATTTTATTATTTTTTGTTTGAATAAGACCATTTGGCCCATCGTTCTGGCAAATAGAACCTCCGATAGAATACCCTACCTAGGTGCACTCCACTGCAAAACCATAACTCGACCTAATCGTTGGATACTAAGGGTCAATTTTAGATTGGCTAATCCACCTAACTTGCACATGTTTGGACGGTGGGAGGATACTAGAGCACTTGGAAGAAACCCAAGCAGACAGGGGGAGAATGTGCAAACTTCACACAGTCACCCAAGGACCTATTACAAAGTAGGAATATTTACTTCTAAATTTAGAGATATAGCACAAGGAATTTCTCCATGCACATTTGGGGACCTTTCAAACGGCCCACATCAATAGGTAAACCTTTGCAGCACTTGCAATAAATTCTCAAACTGGCAACACACTTCACATTACCAAACACTTGCCAAAGCAAACCAGACAATTATGAAAACATTAGAGAATGTGTGAACCCAAATGGATTGTCCCACATTACATTTCATCACTCGACTTACGACCTTTCCAGAGAACAATGGTATTTACTCTAAGATTGTAGTCCTGGAATGAGAGGTTCCCCCAAAGAAATGTCAGGGGAGAGGGGTTGCAAACTCACGGTGATTTTAAAATAGTAAATTAAGTAGTTTATTAAGAAGCAGCAGTTTAAATATGAATCATCCGATAAATAGAAAAACCATGCAACCGATGATGGGTGAGAACGCTTTCCCGATCCTCGAGGAAAAAGAGAAGGATATAGCAAACTGAGTGTCGATCTCTGGAGCTGGTGCTTCAGCTCCATCTACCCTCGAGCTGAAATATCAGGAAGCTAATTCCCTACTTTCCTCCATCTGAAGAAGGCTGAGCACTCCCCTCCTCACTACTTGTTTATATACCTCATTTCGAGCGGCTGATGCTTACCTTATGTCAATAACTCATGTTATCTCACCTAATCCATTACTGAGGGACAGGTCCCCCAAGATAAGATCTCCCCCTGTTCATCATTCTGCCTTGAGGTTATCTTTGAGCTTATTTCTTATGTTGGGATTCATTTACTTCTGCCAGATACATAGATAAGAAAGTACATCTTATCAACTCAGGAATGTTTACATAGAAGCCTTTATCAGGGGCCTGTGACATGAGAGCACTGACACTGCCATTCCCCTTGGCTATTAGCTCAGTCCCTCACTGTCCTTTTTCAAACAGAGAGTGGAAAAGAGAAACAACTTTCTACCTGGAATTCACCATATTAGCTGTGCTGATTTGATATGATTCTTAACCGCAGCACCTCGGATTCCTCCCTACCTCCCACTCCTGCCCCAACTGCATCTGGTGGGCAACAGGCAGAACAGAGCAGCACAACATCACCTGGGACACCCAACCCATCCAGGCCTGGTTGCCCCAGAAGACGCCCACCAACGGGGACCCAGGTCGCAGGACAGGAATCACAGCAGGCCGCCTCCACTCCTGCTGTACGATCTGGCGAAGCACCTAGACATTAGGGCGCCCAAGCCTACAGAATTAGAGACTAGTTAAGCTGGCATGGGTGCAGGGCACAGTCTAGTTATAGGGACTAAGGCACAAATCTGTAAACAGCTGTTCACATTAAACACCTGTTCAAACTGTTACAACCTGTCTCGGTGCTCTGTCAGATGGGTGTGAGGTGGCGGTGGGGGGTGGGGGGGGGAATGGGCGGACATTGTCCAGGCCTGGACTCCCCACCCATCCTTCACCCTGATGTTCACACGATACGTAGTTGGAAGTTAACAGTGGTTTTAATGATCTTACAACGGAGCCTGCCTGTGCCGAGATGAACTGGCAGGCAGGCTCAGACTGTCAGGCTTTATACTTCCGGTTAGTGGGAGGAGCCATGGGCGGAGCCATGGGTGGAGCCATGGGCAGAGCCAAGGGTGGAGCCCAGTACAAACTCCTCATCTCCCCCTAGGGACAGAGCCGCGCAACTGCTCGTATACCGAGCTTACACAGACACAGTACATCATATATAACAATGTGAATTACACGGACTGTGATTCACCACATTCACCCCCTGTAAAAATTGAGTCCAGCGCTGTGTACGTAGCTGGGGAAACCAAACAGGGTGAAGATGCTATGCAGGGCCCTAATGACTGTGTGGGAGGTCGGGGCACGGGATAGCAAAGGGAAAACGAGAGAACTCGTCGATGACGTTCAGGAAGTACACATTCCTATTGGTCGGGGGGAGTGGCCCTTTGAAATCGATAGCGAAGAGTTCAAAGGGTCTAGAAGCTTTGACCAGGTGGGCCCTGTCTGGTCTATAGAAGTGCGGTTTGCACTCCGCACAGATCGGGCAGTCCCGGGTGATGGCTTTCACCTCCTCTGTGGAGAAAGGTAGACTTTGGGCTTTGACGTAGTGGGCGAGCCGGGTGACCCCCGGGTGGCAGAGGTCATCGTGAATAGCTTTCATGCGGTCGTCTTGCATGCTGGCGCACGTGCCGTGGGACAGGGCATCTGGGGGCTCGTTGAGCTTCCCCGGCCGGTACATAATACCGTACTTGTAGGTGGAGAGTTCGATCCTCCACCGTAGGATCTTATCATTTTTGATCTTGCCCCTTTGAGAGTTGTCGAACATAAAGGCAACCGATCTTTGGTCGGTGATGAGGGCGAACCTCCTACCTGCGAGGTAGTGCCTCCAGTGACGTATCACTTCCACGATGGCTTGTGCTTCCTTTTCGACCGAGGAAGGTTGAAGTTCCGAAGCGGAGAGGGTCCGGGAGAAAAAGGCGACTGGTCTCTCAGCCTGATTTAGTGTGTCTGCAAGAGCGACCTCTGAGGCATCGCTCTCTACCTGGAAAGGGAGGGAGATAGTTTGCCGTGCAGGGAAAATAGAGAGCGAACAGCGTCTTACCAGATCTGGGTGTACGAAGCTCTCGGTGCTCCCGGAGTCAAAGAGGCACGGCGTCCTGTACCCGTTGATTTTAACGGTCATCATTGAGTTGCGGAGGTGCTTTAGACGCGACTGGTCCAACGTGACCGCGCTGAGTTGTGGGTTGTCGGCGGCTCGATCAGCTGTGCTGGAGTGGCCCTGTGATGACTGCCCTCTGAGTTCGTATTCGTCGAGGTGAGTTTGAGAGTTTGAAGAGGATGGATCCCAAGATGGCCACTCCCATGAGTCGCACATGGCCGGCTGCATGGAGGAGGATTGCCAAAATGGCCGCCCCCATGAGTCGCACATGTCGGGTGGGGGTGGAGTCAGCATACAGGCTGCAGCATTTCGGGGCCTGCGGGCCTGTGAGTTTTGGAAGCGAGTGCTTTGGGCTGCGGGAGAATTTGGAGAGGGGGATTTCTTCGCCAGGCAGACCCGGGCATAGTGTCCTTTGCGACCGCAGTTGCTGCAGGTCACGTTGCGGGCCGGGCAGTACTGCCGTGGGTGCTGGGCTGCCCGCAAAAGTGGCACAATGGGGCTGCGTGATGGCTAGGTGGCCGCGTGGCGCAGGCCTGGGGCAGTCGCTGGTCGGGGGCCCAGGATGGGGTCACTTGGTCCGCGGGGAACAAGGTGAGGCTGCGGAATGAGACCTCCATAGTCGTAGCTAGTTCTACCATGTCCTCTAAGGTCTGGGCCCCTTTTTCTAACAACCGCTGGCGCACATAATTCGATCCAAGGCCTGCCATGTACACATCCCTAATGGCAAGTTCCATGTGCTGTTCGGCTGATACCGCCTGATAATTACAGTCCCGAGCTAAAATCTTTAACTCCGGCAGGAATTCTTCTAACGACTCCGTGGGGCACTGGCGGCGGGTCGTAAAAATATGGCGCGCGTAGACCTCGTTGATGGGCCTCACGTACATTCGATCTAGCATGGCTAGGGCCCCCGTATATGAGTTGGTACTATTTAGTTGAGAAGATATACGGTGGCTCACCCTTGCGTGCAGTAGATCGAGTTTCTGCTCCCCTGTAGTTTCAGCAGTACTTGATTCAGCCAGGTAGGCCTTAAAACATCTGAGCCAGTGCTGGAAGATTTCTCTTGCCTCTGCAGCCTGCGGGTCGAGTTCTAGTCGGTCAGGGTTGAGGGCTGATTCCATAGTTGTTTCTTGAGTTGTTTCTTCGATTTCTTCTGATCGATTTCTTCTTGTTTTCTAAGATCATTAAATTGATGTGACCATCAATTCACACGACACGTAGCTGGAAGTGAACAGTGGTTTTAATGATCTTACAACGTAGCCTACCTGTGCCGAGACGAACTGGCAGGCAGGCTCAGACTGCCAGGCTTTATACTTCTGGTTAGTGGGAGGAGCCATGGGCAGAGCCATGGGCGGAGCCAAGGGTGGAGCCCAGTACAAACTCCTCATCTCCCCCTAGGGGCAGAGCCGCGCAACTGCTCGTATACCGAGCTTACATAGACACAGTACATCATATATAATAACAGTGTGAATTACACGGACTGTGATTCACCACACAACACTCCACCGATGTCCTCACCACCGTTAACGCAGGGAATTGATGGACCCATGTGATGGAATGGCCAGCTCACATGCAGGGATCATCCAGGTGGACAGTAGAAAGTGCTACAGCGGACAGCTGTCAGACATTGTCAGATAATGCAGAGCACCGGATCTCATCGCAGAGCATGTTGTCATCATCCTCCATCCAATGGACCAGACCCACTGTCACTGCCAACCCAAGGCCCACATCCCATAGTGCGGCAGGTGTGTATCACAGACGAGGTTGCAGGTGTGGGGGTGGTCGGGTGGGGAGTAAGGGGTAGTGAGGGTGGGATGCGGTGTCCATGCCCCTAGCCAGCCCCCCTCCACCGCCCCCTGTACCCTAGTTGCTGAACCTGGAGGCGATCAGAGTGTCCCATGCACGTTATGCAGAACCCCATGCCTGCCTGGACCCCATGTCTAGCTCATAATCCCACTTCCCCGCATCCTCCTCGTCGGATAAAGACTGGTGTTACACCCATTCCTCCAGCACGTCTCTCCTCTGCTGCGCGATGTTGTAAGAGATGCAGCAGGCCACCACGATAAGAGCAACCCTTTCAACATCATACTGGAGGCCCCTCCATGCAGACCACGCACCTGAATCACACCTTCAGTAGGTCGAAGCACTGCTCGATCAAGCTCCTGGTCATTGCATGGGCGTCAAACCAGCCTCCTATCCATTGACTTTAGCTATAATTCCCCCTGCCTCAGAAAGGCAGCCAGCATAATTAAAGACCCCTTGCACCCCAGGCATACTTTCTTCCTTCTCCTTCTGTCAGGAAAAAGATAGCAAAGTTTGAGGTAACGTACCAACCGACTCAAGAACAGCTTCTTCCCTACTGCCATCAGACTTTTGAATGGACCTACCTCGTATTAAGTTGATCTTTTCTCTACACCTTGCTATAACTGTAACATTATATTCTGCAGTCTCTCCTTCCTTCCCTATGTACGGTATGCATTGTTTGTACAGCATGCAAGAAACAATACTTTTCACTGCACTCATGTGACAATAATAAATCAAATCAAATTAAATCAGTGTAGCAGGTCTCCACGTCGGTCTGTGGCCCCCGGATAGGCGTCATCAGTCACGACTGCAGTGGGTAACCGCTGTCACACAGGAGGAAACCCCCAGCCGGGGAGGCAACTCGAACATGTCGGGAACCATCGAGCGTGCCAGGATGAAGGCGTCTTGCATCCTGCCCGGGTATCAGACGCAGTGGTGAATGATGCACAACTGATGGTCACACACCAGCTGCATGTTCATTGAGTGGAACCCCTTTTGGGTTGTGTAGATTGACCTGTCATCTGCAGGTGGCGGTGGGATGACATGCATCCCATCGATCACCGCCTGGATCTGGGGCATCCTGGTGATGGCGGCGAACTCCGCCACCCGGGCAGCCTGGTGGGTTCGATTCACATTGAAATTGATGAATTGAGCCGCCTGGGCATTTCCAGCCTCTGGAGAAGCACCTGTACACTGAGCTCTTTGAGATCCCAAACAGGTCTCCACTCGGCACCTGGAAGGAGCCTGTCATGTAAAGGTTCAGGGTGACCGTCACCAACGGCCACTGGGAGCGAGTGTCCTTCCCCGTAACCCTACAGTGCCATCATCTTGCACTGTCTCTCTGCTCATCCGCAGTCTTTGAATGCACGCCCGGTCCGGCAGGTCTTCCTAATGACAGGAGGTGCTGGCTCATGCAACACCTCCTTGGCACCGCCTCCTCCTTGGCTTGTTGAGCAGCCGGCTCTCCATCCTGGGCAGCTGCTACCTGTCCCTCCGGGGCAGGCTCCACTGCTGCAGCTTCCTCCTCCTTGAGCAGATCCAGCTCGTACAGCCACAGCCATCCCCCAGGGCTGCGGCGACTGGGAGGAAGGCCACCATTGCTGGATGAATCCCAATATCCATTGTCTGCAGGGGGTGAAAGGCCACCAGGTTAGCATGGTGTGTACCCAACCAGGTCCAACGGCCTACACGGTGGCCTAGTTGGCAATGCGGATTACGTCCCCGCATGACCCCCATCGCCGCATCCCAGGCTCCATCGGTGGGCGCCACTGTGGGGACCTCTGGCCCTGGCGCCCATCCCTGAAGCCAGGTGTATCTTTGACTGGCAAGAGCTATGCACCGCAGCCCTCATGGGGCTACTGTGGGCTTTGCCCTGGATGGGCCACTGGCGTGTGGTCGCTTGGTTGGGGGGGGGGGGGGGGGGGGGGGGGGGGTAAGGGTTGGTGGGGACACCCATACTGCTGGTGTCACTCTGCAGAACCAGGGGCCAAGGTAGGTGGTCATTGGGGTGAGCAGCAAGGTGGCTGACCTGCAGGCCACGGTAATGGCGGTCCATGTCTGAACACCCCACAGTCTCATGAGGGATCATCCCGTCAACTCACCCACCCAGTCCTGTGTCCTACCTGCTCTCTCTCCCACATCAGCCATGACGTCGGTTTCACAATTTTTAGAAGTGCAAGTGAACCGCGCCGTTGGGTACTTGGCCCATTGGAGGACGAGAATCATGAGGGCTCGGGAGAATAACGGGACGGGCTTGCTAATGATATGCAAACGGTGTTTACTGTACGTGTGTTCCGGTATGCATTGACGGTGCTGCCGAGGTGACAGAGAATTGCAATTTGGCATCAAATCGGGACCCGCCATGGTTTTGGCGTTTCCTGATTTTGGGGTCAGCCAACAAAGAATCCCGCCCAATAACTAGCTTTAAATGCAGTTAGGAACTTATGATTTTGGTCTTCTGCTGATGTATCCAGCTCAATCAGCACTGACTGCATGCAAAAATCATTGAAATAAGCAAACAGCACAAAGTTGGCATGCTGCCTGCATTTCAATCAACTGCCATGGATAAATTGTGCTTCATGATCTCCACACCCGTTTTCAGAGTCTATCCAATTTAGTTCCATGGAGGATTTCATGCTTAACTGGTCTAGTTCTAATTTTAAGAAAAGCAGACCACTCACAGAATTTCAGACCCATACAGCAAATGAAATTAAGCAACCTTTACAGCCCCGTTTGGACCTCTTCCATAATTGTGACTATCTGGTACGTCAGTAAAATATTAAGAAATTCGCTCAATATGTCATGATTCTCAGTTTCATAACTAAAGAAACACAAATTCTGTTTTTACGGTGTCATTCCTCTCAACTATGCAGGGTAGAATGTCCACTCGAATTCCTGTGACTGTCCTCTAGAAACCTCATAAAAATGATATCAATGATCTTTTATCGCATTTCCACCCCCCCACCCCCCAGTCTCCCATCAAAGTTATAGCAGACCATCGGAAAAACTCTGGGCGGGATTCTCCCCTACCCGGCGTGACGGAGGGTCCTGGCGTAGGGGAGTGGCGCCAACCACTCAGGGGTCGGGCCTCCCCAAAGGTGGGTTCTCCCCACCTTTGGGAGCCAGCCCCGCGCCGGAGCGGTTGGCACCAGAAGATTGGCGCAAAAAAACGGCGCCCCCGGCAGCGGGGCTGGCCGAAAGGCTTTCGCCGGTCGGCGCATGCGCCGGCAGTGACGTCAGCAGCAGCTGGCCGCTGACGTCACTGCCGGCGCATGCGCGATGTGGGGTTCTCTTCTGCTTCCACCATGGCGGAAGCCGTGGCGGCCGCGGAGGAGAAAGAGTGCACCCAGGGCACTGGCCCGGAGTCTGAGCGGGGAGACCCGATCGCTGGCCAGGCCACCGTGGGGGCACCCCCCCCCCCCGGGGTTCGATCGCCCCCCGCCCCCCCCCAGGACCCCGGGGCCCGCTAGCGCCGCTGATCCCGCCGTTCCAGAGGTGGTTCAAACCTCGGCGGCGGGAGAGGCCTCCCAACGGCGGGACTTCGGCCCATCCGGGCCGGAGAATCACCGCAGGGGCCTCTCCGATCGGAGTGGCGAGATTCCCACCACCGCCACTTCCCGGGTGGCGGAGAATCTCTGCCATGGCGGGGGCGGGATTTACGGCAGCCCCAGGCGAGGGGTCAGAGAATTTTGCCCTCTATTAGAAGCTCTGCATCCATCTTTCTGTTTTTTTAAGGTACCCTTGAAATAATTTAGAAAAATATAATCTAAATGTTCCAATAATCTGTACGCAAAAAACAACTTAAATATTCTTCAAGGAAAAGCTAAAAGTATTTAACATTGCCATGCTAAGTGTTAGCTGGGGCTGGTTTAGCACGTGGCTAAATCGTTGGCTTCGAAAGCAGATCAAGGCAGGCCAGCAGCACAGGTTCAATTCCCCTACCAGCCTCCCTGAACAGGCACCGGAATGTGGCAACTAGGGGCTTTTCACAGTAACTTCATTTGAAACCTACTTGTGACAAGAAGCAATTTTCATTTCATCGTCTCAAGTTTGTAATTCTTCACTATAACATTGTAATTTCAAGAGTAATCTCATCTCATTTTGTTCATAAAATGTGCCGCTGCATAATGCTAAGTTAAAATTCCCAGGTGGAGTGTACTAGACAGAACACTTAGATGCACAATGTTTGCTATTCTATTAGAGAATATAGTATGGACACACTGATCACAGGACAATGCTTGGTAGGCAAGCACTTTAAACAATGTATCCCAGTTGCAAATTTTCATCTTAAAGTAAAGCTATGTTGAATCAGGCTTTTACAAATGTTGGAACAATCCCTTTCCTTGTGGTGAAATCTGCTGACTTGTTCCAGAAAATTAAAAGCTGAAACAATCATGGAAGAGAATGCACAGCTGAAATGTAGCAAATGTAGAAACAGGGTTTACTTTCCTAAAAGCCATCACTGCAGATACTTGACTTCCCCATTTTTATTTTTTCCTCATCCAAGGATGACAAGGCACTGGTCCTCTGCATTTGATCCAAAGGTGATTGTGTATTCTGCTGGTGGAAGAGGAATAGAGGGGCAGGAGGAGGCAAGGTGAGCATTGGCAGTGTCCCAAGAACAGACCTTTAAGTGAGGAGGCACGGGCTCAGTTAGGCCCAGATCCAGCAGGGAGGCCGAGGCAGAGGGCATGCTGAAGATCTCACTCCCCCACGGCTAAAGTGTACAACCACTGCTCCAACTACCTCCAGATGTCCAAGGACCAGTGCCGCAAGAGGCTCAGCTTCTCCAGGGACACAGCAATATGTCAAATGATAAGTCCAGAAATCGCGACTAACTGCATTATGGATGGACAGTGGCTTTAAACATCATGGGGTCCTCAACCGGTGTATACCTCTTTCAGGGCTCAGTGGGGGACCTGAATGTCATTTCTCAATCAGCTGCACACAGTTGTGTCAAGCTGGTGACTAATGCTATGTTCAGAAATGACGGCACGTTCATCCATTTCCAGACAGACGAGGCATACCAAGCGGAGAGAGCATGAGGTTTCTCTGCAATGGCAGGGTTCCTCCACATCCAGGGTGTAATAGACTGCACTCACATAGCCATCAAGACACCAGCAGGTGAGACTGAAGCTTCTGTAAAGAGAAAGGGGTTCCACTAAATGAATGTATAGATCGTCTATAGCCACAGGACACAGACTCTCCAAGTTTGTGCCCATTACCCTCGGAGCACAGATGATGATTACATCTTGTGGCATTCTCAGGTACCAAGGCTGTTCATGGCTCTTGCATGGTTGGATGGATGGCTCATGGGTGACAAGGATTATCCCTCGAGATGGGATGGCATGGTAGCACAGTGGTTAGCACTGTTGCTTCACAGCGCCAAGGACCTAGGTTCAATTCCTGGCTTGGATCACTGTTTGTGTGGAATCTGCCGGTTCTCCCTGTATCTGTGTGGGTTTCCTCCGGGTACTCCAGTTTCCTCCCACAGGTCCCGAAAGACGTGCTTGTTAGGTAATTTGGACATTCTGAATTCTCCCTCCATGTACCCGAATGTGGCAACTAGGGGATTTTCTCAGTAACTTCATTGCAGTGTTAATGTAAGCCTACTTGTGACACTACTATTATTGACACTATTATTGATGACCCCACTCCGGCACCTAAGAACTTAGGCTGAGGAAAGATCCAATATCTAAAATGGAACAGAGAGGCCAAAGTGAACATAGGCCTTTTAGAGAATGAGACTGGGGAAATAATAATGGGGAAATTGCAGGGGAGTTAAACAAATATGTTGTGTCAGTCTTCACGGTGAAAGACATTAATAACATTCTGACTTCCGGTGGCGGGGATGTGCTGAGTAGATGCAGGAAAGGTGCCACTCCACCTGGAAATTTGAAATTTGGCCTTTTTAGCCCCGAATTAGGCCACTATACCTTCAAAAAAAACTCCAACCTTCTCCAAGGATACAAAGATACAAAGAGAGGCATAGATAGAGTGAGTGTGGAGAGAATGTTTCCACTTGTAGGAGAAACTAGAACCCAGAGGACAAAATCTCAGACTAAAGGGACAATCCTTTAAAACAGAGGAGGAATTTCTTCAGCCAGAAGGACGTGATTCTGTGGAACACTTTGCCGCAGAAGGCTGTGGAGACAGGAGTCACTGAGAGTATTTAAGATAAAGATAGATAGGTCCTTGATTAATAAGGGGATCAGGGATCATGGGAGAAGGCAGGAGAATAGAGATGAGAAAAGTATCAGGCATGATTGAATGCAGAGCAGAATTGACGGGCTGAATGGCCTAATTCTGCTCCAATGTCTCATGGTCTAAATGCCTGCAAATAATTCAAAGAGCCGAAGATATGGCAGAGTCAGCAAGAAACTGGAAAAAAAGACCGAGACGATGAACATGCGGAGTGAGACTGAGTCAAGCAGACCGGGTCACCTAATGCACATGCTGGACTACCCGCCGATATGCCAGTGGATGGCGAGCCTAACACAGGAGCTCCTAAAGCACAGGAATGCCATCAAACTGGAGATGATGGCAACGGTTAAGGTGGCTGTCGAGGATGCCCTGGCCCCCTTTAAGGAGGCACTGGAAAAGACGGTGGTGCAGTTGGTCCAGGAAGCAACGGTTAGGGAGCTGGAGAAAGCAGCAACCAATCAACGAGAATTGCCTCATAGAATCCCTACATGTCTGCACCGACACTCTGAAAGAGCACTCCACCCGAGCCCACTTCCCTGCCCTATCGCAATAATCCCTGAACCTAACCTATGGGCACTCCTTCGGCCAATCCACCTAACTTGGACATCTTTGGACTATGGGAGGAAACTGGAGCACCCAGAAAAAACCCATGCAGACACAGGGAGAATGCGCAAGCTCCACACAGCCAATCCCCCAAGGCTGGAATTGAACATGGGTCCCTGGCACTGTGAGGCAGCAGTGCTAATCACTGTGCCACCATGCCACCTCATTGGAGGCGGATATAGCAAGGTTGGGAACGACCCAAGGAATGCTTCAAAGGAAGGTTGAGGATCAGGAGAACCAGTTGCGCTGTCAGAACTTCTGCATTGTAGGCCTACCGGAGGGTATTGAGGGCAAGAACCCCATGGAGTATGTGAACCAGATGCTGGTTAAGCTGATCGGAGGATGAAACGTCTCCAAACCCCCAGAGATAGATAGTGTCCACAGGTTGTCTTGTTATGCTCTAGGCGTAGCATAAGCGGCTTCCTTGTGGTGCACTTGACAAAGGAAGGTTCAGACGTGGCGATAACTTCAACACGTTTATTAAACTATTTACACTTCTATTACTCGAATTTGCCACTACTGTTAATCCTTCTATAGCTACTCAGACTGACAAACCAGTCTGCTACAATCCACGTGGCGGGAGTGATATTGAATCAACCCTTTGTCTCCATTCACTGACTGTCTCCACTGGAAAGAGGCAGATTGTGTGTGTGGTGTCCTTTATATATGGGTTGGTGTAATGCCCTCCTGTGGCCGTGTCACCTCTGTGTGTATCGTGAATGCCCATTGGTCCTGTCCTATCTTACTGACCTATTGGTCTGTGTGTCATGTCTCTGGTGCTCCCTCTAGTGCCTAGCTAGTCTACATGTATTTACATTAACCCCTTGTGTATTTACAGTGATGCACATCACCACACAGATCACTCTGGAAGAGGCCAAAGGCGGGAGAGCAGCTATGGGCCATCATTGCAAAGTTCCATCGGTCTTCCCCGTTTGTCCCCCTAAGATTCTAAATTGGGCAGGGCACACACGGTCCTGTCAGTGGGAAGGGCACACATTCCATGTGTACCAAGACATTGGAGCAGATCTGGCCAAGCGCCAGGCTGAATTCGATGCAGCAAAGGCAGAATTGTACAAAAACAAGGTGCAATTCAGGATGCTGTACCTGGCTAAGCTCTGGTTAATTTTCCAGGGAAAGGAATATTACTTCACTGCATCGACTAAAGCAGACAAATTTGTGCACAGACATTGGCTGGAAAGGCAGCAGCAGCAGTGAACATGAACTCATAAAAAAAGGACAATAGCAAGGGATAGACCTGCCTCATTTTCAGTCTGTCATGAGTTGCAGAAAGGAGTGGGTGAGAGTGGCAATATGCAGAAATGGGAGAGATGGGGGGGGGGGGGGGGGCGGTTGGTGGTGTGTGTGAAGGAAATAAGTTGGTAGGGGAAGGTAAAGATCACTCCCAGTGGGCGGGGGTAGGGGCTCCACCACACTAGTGAGCAAGCTAGTGCAAGGAAATATGGGCGAAGGGGCCGGGGGGCGCCGTAGCACAATTCCCGAGAGGGAGAGAGTTCCTTCAAAAGGGCGGAGAAAACTCTAGATGGGGGGGAAGAAGGGGGGGGAAATGACAGGGAGAGGGATGATAGGGGGGCAGGGAGACCCACAGGGGTGTGGGAAGGAGGACAAGAGGGGAAGACAGGCCCAGAGAAGGAAGAGAGGCAGAAGGTTGGGGGAGGGGGTTGAATGCTGTCTATGATAGTTCGCACATGGCGACAGCAGAAACAAGAGCACCATGTATGGCCATCTTGGATGGCCCCCAAACAAAGGGAAGCCCTGGAGTATACGGGCACATATATAATATAAGTATGATTGATCCTACAGGAGGGGGGTGGGGGAACGAAACCCCCAATCACGATAGTCACCTGGAACATCAGGGGGCTTAACGGCCCAGTGAAAACATCCAGAGTCTTTGCCCACCTGAAAAATCTAAGATCCAATGTAATCTTCCTCCAAGAGATGCACCTGGAGAAGGACCAATTGTGGGTAAGAAAGAGCTGTGTAGGACAAATTTACCAATCATGTTATGGGATGAGTGCTAGGGGGGTGGTCATACTGCTAAATAAGAGGAAGACTCCGCGGCAACAAAGTTGGTTACGGACCCAGGGGGATGGGCTAGTATGACACTGTTAGCGTTGTCCTGGAAAGATCACCAGTGTTCTTCGTAAACATGTATACTCCCAACTGGGACGGCGCGGAATTCATAAATAAAACCATAAGACCATAAGATAAAGGAGCAGAATTAGGCCTCTTGGCCCATCGGGTCTGTTCTTCCATTCAATCATGGCGGATGTTTTTCTCCTCCCCATTCTCCTGCCTTCTCCCCATAACCCCTGATCCCCTTATTAACCAAGAGCCTATTTATCTTTGTCTTAAAGTCACTCAGTGATTTGGTCTCCACAGTCTTCTGTGGAAAAAGCTGCCACATATTCACCACCCTCTGGCAGAAGAAATGTCTCCTCATCTCTGTTTTAAAGGATCATCCCTTTAGTTTAAGATTGTATCCTAGGGCGGCACGGTGGCACAGTGGTTAGCATTGCTGCCTACGGCGCTGAGGACCCAGGTTCGAATCTCGGCCCTGGGTCACTGTCCGTGAGGAGTTTGCACATTCTCCCCGTGTTTGCATGGGTTTCGCCCCCACAACCCAAAGATGTGCAGGGTAGGTGGATTGGCTACGCTAAATTGCCTCTTAATTGAAAAAATAATTGGGTACGCTAAATTTTTTTAAAAAAGTGTTAAAAAAAAAAAATTGTATCCTCTGGTTCGGAACAAAACCTAAGTACAGGGGTCTGAGCACTCAAAGAACAGTGACAAGAACTATATCAAATGAATCGTTCTTCACTTCTTCCGTCTCACTGAAGTTCCACACCGTGGAATTTTAAGCCAAGCTTCGGCGGCCAAACAAAAGGCTAATTTTGAACTTGCTGCTCTATTTCGTGAACAAATAATTCCTTATGTGAAGTTATATTTTCAGGTAAAAAGACTGATGATGATGCTGAATCCAAGGATGATTACTATGAATATCTGCTGGAAGTTATCGCCGATGATGCAGAAAGTGATGACATGAAAGGTGAGACAGATGACAAACACTATGAGCTGCTTACACATCTCTTTTCCAACAGCACAGAGGAGGCTCCAGTGGCATTGCTCCGGTGGTCTGCAAACAATGACGAGGTGGGTCATGGGGGACGCCCAGACCTGCACTGGACTCTGTGGAGAGCGGAAGTTTGGAGATGGCGCATGTAGAAATTGAAGCTACTAATACAACCGGAGATCAGCTGATGATTTAACCTGAGGCGCAAGAAGTTGTCCCAATCTTGGAAAAACTGGCCTCAGAGGTATGTGGCAACCCGTTACAAATCCTTCAAACTACACCGGTAACTTACTCCCAAGCAGTCAACGACACTGATGATGAATGGGAGAACATAGATGAAGATGCTGATTACAGCGAGGTGGAGATTGCAATAATAGGCAACTCTGACACTGACACTGACTCTAAGGATGACCTTTGTTTCCTGGTTGACAGACAGGAAACAAAGAGTAGGAATCTTTGTTTCCTGGGGCAGCAGGGTAGCATGGTGGTTAGCATAAATGCTTCACAGCTCCAGGGTCCCAGGTTCGATTCCCGGCTGGGTCACTGTCTGTGTGGAGTCTGCACGTCCTCCCCCTGTGTGCGTGGGTTTCCTCCGGGTGCTCCGGTTTCCTCCCACAGTCCAAAGATGTGCGGGTTAGGTGGATTGGCCATGCTAAATTGCCCGTAGTGTCCTAATGAAAGTAAGGTTAAGGGGAGTGTTGTTGGGTTATGGGTATAGGGTGGATACGTGGGTTTGAGTAGGGTGATCATGGCTCGGCACAACATTGAGGGCCGAAGGGCCTGTTCTGTGCTGTACTGTTCTATGTTCTATGAATGGACCGTTAATTTTCAAATTGGTAAGCAGTGAGTAGTGGGGTACCACAGGGATCGGCGCTCCAGATATTTGTAATGTATATTAATGATTTAGCTGAGGGAACAAAATGTAATATTGTAATTTAGATGACACCACGTTGGATGGGAGGGTGAACTGTAAGGAGGATGCATAGATCCTTCAGTGTGATGGATCAGGCAAATGAATGGTAGATGCAGGATAATAAGGAGAAATGTGAGGTTATCCACTTTTGCAGCAAAAATAAGAAGGCATATTATTATCTGAATGGCTTTAATTGCGGAGAGGAGAATGTGCAACGAGTTCTGGGTGTCCTCGTAAAGCCACTGAAGGTAGGCATGCAGATACAGCAGGCGGTAAAGAAGGCAAATGGTATATTGGCCTTCATTGCGAGAGGATTCGGGTACAGGAATAGGGATGTCTTGCTGCAATTACACGGGGCCTTGGTGAGGCCACACCTGGAATATTATGTCTAGTTTTGGTCTTATTTGAGAAAGAATGTTCTTACTCTAGAGGGAGTGCAGCGAAGGTTTAACGGACTGATTCCTGGGATGGCAGGACTGATGTATAAGGAGAGATTGAATCAGTTAGGATTGTATTTGCTGGTATTCAGAAGAATGAAGGGGAATCTCATAAACCTGTAAAATTCTAACAGGATTGGACAGGGTAGATGCAGGAAGGATGTTCCCGATGGTGGGTGTGTCCAGAACTATGGGTCACAGTCTGAGGAGAAGGGGTAGACCATTTGGGACAGATATGAGGAGAAATATCTTCACCCAGAGACTAGTCAGCTTGTCAAATTCGTTACCACAGGAAGTAGTTGAGACCAAAACATTGCACGCTTTCAAGAAGCAGTTAGATATAGCACTTAGGGCGAAGGAGATCAAAGAATATGGGGGAAAAGCGAGCTTAAGCTATTGAGTTAGATGATCAACCATGATCATAATGCATGGCGGTGCAGGATCCAAGGGCCCCTCCTGTCCTGTTTCCACGTTTCCAGCTTGAAATGAGCAGCAGACTGCAATGGGAGCTACCGAAGAGAGGCGGCGTTTCAAAATGAAGGAACTCTCCAACATTTTTAATTTTAATTTAAAACTATCTTTTACATCCAGGCTAAATGTACGTGCTGCATCACCCAAATAGGTAGAGAGGTCTTTCAGACCTGTCTGATGTGTTGACCCCCTCGGCCTGCTGCTGGGGGTTTTCCACAAAGCAGTTAAACTGTCATCACAGCCTGTAAGAAGTCTTACAACACCAGGTTAAAGTCCAACAGGTTTGTTTCAAACACGAGCTTTCGGAGCACGGCTCCTTCTTCAGGTGAATGGAAAGGCTTGTTCCAGAAATGTTTATATAGACACAGTCAGAGATGCCCCGGAATGCGAGCACCTGCAGGCAATCAAATCATCAAAGATGCAGAGAGAGAGGTAACTCCAGGTTAAAGAGGTGTGAATTGTCCCAAGCCAGTTCAGTCGGTAGGCCTCTGCAAGTCCAGGCTTGTTGGTGGGGGCCGAATGTAATGCAACATGAATCCCAGATCCCGGTTGAGTCCGCATTCATGCGTGCGGAACTTAGCTATAAGTTTTTGCTCAGCAATTTTGCGTTGTCGCGTCTCCTGAAGGCCTCCTTGTAGAATGCTGACCCGGAGATCAGAGGCTGAATGTCCTTGACTGCTGAAGTGTTCCCCAACTGGAAGGGAACAGTCCTGCCTGTTGATAGTCGCACAATGCCCGTTTATTCGTTGTCGCAGTGTCTGCATGGTCTCGCCAATGTACCACGCTTCGGGACATCCTTTCCTGCAGCGTATGAGGTAGACTACATTGGTCGAGTCGCACGAGTATGCGCCGCGTACCTGGTGGGTGGTGTTTCCACGTGTAATGGTGGTGTCCATGTCGATGATCTGGCATGTCTTGCAGAGATTACCCTGGCAGGGTTTTGTGGTGTTGTGGTTGCTGTTCTGAAGGCTGGGTAATTTGCTGCAAACAATGGTTTGTTTGAGGTTGCGCGGTTGTTTGAAGGCCAGTAGTGGGGGTGTGGGGATGACCTTGGCAAGATGTCCATCCTCGCTGATGATGTGTTGGAGGCTGCGAAGAAGATGTCGTAGTTTCTCCGCCCCAGGAAAGTACTGGACGACGAAGGGTACTCTGTCAGTGGTGTCCCGTGTTTGTCTTCTGAGGAGGTCGGTGCGGTTTTTTGCTGTGGCGCGGTGGAACTGTCGATCAATGAGTCGAGCGCCATATCCCGTTCGTACGAGGGCATCTTTCAGCATCTGTAGGTGTCTGTTGCGCTCCTCCTTGTCTGAGCAGATCCTGTGTATGGAGACGAGTGTGTCCAAGAATGGAACTGAATTTGGAGAATAGTCCATGGTGAGTTTGATGGTGGGATGGAACTTATTGATGTCATCGTGTAGTCGTTTCAGTGATGTCTCGCCGTGGGTCCACAGCCTGTGGCAGGAACCTGGAGGCCAAGTGGAAAATCCCAGTCAGTCTCCTTTCATTAGCCGTCATTGGCCGTTATCAACTTGGATCAGCTTCCTGCACCCTCTCATCCCCTTTAAGAAGGCCCATCTCCGAACCTGGCCCTAGGGGGGGCTGCCAAATCAAGTCCATTAACTCTGTTTCTCTTTCCACAGATGCTGCCTGATCTGCTGAGTATTTCCAGCATTTTCTATTTTTATTTCAGATTCCCAGCATTTTGATTATGTTCTGTTTTCATTTGAAAACTTCTTATTCTGTTTGTACATAAAGAGCAATGGTACAAGTTTTAGAAATCAGACAATTCCTTCAAGCTTGAACATATGGTTGACTCTCTTGCATCGGGATAAGAAAACTGCTTTAGACTAGTACGTAGTGGCGCTGACCAGCGTCCCTTTTTTTAAAAAAAGGTGTTAGGATCATTACTGTGTTCAGGAACCTCTCTGGCAGGATTGCAAACCTTCATATTAATAACCATCTTTTTCTGTAAAACATATCTCACTGAATATTACCACAACAATTCCACAAGCAGTTTAGATGTACTACTTTCACTGCATCCAGAATGTAAACCTGTTTCAGTTATTTGCTCAGCGCATGCAGAAGCAAATGTGACGAGATATCTTTTATGGAACAAAGCACCTTCATTAAAGCATTTTTATTCAATTAAATTTGTGTCAGTAGAGGACTATGGCTTTTGATATCTTAGTTTCAAATGCCTTAAGCTCTCACATTAAAAATAAATGTTTACATCCGTAGTAAAAGGTGCTACACTTGCAGTTCCTTTTTCACATTACTTTAGCAGCTATCCTCAGGTTGGGATTATGTCTCCCTAATCTCTTTCCAGGACCTTTGGATTTCTCAGCCACTGTCCCCGGGCTGAGTGATCACACTATTTAAATCTGAAAAGGTCATGCTGCTTTTCCTTCAATCATGAAGTCCACTTGGATCAAGGTCACAAAACCTGGGTTTGTGAAGGCTGCAGCAAGCCATTTTGTGAGCACTCTGTGTTCCTCCCAGCCTCGCTGTATTTGCAGCCTAATTAAACAGCTTGTTAACTGCTAGAGAATGTGAAAATGTCATTGTGCGGGTGGCTGCTAATTGGCTGCTTTCTGTCCTGCGCATTTAGCAAATTCATGAGACATGATCTAACTGGAGTACGCCTATGGATACACCTGTCAGTTTAATAGGCCTGTGTGACTCATAGACAGAAATAAGTGAACTTTAACACTAATTTTTAAATGAGGTAAAACAAAATTAAGATTCTGCAATGTCTTCGCTACCCTACATGGTCCAGATTTATCCATAGACATCAGCTGGTTGATTTTCAATTCCCAAAATTGGTATTAACAGAAAAGTAAAGGCCTCAAAATGGGGTCTGCTGATTTAGAACTTGAGCAACTCTGCCGATTGGCTCACCAGCACTAATAGGGGACCTATCACTAGGCATCCAAAGTGTACCTACTTTGCTGATTAGAGGGGGTGGGGGGGTGTAGGCTTAAGCGGGGAATCCAGTGGGGGGGGGGGGGTAGGCTTAAGCGGTGAATCCAGTGAGGGGGGGGGGGGGCGGCGGCGACCGGGGAATTGGACATCGTGGGGAAGTCATGTGGGGTAGGTCGATCTTGGGTTTTACAATAGTTATGAAAAAGTTCCAAGTGGTTTTAATTCCTCTAAATTTTTCTGAGTAACCATTGGTGTACCTGTCAGAAAAATCTGAAGTTTGTGATTTGCTAAAATGTTCCCAAGGTTCTCAATGCAAGGCAATTGCCCAGAAAAAGTTTGTGCTTCTGGGAAATCGCCATGGTAACCCATACCTGTGAAGTTCTGAGAGGAATTCCCTTGCACACCTTTGTGGTAGCCCCCCATTTCATACTGGAGGACTCAAAATATATGACCCAAATGGTGGACATATTCAACAGGCATGTGAGAAACAGATTTAATGGGTGGAATTTTATCTTGACAGACTTAGATGCAGTGAGCTGCAGAGGAAAGCAAGGGAAGGTTGGGGAGTGCTGTCAGTAGAAGGTTAAACTCAATTGTTCCAACAGAACATTTTGCTGTGGCTTCTTAACTCAGTCATAGCTTTAACATCCCTCTTCTAGGCTTCTCAACCAATCGCAGAATATGGCCTTGATGATGAGTCACACTCTGTGACTGAAAGCTGTCTGTTTAAAAGAACCCTGCCAGAGGTCAGAATGGCTGCAGGAAACCTTTCTCGCGAAGGCTACGAGAGACAATGACATGGTAGGAAGATGTACAAGGGCTGTTCCTTAGTTTTCTGCATCTTCCCTGTAAATTATGCTGGAGGCAATGACGGCTGTGTCCCTTTATTCTACTGCCATTAAGTTATCCCTAATAAGTAGTCCTGCTCCACCTCTTTTCCTTCTCTATCTTTTCTAAATATGTGAGATCCTGCAATGTTTATTTCCCAGTTCTGAATTTGATGTAGCCCTGTCTCGGTAATCCCTGACAAGTCTTGTTATCCCACTACTTTTCGGTTTTGAAAACATAATCTCACTAAGTATATTACCTGGCTTGCTATAGTAATGTAACTCTACCATGAAGAAAGCTGATTGTAGGTTACCTTTTCCAGCTAGTTCAAAAACATCTCTCACTGAGAACACATTGTGGCGACGAGGAGCTTTTCACAGTAACTTCATTTGAAGCCTTCTTGTGACAATAAGCGATTTTCATTTCATTTCATTTCATACATGCAACATTGTGTTAGAAATATCATGAACCAAAGAACATTTTGCTTTAATCCTGGGAATGATGCCAAGAGGACACTGAGAACCCAGGAACACAGAAAGATTCAAATCTGCAGAAAATGCTGCTGAAAAAAGGACAGAAGAAAAGCATACACAGGCTGAAAGTGAAATACCGGTTGCAGAGAGAAGCAGCAGTTAAGAAAGGCACACAGGAAAGTTCCAATCTGCAGACAGCTACTGTAAAAGTACTCAGGAAAATTGGACACAAAAGGACAAAAAGATAGAGGTTGCAAGTAAATTACTGTGTGAGTTAAATGGATTAGGTCAATTTTTCACACTCATCTCCAGTTGAATTGAAGAGGTATGCATGGAAAAACTGCTAGTTTTTCCACTTACAGTGCAAAAGTATGAGATTGTAATAGACTGAATGAACAAGTCTGAACGGATAAGAATAACAACATTCCTGACACTGTTAGGGAGGGACTGCTACAAATCTAACTGAAAATCAGAGGAAACAGAAGCAGAGAGTTTGAATGCCTTGAACACATATTTTGAACCTCAAGTGTATATTCCATATGAACAATATATATTCAATTGTAGAGTTCATGATAAAAACTAGAGCCTTGAATGGTACATAACTGCTGGAATGTACCGGCAGAATCATGTGAATTTGGATGGGTAAATTATGATCTAAAGATTTATTAGTCTTAAGCATTTGAGACCCCTTAGTGACAACATGTATATAAAGATAAGGAACTGATACTAAAGAAAGCAGTAGAGACATGTATCAAAATCCAGAAGCTGTGAAGCATCAGCTAGATCACAAGTATGGCAGAGCAGACCAGGAGATATTTTACGCTGAGAGTCAGTCCAAAAGTAATCACAGACAAAGGGCAGAATGTAAATACTGCAGAGGACAGCATACAAAGGAGACGCAGTATTGTAACTGTACAGAAGCAAAAACATTTTGCACACAGGTGTTCACAGAAAGAAGCAAAGCGAGTCGATACAGGTGGCCACTGGAGAGATATCAGCAGATGAGTCTGATTAAGAATTATGCATGATACAACAGGTTGGTTCGGTCAAGTCTATAGATGACAAATCGTTTGTGACTGTTAGTCATTGTATCAGGTGAACAAGAAATGGCAAATATGCATTGGTGCCTCATGCAACATCATGACCTTCACAGCTCTGTGTGAATGGCTCAACGTGGAGATCAGAAACAAAACACCTGAAAATAAGGTTGAGGCGAGATGCTGGCATGATACTCAAGCCAAGAGGACAAATTAATCTGAAATCCCAATGCAATGACAAAAGGGAAGATTTAGAACTCCTGATCCTAGATGGGACACAACAGCTACTCATCTCAGTTGAAGCAAGTCTAAAGCTTCGACTGGTAACGCTGGATGTGACAACAGCAATTCATAATGTGTCACAGCACACAAAACTATTAATGGCAGAACAGATCCTAGAGGAGTACAAAGATGTGTTTGCAGGGTTGGGATGTCTACCAGGAGAATATCATCTAGAAGTGGATGAGAGTGTAAAACCAATTCCGCCTCTGCCGAGAAAGGTTCCAATTGCCCTCAAGTCAAGCCTAAAGGACCAGATAGAAGAGCTGGAAAAGAGAGGAGTAATCAAAAAAGTGACAACTGCTACAGACTGGAACAGCAGCATGTTAGCAGTGAAACAACCTGGAAACGTATGAGTATGCTTACGACCTAAATAAAGCACTGAATCGATTTCACTACCCCTTGACAACCATCGGAGAAAATTTGCCACAACTTGCCAAGGCAAAGCTATTCACTCCCCGAGTTGTGAAGGATGGTTATCCGCAAGTGAAGCTGAATGTAACCAGTAACTTTCTGATGACATTCTTGAAAGCGTTTTGGAGATGCACATGATTGAACATTTCACCGGCTCCAGAAAGGTATCAACTCAGACAATGTGAGATAGTCAGTAACTTTCTTGCAGATGATCTGCTAACTAGTCTATGGATGTGGAGACACAATGGAACAAGCCATAGCAGACCTTTATCAGAATTTAGTATGACTGCTGGAGAGAGATCACCAGATTAACCTAAAGCTGGGCAAGAACAAATTTCAACTGAAGATGCCTGAAGTCAAGTGCGTGGGCCTTGTCTTGATGGAAAATGGTTTTCACCCAGATCCTGACAAGATGAGAGAGCTGTAGCAGCAATACAACAACCACAAATATGAAAGGCAGTGCAACAATTTGTTGGATTTAATAATAATCTCAATCTCTATTGTCACAAGTAGGCTTACATTAACACTGCAGTGAAGTTATTGTGAAAAGTCCCGAGTCACCACATTCCGGCGCGTGTTCGGGTACACAGAGGGAGAATTCAAAATATCCAAATTACCAAACAGCATGGGCGAGATTCTCCGCACTCCCGACGGTGCGGAGAATAGCGTGGCTCGTAAAATTTTACGGCCACGCTGTTCCGACGCCCTCCCGCTATTCTCCCCCCCCACGCCCAACTCCCGACACGAATCGCTGCCGCCGTTTTTTTACGGCCGGCAGCGATTCACAGCTGATAGATGGGCCGAGTTCCCAGCCCTTTATGGCTGTTTTTACGAACGGCAAACACACCTGGTCTGGCCGTTCGTAAAAACGGCCGTAAACACTCGCATTTTATAACCATGGCACCGATTGGCACGGCAGTACCACGGCCGTGCCAAGGGTGCCATGGGCCCTCGATCGGTGGGCACCGATCGCGGGCAGCGGGCCCGATGCCCGCGCACTATTTGTCCTTCCGCCGCCCCGCAGTATCCATTCACGGGGCGGCTGAGGGGCATCCCGGCCCGCGCATGCGCGGGTTTCGCGCAAATACGCGATGACGTCATCCGCGCATGCGCGGGTTGGAGTCTTCCAATCCGCGCATGCGCGGCTGACGTCATATGACGCGTCAGCCGGCGCTAACTCGGGCAAGCGGGCTTAACGAAATTCGTTAAGCCCGTGATGCCGGAGCTTACGGCGTCGGGCTGCTAGCCCCGACCGGGGACCAGAATCGGTTCCCGGTCGGGAAGGGGGGGGGCTGGCGTCAAACCTGCCCGGATTTGACGCCAGCCTTACGATTTCTCCCCACATGGGAGAATCTCGCCCCATGTCTTTCAGGACTTGCAGAAGGAAACCGGAGCACCTGGAGGAAGCCCGTGCAGACATTGCACAGACAGTGACCCAAGCGGGAATTGAACCCGGGACCCTGGTGCTATGAAGCATCTGTGCTAACCACTGTGCTACCATGCCACCCTTTAGATACAAATAGATTTGTGAACTATTTAGCAAAATGTTTGCCTTATTTGTCAGCAGAGTATGAACCATTACACAACTCACTGCTAAGGAGGTGTTTTGGTATTGGTGAACAGAGCAAGAAGCAGGGCTCACTATAATCAAATAACTAATGATGACAAGGCCAATGCGGAGGTGCTGTGATGTTGAGGAGAAGGTAACCGTGCAATGTGATGCCAGCGAGATGAATCTGGGAGCAACTCTGATGCAGCAAGGACAACTAATTGCGTGTGCATCCAGGACATGAATGCAAACGGAACGAGGCTACACTCAGACTGAGAACAAATGCCTGGTTATTGTTGCCTGTGAACATGTTCATCAGTCACTGTTTTAGAGGGACAAAGTTGAAATCCAAGCACTATGGGGGGGGATTCTTCGAGCGCCGCGACGGGCCGGAGAATCGTTGCAACCGCGCCGTGACGACCCGACGCAAGCGCACGATTCTCCGAGGTGCGGAGAATCGGTGCCATTTGCGCCAGCGCGTTTGGCGCGGCACCAGCCAAGGGCTGGTGGAATCGGCAGGGCCGCCGATTCTCCATCCCGGATGGGCTGAGAGGCCGCGCCGATACGACAGAGTCCCACCAGCGGCATTCACCCCTGGTCGCTGCCGGCAGGAACACTGCAGAAACGGTCGGGGGGGTGGCCTGTGGGGGGGGCCTCCGATCAGGGCCTACCGATCGGCGGCCTGGCCTCTTCCACCCCCCCCCCCGGCCCCTCTTCCTGGCGCTGCCGACCCCTGAACACCGACCCCATGTTGGGTTGGGACGGCGCGCAGAAGAAGTGCCTCGTGCGTGAGCAGGCTGGCGTGGCACAACTGCGCATGCGTGGGTTGGCGCGGCGCTCATGTGGAGCCGCGTAATGAGGCCGGAGTGGTGTGAACCGCTCCAGCGCTGTGCTGGCCCTCGTACCCGGGCCCTGTTCGTGCCGTCGTGAAATGAGACGGCATTCGCGACAGCGCAAACACTTGGCCTCCATATCGGAGAATTGCCCCCATTAAGAGAGAGAGCAATGTAGAGAGGATTAAGGACACACCTGTGGCCACAAGAGCATCTTGGATACACCAGTAAATTGGCAGCCCAAGATGGCATCTTGTACAAAGGAAATAGAGTCATCATTCTTCAGGAGATGAGAGGGGAGATGCTAAATCTAACTATGCAAGCCTCATAGAATTGTATTGATTCTGAGAAAGGCAAATTATGTACTTTACTGGCCAAACATGAGCAATGAAACTAAAGACTACATTGGCCATATGTTATGTATAACGAGCACCAAGCTAAACAAGAGAGCCGTTGATGATGCATGATATTCTAGACAGACCATGGATGAAGTTGGGAGTAGACCTCTTCACTTCAGGAACTGATTATCTTGTCACTGCGGGCTATTATTTTGACTATTGGTAGTTGGACGAGCTGACTTCAATGATAACAAGGGAAATAGTAGAATGTGTAAGAGCCCATTTCAGTCAGTGTGACATTCCAGATATTGTGATGAGTGAAAATAGCCCTCAGTTCAGAAGTGAAGAATTCAGCTGATTCATAAAGGATTGGGAACTTCCTCACTATACATTGGGCATGTTTCTCGGTGGCACACCAGTTGCGGGCTACCTTCCTACTGTTTGTCAATGGGATTTCCCATTGAAACCACCCCATGCTGCTGAGAAATCCAGGGGCAGGGGTGTGCTACTGGTGAGAATAGTGAATCCCAACAACCGGAGAATTCCGGCCATTGTCTCCACATTTCTTCCAGTTGAATGGAAAAGCTGAGGCAGCTGTGAAAATCACCCAAGGACCTGTAAAGCAATCTAGCACAGACGTATACAAGGCAATCCTTGAATGAAGAAACACAGAGACTGAAGGCTTGATAAGAAGTACTGTCCAGAGACTGATGTCACATTGTACACAAACTACTCCTCCAATAGCAAAAGGCAACTGAAACCAGAGGTAGAAACAAGAGTGAAATGGCAGCCAAATTTCAGTTTGACTAGACTGCCATACTATTGCCAAAGCTGTGTATTGGAGAGCCAGACAGGGTGCAAACCTTCAATGTTCTCAAAAGAAGGCAGCCCACATGGCACATATATAGATAAAATGTCACTTTGATCTTATGCAGTGGAAATGAACAACCAAAAATTTTGCACAACTACAGGCATATCCAAGCAACTAGTGCAGCTGTTTTTTCACAGCACCATGTTGTTCCTTTACATCAATCAGGCGCCAGAGAGAAGGGATCTTAGCAGTTGTACTGAGTACAGAACTACTACCGATCCTATAGGTCCATGGGACCCCAACCACTGCATGGAAACAACTGTCACCAAGGTAACAGTTCTCTGAACAAAGAGTATCATCCAAACGATGTCAACATGTTCCACTAAGAAGGATGAACGTTTTGAAGACTATTTGTGCATTGCATGTGCAGTAACTGACTAGTAGAACAAGCAATTGTTAATGCAGGAGAACAATGGGTATAGTGGGTAAATTTGATAACTCACAGTCACATAGGATCATGCATTCAAATATGTTTTTGATTCACTAGGAAAAGGGGGATGTTTGAAACTTTTGTTTGGGTTTTGAAAATGCAATCTTACTAAATGTACTAACTAGCTTACCATAGGCATGTGACTCTGCCTTGAGATAAGCTGACTGTTGGCTTCCATTTCTAGTAAGTTCAAAAACCCTCTCACTGAGAACGCACTGAATAAGCTGTCCTTATTCACGAAACATAATGCATGATTGCCTCCGCCCCTTCTTTTTGTTACTGACATCTTGTGCATTGCTGTACACATATTTAAATTTATTGTTATGATTTGTTCTCACTTTATGTTAACTATCTTTTTATAACTCCACTATAATTCTATTTATTCCCGTGCCATCAACATCTTTTACTTTTATTATAACTTTTATTATATACTTTTATTTCCTAGACTCTCCCACCCTGTTACATTTCCATTTGGACTGCTTGCATTTCCTCTCAATACCTCCCCCTATCTTGCTGATGTAAGGCCTTTCCCACCTCCCTATTTACCCGTTCTGCAAGGACATGGGTCCCATCCCAGTTCATGTGTAGCTCATCCCATTAGAACAGCTTCTTCCTGTTTCAGAACTGGGTGTCAATGTCACCTGTAAAAGACCTTCTCTTTCCCAGCCACATATTAATAACTCTGATTTGAAAGCTGCTATGCCAATTTGCACATGCCAATAACCCAGAGATGATCATCTTCAAGGTTTGATTTTTAATGCTCTTTCAGCAGGTCATCTTCCATCTTCCTATCAATGCTGTTTGATCCAACATGGACCATGACAACATTCAGGCTTCAGATAAGTGTTATCACATAAGTGTCAGGCGATGGCCATCTCCAACAAGAGAGTATCTAAGCATTTCCCTTTGATGTTCAGTGGTATTACCACCCCACTATCATTATCCTGCAGCAACCATTGGCCAGAACCTGAATTAAACCAGGCATATAAATATTGTGGCTACAAAAACAGGTCAGAGGTTGGGAATTCTGTAGCATGTTACTCATCTCCTCACTTCCTGAGGTCTGTAAGCCATCCACAATGAAAAAGTCAAGAGTGTGATGAAATACTTTCCACTTGTTTGGGTGAGTGCAGCTCCAACAACACTCAAGAAATGAACACCATCCTGGACAAAGCAGCTTGCTTGACTGGCAACCATCGGCCACTTAAACATTCACTCAATCCACCACCACACATGGTCACAGCAGAGAGGAAAACATGCACTGCAACAATATGCTAATTCTCCTTTGACAGCACCTTCCAAATTCATCACCTCTACCACCTACACGGCCAAAGCCAGTAGATACATGGGAACACTACCATCACCACCAATTTCTCTCCAAGTTACATGCCATCCTGCCCTGAAACTATATCACTGTTCCTTCACTATCGCTGGGTCAAAATCCTAGAACTCCCTTCCTTCCTAACAGCATTTTGGGTGTACCTACACCACATGGACTGCAGAAGTTCAAGAACCTCATTTTGCTGACAAGTGAAACATTTATTACTCGCCACTGAATGTAGTTAGTGATGAACAACAAATGCTTGTCTTGTCAGCAATGCTCACATCCCACAAAAGAATAAAAAGAAAATCAAGGTTCAAATTTAAACTGCTGCTTTAATTTAGAGTAGAAAAAACATAAAAGTTCGCTAACCAACCATCGACCAGCTTACCTAATTCAAGCTCAAGTTTCTATAGGTATGTAAAGAGAAAAAGATGGATAAAAACCAATGTGGGCCCCTTACAGTCAGAAATTGAGGAATTGATAACGGGGAGCAAAGAAATGGCTGAGGAACAAAGTTCATACTTTGTTTCTGTCTTCACAAAGGAAGACGTGAATAACATGCAAGAAGCTGTGAGAAACACAAGTTTCAGGGAGGGGCTGAAGGAAATTAGTATTCATAGAGAAATGTTTTTTGGGAAATTAATGGTACTGAAGGAGGATAAATCTCCAGAGCCTGATAATCTTCATCTCAGGTAGGGTGGGTGACACAGTGGTTAGCACTGCTGCCTCACAGCGCCAAGGACACGGTTCAATCCCAGCCCTGGGTCATGTTCCGTGTGGAGTTTGCACATTTATATGTCTACATAAAGGTGCGCGGGATTGGTGGATTGGCCATGCTAAATTTGCCCTTAATTTGGAAAAAAACATAATTGGGTACTCTAAATTTATTTTAAAAAATCTTCACCCCAGAGTACTTAAAGAAGTGGCTCTAGAAATAGTAGATCCATTATTTTCCAAAATTCTTTAGGCTCTGGAATGGTTCCTACAGATTGGATGGTAGCTAATACAAACCTATTATTCAAAAAGGAAGGTAGAGATAAAACCAGGAACTATAGGTTCACTGGTCTATGTTGGTAGTAGGGAAGTTACTAGAGTCCATAATAATAATCTTTATTAGTGTCACAAGTAGGCTTACATTAACACTGCAATGAAGTGTTAATCCCCTCGTGGCCACACTTTGCTGCCCGTTCGGCTACACTGAGGGAGAATTCAATGTCCAATTCACCTAACAAGCATGTCTTTTGGGACTCGTGGGAGGAAACCGGAGCCCCAAAAGGAAACCCATGCAGACATGGGGAGAATGTGCAGACTCCGCACAGACAGTGACCCAAGCCAAGAATCGAACCCGGGTCTCTGGCACTATGAAGCATCAGTGCTAATCACTGTGCTACCCTGCCACCCTTTAACAATTTCCCATATTATCAAGTATTATTAGCACAGCATTTGGAAAGACGGCAAAGTCAGCATAGATTTGTGAAAGGGAAATCATGCTTGATAATCTACTAGAATTCTTTGAAGATGTAACTCGTGGGGTTGACCAGAGAAAAGATGTGAATGTGGTATATTTAGACTTTCAAGAGGCTTTCGACAAGGTCTCACATAGCAGATTACTATGTAAAATTAAAGCACATGGGATTATGGTAGAGTATTGAGATGGATAGAAAGCTGGTTAGCAGATAGGAAGCAAAAAGTTGGAATAAATGTGTCTTTTTCCAATTGACAGGCAGTGACTAGTGGGGTATCACAAGGATCTGAGCTAGGACCCTAACTGTTCACATTATATATTAATGATTTCAAAGAGGACACTAAATGTATTGTCTCCAGATTTTCAGATGATACAAAGTTGGGTGGGAAGGTGAGCTGTGAGGAGAATACTTTTCACTGTACCTCGGTACACGTGACAATAAACAAATCCAATCCAATCCAGAGGTGCTTCAGTGGGATTTGGACAGGCTGAATGAGTAAGCAGATGCGTGGCAAATGCAGTACAATGTGGATAAATGTGAGGTTATCTGCTTTGGTCGCAAAAATAGGGAGACAGATTATTATCTGAGTGTAAATTGAGAGAGCTGGGTACTCAACAAGACCTTGGTGT
This sequence comes from Scyliorhinus canicula, assembly GCF_902713615.1. Classification (NCBI taxonomy): domain Eukaryota; kingdom Metazoa; phylum Chordata; class Chondrichthyes; order Carcharhiniformes; family Scyliorhinidae; genus Scyliorhinus; species Scyliorhinus canicula. The sequence continues at coordinate 75,443,244 of NC_052155.1, forward strand.
CCTCATACATCAGTCACTGAAAGTAAGTGCACAGGTACAACAGGCAGTAAAGAAGGCAAATTGTATGTTGGCCTTAATAGTGAGAAGATTTGAATATAGGAATAGAGATGTTTTACTGCAATTGTATAGGGCATTAGTGAGGCCACACCTGATGTATCGTGTACAGTTTTGGTGTTGTTATCTGCGGAAGGATGTTCTTGCTGTGGAGGGAGTGCAGCGAAGATTTACCTGACTGATTCATGGGTTGGCGGGACTGTCATTCTTATTCAAACTTATAATATTCTAACAGGATTAGACTGGGTAGATTCAGAAAGAATGATCCTGATGGTGGGGGAGTCCAGAACTGGGGTCATAGTTTAAGTATAAGGGATAAACCTTTTAGGACTGAGATGAGGAGAAATTTCTTCACGCAGAGAGTGATGAATCTCTGGAATGCACTACCACAGAAAGTCGTTGAGGCCAAAACCATGTGTAATTTCAAGAAGGAATTAAATATAACTCTTGTGGCTGAAGGGATATGGGGGGGAAGGCGGGATCAGGATATTGAACTTGATGATCAGCCATGATCATAAGTGAATGGCGGAGCAGGCTTGAAGGACCAAATTGCAAATGGCCTCCTCCTGCTTCTATTTTCCATGTATGTTTCTATGTATGATTCTGGGTTTCAGCTTTCAGGTCTTACTGTTTTCCTTCCCTCTCCCTCTCTCTGGATCACTCCTTTCTTTGTGAAAGATCAGAAGAGCATCTCTTCCCTCACTTCACCAAATTCATCACACACCAAAATGCCTAAGTTAAGTCGGTATTTCATTGAGCTGGACTTTGTGCTACTTCTGATTCACTGCTCGGCTGGAGGCTCGTTGTTTCACACCCAACCTCCAAGTCATTATGCTTACTAAGATGCTTTGAACATGTTTCAAAAGGGAGAAATTAACTCTCATTTACTGTAGGATCGATTCACTAAGAGCAAATTAAATCCTTTAAAATCCAGTTTGGCCGAACATGTAAATGAGTAATCTGGTTTATGATGTTCAGTGCCAGTGCAATGCCAGGTATATACATTCCGACAACAGGCAGATGGTATCCGACAGCAAGTTCTCTCAGTTGTTCGTCATAGACAGAAGACCAACCCTATTCAATCAACCCATGCTTACAAATCTCAGAACATGATTGTTAATGTTAGATATGATTCTGCAATAGGGCATCACTTACTGAACAATTGTTATTGTGCTAAGAGTTAGGGCAGAAACCAGTTTTAGATGATCAGTTGGCTCATAATGCTACTCACTTATGCTTGCTGGAAGTTACGTACATTCATATTCAGGAACCTGTCCTCAGCAGGCAAAAGGAATATGTCCAGATAGTGCACATTTTCTGAAAGCGTGGGGGGGAGGGGTGGACATCACTCCCTGGCGCACTTGCCATGCCAACCAGTCAGTGCTGCCTTGCCAAGAAATCCCTTTTTCTCATGCAGCATAAATTGTTGTTCCCTGTGAAATTTGGTGTTCTTGTGTCTGGCCTGATAAATACAAGATGAAAAACTTCAACAGCATTTCTCTTTTTTATTAGCAATATTCAAGTTATGTCACTTGCTTGAATTCACTGCAGGGAATCTTTTAGAAAACGTTGCTTGTGTATTTGAACACTTCTCCAAAAAGAACAGTTTAAATCATTTTTTGTCAGTTCCTTTCATTATCTTTAAAACTTCAAATAGCCCCCTGATGCATTACTTAATCCTTGCTCGGAATTCACACTCTTGATTCTCGAAACCTTCAAATCATCCTGGTTATTTGCATTTATACTGTCCCAAGGAAAATAAGATCCAATGATAATTACTCTGTTTCTGTTCTCAATTCTATAGTTTGTTTAATATCAAAAAACATTGCAAGTATATTATATATTTTATAATTTGACAATTAGTGTTATTTCGTTTTATAATGTTAAATTAACATTTTCACAACACTGAACTTCTCTTTCTTCATAAGGTTTGTTATTTGCAGTAACTGTATTATGGTAGCAAGCTCAATTTTCTCACCGTAATAAAATCGAATTCAGTAAGAAATACAATTAGGCCTTTTAAAATTGAGAAACATAATTAATGTTTGGGTTCAACATGATCCTTTTCTCCACAGATGCTACCAGACCTGCTAAATTTCTCCAGAGTTTGCTGTTTTCATTTCAGATTTCCAGCATCCATGGTATTTTGCTCTTATTTAAGATTGAGTTTGTTTGTCTGTGCAAAAGATGATTTTGAAAAATCAAATAGATATATATCTCATGTTAGCTATACTAGATATGCACATTGTATTGTGTTTGTGCTTTTAATGCCTTCATTAAAGTTTTTGCTTGACTGCTTCAGCCCAAAGTTCAATTTGCTTCGAGTTTAGAAGGTAATAGTGAACCTTCTTCTTTGACTGTTCATTTGGTGAAAGTAATCCCATTAAGGATTCGGGAGTTCCTGAATTTTTGCCCAATGATGAAGCAGGAGGGAAATATTTGTCCAAGTCAGGATGGTGTATGACCTGTGGGGAAACGTCGAGGTCATGGTGTCCCCATGCATTTGTTGTCCTTATTTTTCTGTGGGAGAAATTGCAGACCTGGGAAGTACTGCTGAAGATATCTTGGCAGTTTGTTGCTGTGCATCCTGTAGATAGTAGATATTGCATTTAGCTGCGCCACTGATAGAGGGAGTGGATGTTTAGCATGATGGATGGGTTGCTGATCAAGTGAACAGCTCTGATGTTGAGACTTTTTTAACAGTGTTATAGCTACAGGCGTCTTGGTAAGTAGGTAGTTTTCCATCACACTCCTGATTTGTGTCGATCATGGAATGGCTTTTGGTTCTTGTAATATAAATCATGTTCCAGAGTGATCCAACCACTAACATTCAACCCTTAATCTATGATCTTATTTACCCCAAATTCGATGAGCCCTGAATACAATCAATCTTCATGTTTCTTCTTACCCATTTTATCACATTTAATCCTTTTATGTGCTCATAAAATTGTCATTCAAATAAAGCACACATTCCCCTCCACAGCTGTGACAACAATCCCTTTTGAGCTAAATCTATTAGTGGAATTTGAAGCTCGACAAGCATTTATAATGGCTTTTTAATGCACAATTGAATAAAAATCCCTACAGAGCTCAATACAAGAGAGCCTTTGAAGATGCCTGACCAGGGGCGAAATTCACCGAAGTCCATCGTGACGCCCTTGACCGGCGGGCAAAAACATCGCTGATGACTCAGGTGTCGGGGCCCACTTATCAGCCCAAAATCTCCCGTCCCGAAAGGGCCAGCAGCGGAGTGACGCTGTACGCGTCAGTTTCACCCGCTGCGGAAGTGGCGCGTCGGTTGACGTCGGGCGACATCATCAACGCCGCCCGGCGTTGGGGGGGGGGTAGGTGGGGGGGGGGGGGGGGGGTTGGGGGGGTAGGTGGGGGGGTGGGGGGGTAGGTAGGGGCGGGGATAGGTAGGGGAGTAGGTAGGGGGGTAGGTGGGGGGCGTAGGTGGGGGGGTAGGTGGGGGGGTAGGTGGGGGGTAGGTGGGGGGGTAGGTAGGGGGGTAGGTGGGGGGTAGGTAGGGGGGAGGTAGGGGGTAGGCGGGGGGTAGGTGGGGGGGTAGGTAGGGGGGAGGGGGTAGGTAGGGGGGTGGGGGGGTAGGGGGGTGTGTAGGGGGTAGGGGGTGGGGGGTGGGGGGTAGGGGGTGTGGGGGGTGAGGTGGGGGGTGGGGGGGGTTGTGGGGGTGGGGGGTAGGGGGTGTGGGGTGGGGGGTTGGGGGGGGTGTGGGGGGTGGAGGGTAGGGGGTGGGGGGTAGGGGGGGTGTGGGGGGTAGGGGTGGCAGAGTCCGCAACCAACACGGCTGGAATAGATGTGAATGCCTTGTTTTTTTTTTAAATGGCGAGTTTATTGTGCTGCGTGCCTATCTGAGAGAGAGAGAGAAAAACATTGCTGCACTCTTGGTGATCCTCATTATTTATTACTCCAAATGTTTGAACTTAATTATGCCATCGTGCCTTGCCTAGAACCTTGAGTTCCCACCGCCCCCCAATCCTCCACCCCTACCCCCCCACCCCAACCACCCCTACCCCCCACCCCAACCAGCCCTACCCCCCACCCCAACCACCCCTACCCCTACCCCGACCACCCACCCCTACCCCGACCCCGACCACCAACCCCTACCCCTACCCCGACCACCCACCCCTACCGCGACCCCCCGGCACGTGATGTAAGTGATTTCACTCTCTCTCTTCACAAACCCTCCCCCCCAACCCACCGGCACTCGAGGTAAGTGATTTATCTCTCTCTTCCCAACACCCCCCACCTCCAACAACCCCCACCTACCCCCTACCCCTACCCCCTACCCCTACACCCCCCTACCCACCACCCCCCACCCCCTACCCCCTACCCCCTACCCCTACCCCCCCACCCCCCTACCCCTACCCCTACCCCCCTACCCCCCCCCCACCCCCCTACCCCTACCACCCCCTACCCCTACCCCCCACCCCTATCCCCCCCCACCCCCTACCCCTACCCCTACCCCCCGGCACGCGATGTAAGTGATTTCACTCTCTCTTCACAACCCTCCCCCCCCCCCCGGGCACTCGATGTAGGTAACTGAACGGCGTCAACCATCATCAATGGCTGACGCTGTTATAAACCAACTTTGATTTTCGCCGACGTGACCCGCGGCCACGTCGGCGGGACTTCGGCCCATCCGGGCCGGAGAATAATTAAGCCTAAAAAAACAATGGCATCCCGCCGGCGCCAGCCGTTCTCCGAGGCGGGCGGCGGGATTTGAAGAACGACGTTTTATGGCGGGTGGGAGAATTTTGAACATGGCGGGAATATCGGCGCCCCCGGGCGATTCTCCGACCCTGCGTGGGGTTGGAGAATTTCGCCCCTGATGTCCAGACATGTGCTCCTTTTCCCCCAAAGACTCATCAAATGCATTTTCAATCAAAAGTCTATTATCCAGTCAATTTATTTTTCAAAAGCTCTCCAAATGTCTGAGCTTGAAACTACTGTTTAAAAAAAAAAGTTCACAAACAGACAAACCTGGCATGTTTCAAACAGACTTAATGATAATAATAATTGCTTATTGTCACAAGTAGATTTCAGTGAACCTACTGTGAAAAGCCCCTAGTCGCCACATTCCGCCTCCTGTTCGGGTACGGGAATTGAACCCGCGCTGCTGCCTTGTTCTGCATTACAAGCCAGATGTTTAGCCCACTGTGCTAAACCAGCTCCAGCACCCACCCCCACCCACCCACCTCAAAGAAAATAACCAGTGTCATGGAAAATTGCATTTTCAGCTGACATTTAAACAGTGGTCTCAACATCACTTAGTGATAACACTAATCAACATCACAACATCATTGTGACCCATCATATTTCCTACCCTGGGGAAAATTATGTCTATCATGATTGGCCTGATAACTACAAATTTGCAGGCTCCTTTATAATAAATGTAAGTTATTACGGTTGTGCTGTTGCATGGTCCCGTTAAGAGTTGAGTCACGCGATAGTCCAGCTACTTCTCGGGTTTAGAGCCTAGCAAACCTCTGATTATTGTGTTCAACCCACCTGCTTCAGCATTTCCATTCCTTTATTCTGCAAGTACCATACACAACACCCATCATCTCCAGTTTGAATGGGTTTGTTCAGCATTGGGAGAAAAAATCCCAGACAAATGAATTTGTTTAATGTATCTTCCATTTCCTTATTTCTCATTATAATTCCCCTGCCTCTGCCTCTCATGGGTCCATATTGCCAAGAAGCTTGAATAAAGTAAAGATTTAAGAATTGGATAAAATAGCAATTAAAGAAACTTGGATAAAATAAAGTTTAAAGAACTAGATAAAAAGGAATTGATAAGAGTGCATCTGCCTGCAGGGTTTTTGACATGTGAACGATGTTAGCAGTGGGTTAAACAGACACTTACTTAAGTGATGTGGAGAACAATAGGGTATAGAATTGTAGGTGTTAAAACTACAGAAGAGATGCATTTAAAGTGGAGTCACAAGAATGCATGTCACACTTACATGCTTAAAGCTTGATTTCTATGGCGAGTTGCTTAGTTACAATAAGATCAAAAGGAAAATATGGTATATTGTTATCAGGGCTAGTTCTGTACTGGAGAAGCAACTGATGAGCACTTATGATCATAGCCATGCCTTTCTGCAAACAGAAGCTCTTCCATAAGCAGGATCCCATGCTAAAAGTATAAAGACACAGATGCTATGCTGTAGGGGTTAAGTTACAAGGAGAGATTACACAAATTAGGCCTATTTTTGCTAGAATTTAGAAGGTTAAGAGGTGATCTGATCAAAGTATTCAAGATATTAACAGGGAAAGACAGGTAGTTTAAAGATAACTATTTCCACTGGTTGGAGATTCTAAAACCAGGGAGCATAGTCTAAACATTAGGGCTAGACCATTCAGGAGAGATGTTAGGAAGAACTTCTTCACTCAAAGGGTGGTAGAGGTTTGGAACTCTTCTACAAACAGTAATTGAAGCTAAAACAGTTGTTAACTTTAAATTTGACATAGATAGATTTCTGTTTAGCAAAGATATTAATGGATATGAGCCAAAGGCAGGTATATGGACTTTGGCCACAGATCAGCCATGATCTCATTGAATGGTGGAACAGACTCGAGGGGCTGAATGGTCTATTCCTGTTCCTATGTTCCGAAGCTGCTGTTTGGAAACTTCAGAATTACAATGAATCAGAAGTAAGGCTTTCCAGAATTAAAGATAGAACTTGGGTGGTAACTTTGTTTGATTTACCTTATAGAATTAAACTATATGGGAAATTGTTTTGGGACAAGGGCTATTTCTCAGAGTTTGGGAATGTAGGTACATGTTGGAGGGCGTTAATATAAGGATACTATGGGCGCGATTCTCCGCAAATGCGGAGAGTCGTGAAGGCTGCCGTGAAACTGGCCATGTTTCACGGCAGCCTCCGCGCCCCCTCCCGGGACCCGATTCTGCTCCCCGGTCGGGGCTAGCAGCGGGGCCCCGTGAACCTCGGCATCGCAGGCTTAGTGAACTTCGCTAAGCCCGCGCGCCAAGGTTAACGGCGGCTGACGCAAACATTGACGTCAGCCGCGCATGCGCAGATTGGACGGCTCCAATCCGCACATGCGCGGATGACGTCATCACGCATATGCGTGAAACCCGCGCATGCGCGGGCCGTCATGCCCCTCAGCCGCCCCGCGGACTGATCCTGCGGGGCGGCGGAGGAACAAAGAGTGCGCGGGTATGGACCCGCTGCCCGCGATCAGTGCCCACCGATCGCGGGCCCATGCCACCCTTGGCACGACCGTGGTGCGGCTGTGCCAATCGGTGGCATGGTTCTCCAGAACGGCACTTTGCGGCCATTTTCACGAACTGTGAGAGCATGTGTGTTGGAGTTCGTGAAAACGGCTGTAAAGGCCTGGGAAATCGGCCCATTGGCTAGGGGAGAATCGATGCTCGCCGTAAAAAATGGCGAGCAGCAATTCGTGTCGTGGGCCGGCCGTGGAGGGGGGCGGGGGGGGGGGGGGGGCGGAGGGGGAGAATAGCGGGAGGTCAGGAAAAATGTCGGGAAGGCCCTCCCGCTATTCTCCGACCCGTCGTGGGTGGCGGAGAATCGCGCCCTATGTGTGTTGCCATTGTTGTAGTTAGATGTACCTTTGTTTGTATTGTGGCCTTCCTTGTTGCATTTTTTTACAAGTTAATAAACATTCTTTGATTTGAATTGTTAAAACAGGACTGGACCCTTCCTCAAAGTTTGCACTCCGCATATTATACCAAATTGGAAAATAAACTGTTAAGAACTGGCGTTCCAATTTACCCTTTTGGGTTTTGGAATATTCTTGCATTTAACATCAGCATTGTTTGTAACAATAAGTATTTTGATTATTCTCTTTCAATTTACATATATAAAAAGATTACAATCAGGCAAATTGCTGGAGGGAGATTGTGGTGGTATCAGAAGAGTCTGACATAATCCTGCCACCATACCATATTGCTCTTGGCAGGAAGCTTGCCAGCTTAGCTGCCCAATCTACTGAATCATTTACCTGATTAATTAAGAGCCACTTCATGGCTCCACATGCATTTTGCCTCAGTTGGAAGAGCTTGCCACCATATGGGGAGAATGCAGGTAAACCGTGGAGGCTGACTCTAGGAGATCCTCCGTTAAGGGCACGTTATTCCCGATGGAGGAGCTCCCAACAACACTGTCCTGCACCATGGCAAATCCCTGTCAATTGACAGTCCTGAAAGCTAGGTTCTGTGAACACTGTCACCTCTCGCTGAGGTAACATCTGGTCATACAACCTCAGCAATGGCTACCACTAGTATTGGTGCTACTGAGACTGTTGACCTGTTGGCCAGCAATTGACAGGCAGCTCTTGGGGCATGCGCCATCTTTAATTGGGTGCAAATATGTAGCCTGCTGTCCCACATGCTGCAGATGGGATTTCCTCCCACTTTCATACCCAATAGTGAAATGAAAAAAAATGAAATGAAAATCGCTTATTGTCACGAGTAGGCTTCAATGAAGTTACTGTGAAAAGCTCCTAGTTGCCACATTCCAGCGCCTGTTCGGGGAGGCTGGTACGGGAATTGAACCGTGCTGCTGGCCTGCCTTGGTCTGCTTTAAAAGCCAGCGATTTAGCCCAGTGTGCTAAACCAGCCCCTAGGAGTATCGTGGAACAAGATCTCCTTCCCAATGGACCAGGTTAGCAGTGACCATCAAGATGATTGTCATGGGGGATAGGGGGATAGTCCTCCTCACTGTCCCAATGTCCAACACTCCAAACCCAGCTTGGATCTATCTCTCTCTCTCTCTCTCTCTTCCCTGCAAAACTGTGGATGTGCTGTCTTCTCCTGAGGTAGACAATGCAGAGAGCTTTGAGAGTTTGATATGAATTGTGGTGAGGATCCAAAGACAATATTTGGGGAGCATCATTGTGAACGGTGCTGTGGTCATGAGAGGGAAATAGGATTGGGGTGAGGGGAAGTGTTGGCTGCCCGGATAGGGATATGAGCGTTCTACAAAGAGAGGAATGAGCAAAGCTGCAAAGTGTGTTGTTCTTTTAGGTGCTGCACAGAAGAATGCCAAGATCAGAACACAGGGCGTGGCACCTGAAAGTAGTGTGCCACTCACCATTCCCACATTCCTGAAGTCCTGGATCCTCTTGATGCACTGACTCGAGGTTGGAGGGGCCATACCTATTTTGCTGGCAGCCAAGACCTTTCCATCCACACCTGCTTGGTTGGGGAACTTGGCTTTTCCTCCTGTCCGAGAGGAAGATCACCTCAACCCATTCCCTCTAACCCTGCGGTAGGGCCGCCAGATAAGAATGAAAAACTTGGGGAGCAGCAGGAATGATCCTGTGGTTGCTATAACCTCAGGAATCCATGTCTGGATTAGCATTTCTGATTCATTATGGAATTCCTTTAATTAGTTTGAAATCCTTCCTTTGGCAGATTGAACATGCCATCCCGCCCATGCTCTCTGTTTGGTCAACAAACCCAGTTAGTGGGATGTTCCTACAGTGGCTCAGTCAAAGAACCAAGTCAAAATATGTTGCAGGTTCCAACAGGTTTAGAATTTTAGGACAGGGACTACAGCACATTCACAGGATGAAAAAAAAACAAAGAACAAATAAAAATACAGCACAGAAACAGGCCCTTCGGCCCTCCTAGCCTGCACTGACCATGCTGCCCCTCTAACCTAGAACCTTCTACACTTCCAGGGTCTGTATTGCTCTATTCCCATCCCATTTAGGTATTTGACAGGACATCCCTTAAACATTGGTATCCATGCCTGGTTCCACCACCTCCTCCAACAGCGGGTTCCAGGCACTCACTACCCTCTATAAAAAAACTTCCCTCACATATCTCCACTAAACTTTACTCCTCGCACCTTAAACCTATGTCCTCTAATAATTGACGTTGCCACCCTGAGGAAAAACTTCTGACTATGCACTCTGTCTATGCCCCTCATACTTTTGTAGACTTCTATCAGGTTGCCCCTCAACCTCAGTCGTTCCAGTGAGAACAAACAAGTTTATCCAACCTTACCTCCTAGCTAATGCCCTCCATACCAGGCAACAGCTGCTGAAAATTTCACCCAGCATCCATTATCAGTGACTTATAAAGATAATTCAAGGTATTTCAAATGTTACATTATGCTGAGAGATTTCAATTTCTCAGTTTAATTTTGTTTTTTTCCCTACTTCTTAATATTTCCACATTCCTCTCTTGACCTGAGCTGTCCACCTCGGTTTTGTTGCCTCAAGCCTACGTATCCTTTCTTTTTCCTCACTCTCTTTATATTTGCCATGAGCAAGCGTAACAGAACCTTTAGAGACCATGAGAGACCCTTGGGCAGTCGACCTCTGGAGAGGGAGATACCCTTACATTCCCGCTGACATCCGAGTACCTTGGCACTGCCAGCCTGTCACCTTGGCAGTGCCACCCAGGCACCCTGGCAGTGCCATTCTGGAACTGCCAGGTGCCCAGTTGGCACTGACTGTGTGCCTGGCTGGCAGTGCCAAGGTGCCAGGTAAGATAAAGGATCTGGATCGGCGCAGGCTGGGAGGGCCGAAGGGCCTGTTCCTGTGCTGTAATTTTCTTTGTTCTTTGTTCTTTGTGCCCAGGTACTAGGTTGCCCATGCCAGGGATCGGGCATGGGAGTGCCTCGACCGCAGGAGATGGGGTAAGGGAGGCTCATGGGCACTGTAAGAGGTATATTGGATGCAGTGGGGGGCGGGGAGGGGAGGGTCCGGAATCTCTGTTGAGGATGCTGAGGGGGATAGAAAGATTGGGGCAGCATTTAGAAATGACGCCTTGATCCACAAACACTCTTCCGCTGCAAGCGTGAGAAACACCCTACTACCCTGCCCAAAACAGGACTCTCTGTCCCGTTAAATTGCGCTCTATAAATTCCCTTTTCTCATATAACATTTCTAAAGTTCAGGAAACATAAAGCTGAACAGAAAATGCTGCTGGCATTACACAGGAAATGAGGACCTCCTCATATTTCCAGCATGTTCTTCCTTTACTTCAGATTTCCAGTATCTGTTATTTTAAGATTTTGTGTTGCTGATTTCATGAAAGTTGCGTTTCATTAGCAGGAACAACAGAAAACCAGAAATGGGATAGTCCAGTAACAATATTCCCCATTGAAGTGCCTGATCTCGTAGCGTGACATCAGTTGTGGGATTGGCAGAACACCCACAGAAGCAGATTCATTGGTGCAAATGTATCTGGGATTCTGCTAGTCTTCTGCCAAAGATATAATGAGAAATTGGGAGAAGAAATAAAATGTTTATTTGTTATTACGTGTTTTGATGTTTTTCTGCAGAGAAAATTTCCACTGAGATGTGGATTGGAAACCAGTGGACACAGATTTAAAGTATTGCAATGCCTTGATTGAAAGAATAGTGAAAGGAGTTTCAACAGAATTGACATACTTAGAAGGGAAAATTGGCATGGAAGGATAGAACAGTAAAGACAGGAAAATAAGAATACTAGTCTGAACTGGTTTTTTTTCCGATTGGGTATGTGCTATATGGTTTATAATTCATCCCTCATGAGATGCACAAAACATTTCAGTTTTGGGTCAGGATACAATATGAAAAGCCTGTTGAACTGGCCAGGCCATACAGTTTCTAGTGGATTTTATCATTGAGAAATTGCTGATGAAAAGCAGACTGTGGAAAGAAAAAGCTTGGCAATACGTAAGAGAGCATGTGAAGCTGGGGTCAGTTACTGTGTAGAAGGCTATCTGAAAAGGTTTCACAACATGGAAAATGCATTAAGCTGTGTGAAGAACAATATTTGCAAAGGATCAATCGTTGAAATGAAGATAAGTACTCGTGGCAATAAGTCAACTGAACAAAAGGTTTTAATATTTGAATGACTGTAAGATATTGGTACATACATATTGTCGTATAGGTATTTGTTGCAGCAATGTTTTAAAAGCCTGAGTTAGGGTGTGTATGTATCTGCTGGAGTAATATTTTTTAATTCTTGGTTTAAAAGACAAGCAGACTTTGTGGCTTTAAAAGGTGCAATTACGATGTAAAAGTGAGTTCATTATTCTTTCACACCATGTTTATATTTATGAAGAGAGGATGAATGGGATATTGTTATGATTTCTGGGTGTTCTCTGGGTATAGATAATTAGAGGCATTGTGTTTAAATCTAAGTACATAGGTCATGGGTTCGAGTGGAAAACAGATGGTGTAAGCAATGGGAGAAGCCAGGTCTGTAGCAGGCATAGTTTATTTGGATTTTGTTTATTGTCACGTGCACCGAGGTACAGTGAAAGTATTTTTCTGTGAGCAGCTCAACAGATAATTAAGTACATAGATCATTAAGTACATCTTTCGTTTCTGGAAGCTGTGAGCCTGAACAACAGATTTTGCAGTAGGATGTCAGTCTAAGCAGTAATCTGACACAAACAACAATCTGAAGGCTGTTTCATGGCAGGATCACTCTCTCTCTTCAAGCAGTATTTCCAAAAAATCTCCATTCATATGTACAGGTGGTAGCCTCGTGTTTGCTAACTGTATTTAAACTGTTTTTTTGACCTGTGAAGGGTTTTGATTGGAGGTGGAGAAGGTATAGTTGGGAGTTAAAATGTTTCATTTTATTGTTAAGCATAGTTTCATTAGTAATTATGAACTATATTTCTGTGATGTTAAGGTAGTTTAATACTCTGTTAATAATAAAGTTTGCTTGAATATACCATATTCCTATTTGTGTATGGAATCACTCCTGGAGTGAATTATACTTTCCTCATAGTTTTACAAATTTTAAAAAAGTGATTAGGGTTCCTGCCCAGTATCCTAGTGTCGTATCTGTAAAATCTCAAATACCTCGACCAGTGTATTAATCAAACGTTTTACCCAGGTGCCCTTCTTTGCAAGATGATCAAAGAACAAAACAGTTTCATGATTTAACGCAATATTATTCACAATTCGCTTACTCAACAAAGTATAGTAAGAAGTCTTACAACACTAGGTTAAGGTCCAACAGGTTTGTTTCAAACATGAGCTTTCAGAGCACTGCTCCTTCCTCAGGTGAATGCCTCAGGTGAATCAACAAAGTATAACTCAGACTCACAGCTGAACTTTAGGTTTCACCCACACTTCATGAAGGAGGGTGGCCAGGCTACAGTCACTCAATGTTGATGTCTTCTCTGGGTTTCGAAACCCAGGGTCCCATCTTCTTGCGATGGTTGTACCTTGGGGACTCCCAGGTTATTGCTGAGGATCTGTTCTGATGTTCCTTTCTTAATACTGGTCTGCTGGTATTAATTCATAGGTATACGCTCACAACTGGCAATTGTCCCATCCAGACCTCAACTTGTTAATAGGATAAACAGAATACTCTTGTTTATCCAGGGTAATTCAATCAAGACCCATTGACCTATGAAACAGCCTCTTCTAGCCAGCTATCAGCTCATTATGGAGTCTGATGGCTTCTTTTTGTCTATACTTTGGCTTGCTGTAAAGTTGATCACCTATTTCTGGAAGTTAGTTACATATTCACAGCATGGTCTTGTTCTTTCGTGTAAACGTGAGTCCATTTAGAAATTCTGAGTTTATGCGTTGACTTGAATACTCTTTCAGAAGGCCAGTATTGATTCCAGCCAGGGCCTCGAGGCAGTTTCTGTTCTTTTCTTTTATAAATTTAGAGTGCCCAATCCATTTTTTCCAATTAAGGGGAAAATTAGCCTGTTCAATCCACCTTGCACATCTTTGGGTTGTGGGGGTGAAACCCATGCAAACACCGGGAGAATGTGCAAACTCCACATGGACAGTGACCCAGAGCCGGGATCGAACCTGGGACCTCGGCGCCGTGAGACTACAGTGCTACCACTGCGCCGCCCATCAGTTTCTGTTCTTCGGCTATGGGCGGGATTCTCTCACCCTGGGGCCGGGCCAGAGAATCGCCGGGAAGGACTTGAATCGCGCCACGCCGCCCTAACGGCGGTCCGCCGATTCTCCGGAGTGCGGACATTCGGCATCACTGGCACCGGCACGGTCGGTGCTGCACCGGTTGGGGACCCCTCTACGGGGCCCCCCAATCCAGCGATTCTCAGCCAGGGATGGGCCGAGGAGCCACACAGGAAAAGCCGAGTCCCACGGTGCCGTTCACACCTGCTCTTACCCGGCGGGACCTCGGCATGGATGCATCCGGGCCAGCTTGGTGGCGGGGCAAGGGTGCTCCAACCCCGGGAGAGCCTCCGCTGAGGCCTGGCCTACGATCGGGGCCTACCGATCGGCAGGCTGTCCTCTTGGGCTGGGGGCTTCTTTTGTTCCGCGATGGCCTTTAGCCCTATGCCACGTTGCATCGGGGCCAGCGCGGAGAAGGGTGCCACCGCGCATGCGCGGCAATCGTGCCGGTCCTTCTGAGCATGTGTGGACCCTGCGACGCCCATCTAACGCCGGGATCGGCAGTTGGAGCGGCATGGGTTGCTCCAGTGCCCTGCTGGCCCCCTGTAGGGCTCAGAATTGCTGCTCCAGAGGTCATGTTGACGCCGGTGAGAAACGCGACAGTGTTTACCACGGTATCGTGTTGATGCCGTGGTAAACACAGCCTCACGATCAGGGAATCCCACCCTGTAATCCTGTTCCCGTATCATAATAATATGGAGATTAACATTTTGGCTGTGCTGAAACTGACAAGTCGAAAAGCAGGGAACATTGCAAATTGGAAGTTAACTTTTGTGATGCCCATTTATAATAATAATCTTTGTTACTGTTACGTTAACACTGCAGTGAAGTTACTGTGAAAAAGCTCTAGACGCCACATTCCGGCTCCTGGTTCGGGTAGTTCGGGTGCACAGAGGGAGAATTCAGAATGTCCAATTCACCTCACAACACGTCATTCAGGACTTGTGGGAGGAAATCGGAGCACCAGGAAGAAACCCACGCAGACACAGGAAGAATGTGCAGACTCCGCACAGACAGTGACCCAAGCAGGGAATCAAACCTGGGCCCTTGGCATTGTGAAGCAACAGTGCTAACCACTGTGCTACCATGCTATGTGACTATGCAAACCAACAAAATGAGTGTGTATCTCTGTCAACATTAAAATTCATGTTCAATGGGAAGTATGTCCCTCTGTTTTTACAGTAAATGGTGATTCATTACTTTCTTATATTACACTTCCTGCAACCAGACTTATAGCAGATCATATATCTTAAAATTTAACACATTTATTTTTCTCATCTTCACGGAAGGCGCTGCAATAGCATCTAATCTGATTAAATAGTTTCATTTTTATGAGAAGCACACAAATATGTTTTTTAACATCAGCAATGCATTACAAATAGCAAGTTGACAATACTAAATAACACCGTTTATTGATTGATGCTATTCTTTCTGACTTTCTTATGTTAAAATTGTTGATTCTCTTTGATTTGTAATATTTGAAAAAAATAACACTGTCATTTTCAAATAATACCAATTTCCCAAGGATTACCGCTTGAACCACAACTACCTTGAAATGAAAATGAAAATCGCTTTATTGTCACGAGTAGGCTTCAATGAAGTTACTGTGAAAAGCCCCTAGTCGCCACATTCCGGCGCCTGTCCGGGGAGGCTGGTACGGGAATCGAACCGTGCTGCTGGCCTGCTTGGTCTGCTTGAAAAGCCAGCGATTTAGCCCAGTAAGCTAAATCAGCCCCAAAATTTACGCCATTTTGAAGGATATGGATTTGGTTCATTTGACAGAATGTATATGAAACTGGGTGTTTTCTGTCCCAGGGAAAGAGAATGGAGCAGAAGAATATGCACAAGTAAAATGTGAGTGTAAATCTGGCACAGCAAAATTTTGAGAGTTAAATTTCCAGGTGAAAATCATTTATGCCAATGTTACTCACATTTGCCTTTTGTGAAAAAGATCAGGCTTGGGTGGGAGGGGCCAATTCCTTCACTCCAACGCTGCCCAGATTCTACAAAGTTGATATTGGTGTCATTTATGAGGAAGTAAAAGAGGCAGAATCACAGTTGTGAACTGACCTTTTAGATAAAGGTGTTCCACATAGATGTGTTAACCGTCTGGTATTATAGAATTATAAAATGGTTGCAGCACAAAAAGAGGCCATTCGGCCCATTGTATCCATGCTGGTTCTCTGTAAGAGCAACTTGGCTCGTCCCACTCCTCAGTTCTTGCACACCTGAAAAGTTTCTTCTCTTGAGGTTCTTGTGCAATTCCATTCTGAAAGTCAAGATTAAATCTGCTTCATTTCCTTCCAATCCTTGCCTCATTTTAGAACTTCATTTGCAACCTCACTCCCTCAATGAACTGGAAAAGATGGTCAGTGCCTCAGCCGTGTTGCTGTGCTGAAGTGCAAAATGTAAGTGGTGACAATGGGGCTACATATATGTAAGGTTTTATTGGAATGCTTCTGAAAGTAGCAAGGGTCAGAAGAAATATCTATTTATAAGAATATCCCAAGCCTGTCCTGCCCTGTATTTTGTTGTGCTTTGCCTGCGGTCCACTTGGTCTCTCATCATGCATTGCCTGGTCAGGACCCTCCTTATCATTGCAGAAGACACAACACTAAATAATATCCTAATTTTTCAACAACCCCACCCCCTCCCTGCAGTCCTAGTTTGTAGCAGGCCACCATGATGCATTAGGCCTTGCTGGGGCATATCAAAGAGCTCCATTGGATTGATCGGGGCATATCAAAGAGCTCCATTGGATTGATCGGGGCATATCAAAGAGCTCCATTGGATTGATCAGGGCACAAGATTCCCAGATTCAGATGTACAATGGCCTGCTCAATGATTGATGGTGTTGATCCATGGTTAGTGTTATATATACCACCTGCATCTGCACATGGGTTCCTCACAGGTGTAGTAGCCATATCTTCAGTGAATTGTCCATGTCACCCAGTGCCCATCCCTGAAGGTAAGCAGAAGACCGGAAAAGCTGTGGTAACCGGCACTGCTGAATTATGGGAGCGTCATGACCTCGCGCGATAAACTGTGAACACAGCTGTGTGATTGATCGGCCTGCAATAGTCACAGACTAGTTGCACGGTGACATTCTGGGAGCTTATCCTGTTGCTGAAAGCAGCTGGCTGTCCTGTAGGAACATTGATGGCCATATGCATACTGTCGCTGACACCCTGAAATCATGGGAACCCAGTGATGGCACCGAAGCCAATGACCCTCCCTAGCTGACTGTTTGGATCAATTTGGTTGTCCATATAGTCACTTGCCCCCTTGAAAAGGGAATTTATCAGCCACTTGAAGTGCTGATGCATTGCAGACTATGTGATCCCACATGTAACTCCAGCAGATCCTTGGAAAGATGTCAAAGCATATAAGTTAAGAGCCCCAGTGATCTGCAGAATCACAGGTGTTGATGTCCACCCACACACATCCTTGCAGCGGCATATAGATTAGTGATGGCCATCTGGACCGCCAAGGTCTTTGCTGGTACTGTTGCTCAGATATCTGTAGATAATTGAGCCACAGTCAGCATATCCTCTCCTGAGGTTAGTCTCCTCTGTGCACATTGCTATAAATCATGTGCCCCTTTCACCCTGCCTTGGCTGAACCAGCATGATGTTGGCCCTCATGGTTGCCCTAAATTTGGTGATGTTCAGGCATGTGAAATGTGGCCATCTGGCAGACAGACATCTGGCCACCTGTGCAGGCGGCCTTGCTGATACTGTTGTTAGATATTATTACAATCCCAGACCAGACCCCGACAGTGGCTAGGACACTGGGCAGAAACCCAATATTTTATTTCAAGTTTGTCAGAATGTTAGGATACCTCACTCCAGGAGTTATTTCACGCAAAATAGGAATACGGTGTATTAAAAAAAACTTTATTATTAACAGATATTTTCAATATCACGAAAGGAAATAGTTTCCTTAATTCCCAATAAACAATGCTGATCAAGACAGTGACACAAAAACCCTCAACTGCTATTTTATTCCCACTCAAACAACAGGACCATCTCAGATCCCAAGCAAGTTTCAATACAGTAAGAAGTCTTACAACACCAGGTTAAAGTCCAACAGGTTTGTTTCAAACACGAGCTTTCGGAGCGCAGCGGAGCGGAGTGCTCCGAAAGCTCGTGTTTGAAGCAAACCTGTTGGACTTTAACCTGGTGTTGTAAGACTTCTTACTGTGCTCACCCCAGTCCAATGCCGGCATCTCCACATCAGTTTTAATACAGTTAGCACTCGGGAATACTTGCTGGACAGAGGTATCTGAATATTCCACTTTGAGAAAGCGAGACCTTTTGACTACTTTTAGGAAAAGACCTGACTCCGTCAGAACAATGCAGGATCTCTAGCTGAAGTCTTCAGAAACTGTCTTCATAGTTTCTCTTCCAGCTCCCAACTGATGCCTTCTTTTCTGCAAAATGGTTGGTAGGGGCAGCACGGTAGCACCGTGGGTAGCACTGTTGCTTCACAGAGCCAGGGCCCCAGGTTTGATTCCCGGCTTGGATCACTGTCTGTGTGGAGTCTGCACGTTCTCCCCATGTCTGCGTGGGTTTCCTCTGGGTGCTCCTGTTTCCTCCCACAAGTCCTGAAAGACGTGCTGTTAGGTGAATTGGGCATTCTGAATTCTCCCTCTGTGTACCCAAATAGGCGCCAGAATGTGACGACATGGGGATTTTAACAGTAACTTCATTGCAGTGTTAATGTAAGCCTACTTGTGACAATAAAGATTTTATTATTACTCTAGCTCCCCCCATTAGTTACATCATTTTACAAATCTGAAACACAATGGGCGGCAAATGCGGAGAGTCGTAAAGGCTGCCGTGAAACTGGCCGTGTTTCACGGCAGCCTCCGCGCCCCCTCCCGGGACCCGATTCTCCCCCCCCGGGCGGGGCTAGCAGCGCGGCCCCGTGAAGCACGGCATCGCGGGCTTAGCGACCGTCGCTAAGCCCGCGCGCCAAGCGTCACGGCGGCTGACGCGCACGATGACGTCAGCTGCGCATGCGCGGGTTGGACGGCTCCAACTCGCGCATGTGCGGATGACGTCATCACGCATATGCGTCAAACCCGTGCATGCGCGGGCCATCATGCCCCTCAGCCGCCCCGCGGACTGATCCTGCGGGGCGGCGGAGGAACAAAGAGTGCGTGGGTATCGGACCCGCTGCCCGCGATCGGTGCCCACCGATCGCGGGCCCATGCCACCCTTGGCACGGCCATGGTGCGGCCATGCCAATCGGTGCCATGGTTGTCCGGGACGGCACTTTGCGGCCGTTTTCATGAATGGTGAGAGCAGGTGTGTTTGCGTTCGTGAAAACGGCCGTAAAGACCTGGAAACTCGGCCCATCGGCCAGGGGAGAATCGCTGTTCGCCGTAAAAAACGGCGAGCAGCGATTCGTGTCGTGGGGCGGCCATGGGGGGGGGGGGGGGGGGGAGAATAGCGGGAGGTCGGGAAAAATGTCGGGAAGGCCCTCCCGCTATTCTCCGACCCGTCGTGGGCAGCGGAGAATCGCGCCCTAGATACTGAATTCTCCGCCATCAGGATTCTCCGTTTTGCCGGCAGCCCAGGGGTTTCCCAACAGCGTGGGGCTGCCCCACAATGGGAAACCCCATTGACCAGCCCACGAAATGTAGAATCCCGACGGCGTGCCACACCAGAAATCTGATGCGGTGGGACAGAGAAACCTGCCCTAAGTGTTGATGACGGGGCTGAAGCAGTGGACATCCATGACAACAAAATTGGCACCTGTCACGGGCCAATTCATCAACCTTTAATCGGCTAGCAAGGCACCACATGGAACATGAATGATTACAATGAAAAATGGTGTCCGATTCGCCAGGGTCGGGATTGACACTGAAGAGGCTGACAAGCTACAGACGCATATTAGCACTCCACTCTCCACATGTGCTTATCCAGCCAACAAGATGGCAGTATAGAAAGCAGCATTCCGGTTCGCAGACGTCGAGCTGGAGACACTACTGGACGCCATAGAGGAGAGGTGGGCCACCCTCTTACTCTGGGGTGGGAAGAGTATGCCACTCACCGCCATATACCGGCTCTGGGCGCAGGTGGCAGAGGTTGTGAGCACCGTCCGTGGACATCACCACCACGCCTGGACCACAGTGCCACAGAAAGCTGAAAGACCTCCTGAGGGCAGCCAGGGTGGGAAGGCAGCACTGTGACCCAGCACCAACACCCGTCCCACACACACACACCTAATCCCCCCCACCCGAACAAACCCCACCGCCAGGAGGGTGACCGGGCCCCACCCTTCGGCAGTGTGAATGCTCCCCACCCTGCAACAATGCCAGTACCCATATCATCCTCCATGGCCGGGTGTCCTGGCCAAGGAGGCAACCAGCTGCCCAACCCCTGTGCCACATGCGTCCGACTGCCTAATACTTTGCCCTTTCTATCTGCCCCACCCAGGAGAAGGCAACACAAAACTGCAGGGAGAGAGAGAAAACCGGAGAGGACCAGTAGACTTGCAGCCCCTCACCGCAGTGGAGGGCACTGGACCTAGTTGTTGGGCCCGGAGAGGGCAGTCGCTGAGGCGGATGTCGTCATCAGTCGACCATTGAACCCTCGCTGAGCTGCCATTCCGCAAGGCACGTGTGGCACCACCCCATCATCGCCTCCACACCAACTCCACAGCACCCCTTCACCACCCCCCTCACCACCCCCCACCACCACCCACCATCCCAACGTGAGATCCAGTCTTGCGTCATGTCTTGACTCTTGCAGGATCACCTGGCAATGAGGCATACTTCTGGTGATCCCGCCGGCTAGCGAGATGGAGAATCCCTGGGGCGGGACGGAGAATCCCGCCCTGTAACTCTTTGCTTCTTCTTTTGAGATTGCAGCTGATTCCGTATGTTGTCATTTACTTGCTGTTGGTATGGCATAGCAAAGTTGTTCTTAGCTTTCGACTCATTAGCAGTTCTGATGGCGACAAACCACTACTTAAAGGTACTCCTCAATAGGTGAACAATGCTAGATATAGATCATCTTGACTGTCCATGGAAATTTTCAGTAGTCGTTTAACTATCTGCACACTTTTTCTGCCTTTCCATTAGACTGAGGATACAGTGGACTTGATGTTACATGTCTGAAGTCATAATGCTGTGCAAATGCCTTCCATTCTTTACAATTAAAACACCGACCATCGTCACTCATGACGACCTGAGGAATGCCATGATGTGCAAATATTGCTTTTGTGTGCATAATAACAGAATTGGCTGACAAGCTTGACAACTGTGCCACTTCAGGATAGTTTGAATAGTAGTTCACTATTAACAAATATTCTTTACCTGCAAGGTAAAATAAGTCTATTCCCACCTTTTGCCAAGGAACTGATAGAATTTTGCCAATCTACATTGGTTCCTTTGCTTGGCGATATTGGTATCGTTGACAAGTGGTACTCTTTTCCACCATTGTCTATATATCTTTATTTATTCCTGGCCAATATACCATATCTCGTGATTTTGCATATTACAACCCCAAGGTGCCCTCATGAATGTTTTGCAGTATCTCTTTGCGCAGAGACTGTGGAATAACTATTCTCTGTTGTCTTAGTAACAAACCTTTTGCTACACTTAGTTCTGATCGTATATGATGATTCTTGGTGCATTAACCTTTCGGGTCATCCATTGTTGAGATTATGTATTACCATTTGCAGAACATCACCTTTTGCCGTTTATGCAACAATCAACAACTGGTAGTGTTTCTGTGATCATATCCACGTGCACTTGCACACCATCTCCCATGGAAGTATCATCCAGAGCTGCTCTAACTCTCTAAGTTAATATCATCAATAGTATTGATGAACTTTCTGGATTAACTTTCTTGTTTATAAAACATTGTTTGGCAAAATAAATTTTGCTTTTGCACTTTGTGCACACTTTTCCATATGCTGGACATTGCCTTGGTAGCTGCCTATATCCACATTTTTTACACATAATGGCTGCTTCTGGCAGCGTTTAAAATGGCTGCCGCTGCTGAGACATGTTTTACTTTTGAGTGCGTCACAACATCAATGGCGTCAGCATCACTCCTGATTATTGCCCCAAAACTCCGTGCATTCAATATATTTAAAATGTGGAGATGCCGGCATTGGACTGGGGTGAGCACAGTAAGAAGTCTTACAACACCAGGTTAAAGTCCAACAGGTTTGTTTCAAATAACTCTCTTTCGGAGCACTGCTCCTTCTCAGGTGAATGAAGAGGTAGGTTCCAAAAACATATATATATCGACAAGTCAAAGATGCAAGACAATGCTTAGAATGCAAGCATTAGCAGGTAATTAAGTCTGTACAGATCCAGAGATAGGGGTAACCCCAGGTTAAAGAGGTGTGAATTGGCTCTAGCCAGGACAGTTGGTAGGATTTCGCAAGCCCAGGCCAGATGGTAGGGGGTGAATGTAATGCGACATGAATCCCGGGTCCCGGTTGAGGCCGCACTCATGTGTGCGGAACTTGGCTATATGTTTCTGCTCAGCGATTCTGCGTTGTCGCGCGTCCTGAAGGCCGCCTTGGAGAACGCTTATCCGGAGATCAGGTGCTGAATGCCCTTGACTGCTGAATGCGACAGGCATTAAGGTGGACAAGTCCCCAGGTCCAGATGGGATCTATGCCAGGTTGCTGAGGGCAGCGAGGGACGAATTAGCTGGGGCCTTAACAGATATCTTTGCAGCACCCTTGAGCATGGGTGAGGTCCCGGAGGACTGGAGACTGGAGAATCTGCTGGGCGTTCGGCCCTCCATCCTGACTGGCTGCCCTTTGTTCCTCTGGGGCACGCGCCCGCTGCAGGGTGTACATCAAGCAGCTCCTGCTTGTACAGCCCCAGTGCATCCCCAGGGCTGCGGCGGCTAGGATGAAGGCCACCATTCCTGGTTGGATTCCGATAGCGATTTCTGCAGGGGGTGAAAGGCAGACATGTTAGCATGGTGGGTACCCTCGTACCCAACCAGGTCCAGTGGGCTGTACAGCATCACCTGCCCCCACATGTCCCCCTCTTCCCTCCCTCCCCTCCATCCCCATGCCCACCCTTGGCTGTTCCCCCTGGCACTCCGCCCTCTGCATCGCACCATGGCTCCATTGGCACCCTGGCCCTGGCGCCTCTCCCTGATGCCAAAGGTATCAGTAGCTTGCGCTACCTGTGCCAGTGGTACTCTCCACAGCCCCTGGCAGTGGTGTCCTGTAGGGGCTTCTGTGGGCATTACCCTTGGGTGGGCCACGTGCATCCCCACTGGTGGCCGGTCCAGTTGGGGGGAGGTGGTTGGTGGGGAAGGGGGGGGGGGGCTGGAGTGTGGGGGTGGTGGGGTGGGAGCATCCATACAGCAGGTGTCATTTTGCGCAACCACAGACCATGGTGGGCCTTCAGAGGGGTGTGCAACAAGATAGCTACCTTGCAATGGCAATGGCAGTCCATGGCTGGTTGTCCAGTCCCAGGATGGGGGTCAACCCGACCCCACAGCCCATCCCCTTTCACCCCCTGCTGCTCCTCCCCCCTACTCTGGCAACCTCCCCCCCCCCATCCCAGCAAACCCTTCCAATGGTAGGACTGGCAGCCCACGGTCACGTCTCTGCTTGCCTTACCTCCTCTCTCTCCCTCAGCAGCCACGACCCCGTTTCCAGATTTTTAAAACCACAACTGAAACCCGCCATTGGTAATTCCTCCTGGTGGAGGCAGAGCATTGGGGAGGCCCCAGAGAATACCGGGACATACCTGTGAATAATATGCCAACGACATTTACTGTATTTTCGGAGTAGAATGCATTGATGCCGCTGTTGAGGCACCAGAGCATGGTATTCTGTTGGGTGCTTGGCGCCGGGTACAATTTTCGCGATTCTCCGCCCAATCGCATTTTGCGATTCCAGTGTCAGTGGACAGAAATTCTCGCCCAATGTTTCTGATGAACTATTTCACAGGGAACCATCTTAATCCAAACAAAAATCCATTAGCCCAAGCCTGTACGGTGCCTTAATTGCACATCCAGCTCTCAAACAGCCTAGCAGTCTTACAAACCAGAGTTTTGAAAAACATTTCATCATAATCCTAGTAATTCACACTGTGTTGTATTATATGTATTGTGTCTTTGTGAGCTCTGTATACGCGCAGTTACGCGGCTCTGCCCATAGGGGGAGATGAGGAGTTTGTACTGGGCTCCACCCTTGGCTCCGCCCATGGCTCCACCCATGGCTCCTCCCACTAACCGGAAGTATAAAGATCAGCAGTTGTGAGCCTGCTGCCAGTTCATCTTGTCGCAGCCAGGCTCTGTTGTAAGACTATTAAAACCACTGTTCACTTCCAATCTCGTGTCTTGTGAATTGATGGTCACATCAATTTAATAGTCTTAGGAAACTTGAAGAAAACGACTATGGAATCAGACCTCAAACCTGACCGACTAGAACTCGACCCGCAGGCTGCAGAGGCGAAATAAATCTTTCTACACTGGCTCAGATGTTTCAAGGCCTACCTGGCTGAATCAAGCACATCAGATACTACAGAGGAGCAGAAACTCAGCCTACTGCACACAAGGGTGAGCCGCCGTATCTGTACTCAACTTAACAGTATTACCTCGTATACGGAGGCCCTAGCCATGCTCGATCGAATGTACGTGAGGCCCATCAACGACGTCTACGCGCGCCACATTTTTACGACCCGCCGCCAGCGCCCCACGGAGTCGTTGGATGAATTCCTGCGTGATTTAAAAGCTTTAGCTCGGGACTGTAATTACCAAGCTGTATCAGCCGAACAGCATATGGAGCTCGCTGTCCGTGATGGGTACGTGGCAGGGCTCAGGTCGAACTATGTGCGCCAGCGGTTACTCGAAAAAGGGGCTCAGAACTTAGAGGACACGGTAGAATTGGCTACCACCATGGAGGTCTCGTTCTGCAGCCTCACCTCGTTCCCCGCAGACCAAACGACCCCATCCTGGGCCCCTGACCAGCGACTGCCCCAGGCCTGCGCCGCGCGGCCACCCATCCACTACGCACCCCAGTGTACCATTTTTGTGGACAGCCCCAGCACCCGCAGCTACACTGCCCGACCCGCAACGCGACCTGCAGCAGCTGCGGTCGCAAAGGACACTATGCCCGGGTCTGCCTGGCGAACAAATCCCCCTCTCCAAACTCTCCTGCAGCCCAGAGCACTCGCTTCCAAAACTCACAGGCCCGCAGGCCCCGAAATGCTGCAACCTGTATGCCGACTCCGCCCCCACCCGACATGTGCGACTCATGGGGGCCGCCATCTTGGTAATCCCCCTCCATGCGGCTGGCCATGTGCGACTCATGGGGGTGGCCATCTTGGTAATCCCCCTCCATGCGGCTGGCCATGTGCGACTCATGGGGGCGGCCATCTTGGCAATCCTCCTCCATGCATTCGGCCATGTGTGACTCATGGGGGCGGCCATCTTGGGCTCCATCCTCTTCAGCCTCTAATACTCACCTCGAAGACGACGACCTCAGCGGACAGTCATCACGGGGCCACTCCAGCACAGCTGATCGAGGCGCCGACTACCCGCAACTCAACGCAGTCACGTTGGACCAGTCGCGTCCGAAGTGCGGACTGTCATCACGGGGCCACTCCAGCACAGCTGATCGAGCCGCCGACTACCCGCAACTCAACGCAGTCACGTTGGACCAGTCGCGCCCGATTCACCTCCAGAGTTCGATGATGTCCATTAAAATCAATGGGTACAGTACACCGTGTCTCTTCGACTCCGGGAGCACCGAGAGCTTCATACTTCCTAATCTGGTAAGACGCTGTTCGCTCCCTATCTTCCCTGCATGGCAAACTATCTCCCTCGCCTTGGGCTTACACTCAGTTTTGGCGGACCCTTACCTCCATTCCTTGCTAACCTCGCTCGGCGTCCCCTCCCGCTCTCTCGGGCCCGCTCCCTTGCACTCGTGCCCTCGCACTCACTCGCTCGGACCCGCGCTCTCGGACCCGCTCTCTTGGACCCGCGCTCTCGCGCTCGCGCTCTCGCACTCGCTCGCTCGGACACTCTCGCACTCGCTCACTCGGACACACGCTCTCGGACCCGCTCACTCGGACCCGCTCTCACGGAGCCGCTCCCTCGGACCCGCTCTCTCGGTCCCTCTCCCGCACTCGCTCTGCTGCACTCGCGCTCTCTCTCTCGCCCTTGGTGCCGCTCCCTCTTGCCCTCGGTGTCGTCCTCTCTTGCCCTCGGTGTCACCCTTGGTGTCGCCCTCTCTCACCCTCGGTGGCGCCCTCCCTCGCCCTCGGTGTCGCCCTCTCTCACCCTCGGTCCTCGCCCTCTCTTGCCCTAATCTGTTTTGTCCTTGTGGGCTCTGTATCCGGGCACACAAAACTGACCCGCTCGTGGAAAGAGTGCGACTATTCCATTCGAACCCCCAATACGCTTTCATCGAATACCCTGACGGCCGTCAGGACACTGTTTCCCTCCGGGACCTGGCACCTGCAGGATCCAACTACCTCCACTACCGCCGAGGTACCCCTCACACTACACCCCACCCAACCCTCCGTGCCCTGCGCCCCCGCACCTACAGGTTTGCTGCCCGTGCTCCGCGCCCCCGGGCCTATGGGCTCCCGGCGCTACCCATCGCCAGTCGAACCAGTCGGGTACGTAGCTCGGACCGTATCACCCCCGGAGTCCGCCATCGTACCCTCACCGTCCGCCACCAGCCAGCCACGAGAATAGGCTGCAACTCCGGTGCTTTGCCGATACCAGAGGAAGACTCGGCCGCCGGACCGGCTCAATTTGTAGACCCATCACCCCCGCTGGAATTGATTCTTTTTACAGGGGGTGAATGCGGTGAATTCTAATCCTAGTAATTCACACTGTGTTGTATTATATGTATTGTGTCTTTGTGAGCTCTGTACACTGTGTTGTATTATATGTATTGTGTCTTTGTGAGCTTTGTATACGTGCAGTTGCGCGGCTCTGCCCATGTGGGAGATGAGGAGTTTGTACTGGACTCCACCCTTGGCTCCGGCCATGACTCCGCCCATGGATCCTCCCACTAACCGGAAGTATAAATATCAGCAGTTGTGAGCCTGCTGCCAGTTCATCTCGTCGCAGGCAGGCTCTGTTGTAAGACTATTAAAACCACTGTTCACTTCCAATCTCGTGTCTTGTGAATTGAAGGTCACAGCAAGGGCATTGCTGAGACCGGGGGCTGGATTCTCCATTTGGGAGACTAAGTCCCCACGCTGGCGTGAAAATGGTGGTGTTTTATGCCAGAAAACTGGCGCAAAATGGCCACCGATTCCCTGCTCCGGGGGAGGGCTAGCAGCCAGGCAGCGTAGAGCTCCCAGCTCTAGCTGCCGATACGGCCCGGAGCATTGGTGGGTCCGTGGTCGTGCATGTGCATGGCAGCAGCCTGCAGCGGCCGCGCCATGTTTCATTGCAGACACAGCCCGCGGACCCGTCCGGCAAAAATAGTCCCCCCCCTTCGGCCGGCTCACGCGCCCCGGACACAGTTCCCCCAGCCCCGAATAATGCCCCCCCTGCCTACGGATCTAGCCTCCTCCGACTGTGGTGGGGCTGGACTGTGTCGGCAGTCGCCATGCCTAGTTCCCAACAGATGAGGCCACACATGTCCCAGGCCGTTGGGAACATGGCCAGTCGGGGACGGAGCATCGCGGGGCGGGCCTCAAGCAATAGCTTTTCATGGAGGGGTGCATCATGAAGGCGACACAGCCATGATTTCATCATCATCGGGGATTCTCCGCCCCATAGCCGAACGCGAATTCGGCGTCAGAGATCGGAGAATCCAGCCCCACATCTCGAATACTGTGTACAGCATTGGTCTCCTTATTTAAGGTAGGCTGTAAATGCATTGGAAACAGTTCAGAAGAGGTTTACTAGATTGATACCTTGAATGAATTGTTGTCTTATGTTGAAAGATTGGACAGAATGGGTTTGTTTCCCCTGGAGTTCAGAAGACTGAGAGGTCACTTGACTTAACTATATAAGATCCTGAATGATCTCGACAAGGTGGATGTGGAAAGGATGTTTCCTCCTGTGGGTGAATCCAGAGCTATGGGGCACTGTTTTAAAATTAGAACTGCCATTTTGGGACAGACATCAGGAGAATGTTTTTCTCGAAGCGTTGTGCAATTCTGGAACTCTCTGCCTCAGAAGGCAGTGGAGACAGGGTCATTGAATATTTTTTATGCGGAGGGTGATAGATTCTTTCTTGGCGAGGGAACCAAAGGTTATCAGGGTAGATTGGAATGAGGAATTCAAGACACAAGCAGATCAGGCATGGTTTATTGAAAGGCAGAGCAGGCTCGAGTTGCTGAACGGCTTGTTTCATATGTTCAGACTTCTGCAATGAACACGCTTGTGTCTTGCCTACTACATTGGATGCTTGAGTTCTCATTTTGTTGCGACAAAAACAGAGGTGGCACTATTGAATTTCAAATTCAAAATCTCTAAATGCATTGTTACAGCATTGTGCAACTATAGACTGAAAAAACAGGTTAGCTGTGCAAAATTAAACATTGGCAGAGACATACAATGGAAAGTAGTGAATCTGTAACCCATTATTCATCCAGCACAAATGTTCTTTCCATTGATGGGATGGGTAATGGGCAGCTGATCTGATAACTTTTGTTTTATGCCCCTGCTAAAAATTGTATTTCACCACCTCATACCCAATCAGATCTCTAACATCTGAAGAGTCAGGAGGTAAGATCCTCACAGCAGTATTCCCAGCCCCAGACCTGCTCTTGTTGCCACAGTATTTATATGGCCAGTCCAACTCAGTTTCTGGTCAATGGTAACCCCCAGGATGTTGATAATGAGGATTTCAGTAATGGTAATGCCATTAAGTACCAAGGGACAATGGTTAGATTCTTTCTTGTTTGAAATGGTCACTGCTGGCACTTATGTGACGCAAATGTTACTTGTCAGCCTAAGCTTGTATATAGTCCAGGTCTTGTTGCATTTGGACATGGATTGCTTCATTATCTGAGGGGTCGTGAATTGTGCTGAGCATTGTGCAGTCATCAGCAAACATGCCCACTTCTGACATTATCATGGAAGGAAGGGCATTAATGAAGCAGCTGAAGATGACTGGACCTAGGGCACCCCCCTGAGGAACTCCTGCAGTGATGTTCCGGAGCTGAGATGATTTTTGTAAAAATAAACTTAGAGTGCTCAATTCATTTTTTCCAATTAAGGGGAAATTTAGCATGGCCAATCCACCCAGCCTGCACATCTTTGGGTTGTGGGGCCGAAACCCATGCAAACACGGGGAGAATGTGCAAACTCCACATGGACTGTGACCCAGAGCCGGGATCGAACCTGCGACGGAGCTGAGATGATTGACCTCCAACAACCACAACCAGTTTCTTTTGTGCTAGGTATGACTCCAACCAATGGAGATTTTTCCTCCTGAATTCCATTGACTCCAGTTTTGTTTGGGCTCCATGATGCCATACTTGGTCAAATGAAGTCTTGCTGTCAAGGGCAGTATCTCTCACCTCACCTCGAGAGTTCATCTCTTTTGTCCATGTTTGAACTAAGGCTGCAATGAGGTCAAGAGCTGAGTGACCCTAGTGAAATGCAAATTGAGCATCAGTGAGCAGGTTATTGCCAAGTAATTGCCGTCTCTTAGTACTGTCGATGGTCCCTTCCATCATTTATTTGATTATTGAGAGTAGATTGGATAGCAATTGGCTGGGTTGGATCTGCCCATGGAAGATGTCATGGAAGTTCTGGAGCTCAAATCTTCAGCATTATTGCCTGAATATCATCAGGATTCGTAGCCTTTGTAGTATCCAGCAGCTCCAGCCATTCTTGACATCATGTGTAGTGAATCGAATTGGCTGGAGACTGACATCTGTGATGCTGGGGACGTCTGGAGGAGGCCAAAGTGGATCATCCACTCAGCACTTCTGGATGAAGGTTATTGCGAATGCTTCAGCCTGGTCTTTTGCACTGATATGCTGGGCTCCTCCATCATTGAGGATGGGGATATATGTGGAACATCCTCCTCCAGTGAGTTATTTAATTGTCCACCACCATTCACGACTAGATGGAGAAGGACTGAAGAGCTTAGATCTCACCCGTTGGTATCATTTAGCTCTGTCTAACACTTCTTGTTTCCGCTGTTTGGCACACATGTAGTCCCATGTTGCAGCTCCACCAGGTTAACAGTTCATTGTTAGATAATTGAAAGACATGGTAGATGCACCTAAGATATCAGCAATGGATATGAGGTTTTTATTTTGCACTAGCTACACTGAGGCAAGCTTTGAAGTCAATTAATTATTTAGTACACAAGCAATTCAGTGAAATTACAAATGTAACAATAAATAGTTGAATAGATGCGTCGCAATGTCAAGCTCTTCTGGGTTCTAGTAAAAATGAAAAAAATCAAACACTTCTGTGCATACTTACTTTAATTCGTATGCAGAATTTGAATTTAAAATGTTAGGGTTAATGAATCATTTGTTTCACACTGCAAAGGCACTTACTGATGGCTTTGATAACTTTTATTCTAAATGTATTGGCTTAGAAATTGGGCCCATCAGAGACAAAAGACCCCAATTTTGCTGTGTTGTCTCCCATACTTCAATGACATCAGAAATATGACCAACCCCCACCTCGGAGGTATCAGATGATTGTTCAACATCCACGATGGTCATCGAGAACAAGCATTTAAAAAAAAAATTTAGAGTACCCAATTCTTTTTTTTCCAATTAAGGGGCAATTTAGCGTGGCCAATCCACCTACCCTGCACATTTTTGGGTTGTAGGAGTGAAACCCACGCAAACAGAGGGAGAATGTGCAAACTCCACATGGACAGTGACCCAGAGCCGGGATCAAACCTGGGACCTCGGCGCCGTGAGGCCGCAGTGCTGACCCACTGTGCCACTGTGCCGCCCTTACCGAGAACAAGCATTAGGCCCTTGCATATATTCATAAGTAGCCTAATGCCTATTTCAAGATTGACCCTGATAAGTGGTTCTGAGTGGAACAATCAATGAACATACTCTGCTTAGCTTTTATTGGAAGTTTGACCAACAATATGCATTGAAACAGTTATATATTCCTTTCTGTGCAAAATGACAAGTAAAGCAGCCCAACAATGGGTAACAAAATAAATGAAGGATATTATTAAATTCATAACCTCCAGGGCTATGGGCCAAATGCTGGAAAATGAGATTAGTAGAGTTAGATCTTTGTTAGCTGGTGTGGGTGTGATGAGCCAAATAGCATCTTCCTGTGCTGTAAACATCTATGGATCTGTAATCCAAAGAGGAATCATATAAAGTTTCTGCACTGTAGGAAGCCCAAGGATTGGGAAAAGTTCAGAACTCAGCAAAGGAGGACCAATTGATTAATTTAAAGGGAAAAAATAGAGTATGAGAGTAAACTTGCAAGTGGCATAAAAGCCGACATTAAAAGCTTCTATAAGCATATAAAGAAAAAGATTAATGAAGACAAATGTAGATTTGTTATAGTCCAAAAATGAAAAAATTTATAATAGAGAACAAGGAAATGGCAGCACAATTAAACAACAACTTTTGTTCTGTCTTCATGGAGGAAGACATGATAGCTTCCCAGATATACTAGGGAACCAAAGGTCTAGTGAAAAGGAAGAATTGAAGGGAATTAGAATTACAAAAAAATTAGTCCTGGAGAAATTAATGGAACTCAAAGCTGATAAACACCTAGGAACTGATAAAATACATCCCAAAGTACTAAAGGTGACCATGGAAATAGTGGATGCACTGGTTGTCATCTTCCAAAATTCTGTACATTCTGGAACAGTCCCAGCAGTTTGGAGGGTGGAAGTAACCCCGCTATTGAAGAAAGGAGGAATAGAGAAAACAGTGAATTACAGACCAGTTAACCGAACATTGATTGATTGATATTTATTGTCACATGTACCGAAGTACAGGGAGAAGTATTTTTCTGCGGCCAAGGGAACGTACACAGTACGTACATAGTAGACAAAAGAATAATCGACAGAATACATTAAATGGTGCATCAACAAATAGTGATTGGTTACAGTCAGGAACAAAGGACAAACTAAGCAATACATGAGCAAGAGCAGCATAGGGCGTTGTGAAAAGTGTTCTTACAGGGAACAGATCAGTATGAGGGGGAGTTGTTGAGGAGTCTTGTAGCTGTGGGGAAGAAGCTGTTCCTATGTCTGGGTGTGGGCCTTCAGACTTCTGTATCTTCTCGCTGATGGAAGAGTCTGGAACAGTCTGGAAGAGGGAAAAGCCTGGGTGTGAGGGGTCTCTGGCAATGCTGCCTGCCTTCCTGAGGCAGCGGGAGATGTAAACAGAATCAATGTGCGGGTGGCAAGCTGTGTGATGCATTGGGTTGAGTTCATCACACTCTGCAGTGTCTTGGCGATTTTGGGCCGAGTAGTTGCCATACCAAGGTGTGATGCAGCTGCATAGGATGCTCTCTATGGCACATCTGTAGAAGTTTGTGAGAGTCGATGCAGACATGTCAAATTTCTTTAGCTTCCGTAGGAAGTAGAGACGTTGTTGGACGTTCTTTCTTTTCTTTTATATAAATTTAGTGTACCCAATTCATTTTTTTCCAATTAATGGGCAATTTGGCATGTTCAATCCACCAACCTTGCACATCTTTGGGTTGTGGGGGTGAAACCCACGCAAACACAGGGAGAATGTGCAAACTCCACACGGATAGTGATCCAGAGCCGGGATCGAACCTGGGACCTAGGCGCCATGAGGCAACAGGGCTAACCCACTGCGTCACCATGCTGCCCCAGTTGTTGGGCTTTCTTGACTGTTGCATCAACGTGAATGGATCAGAACAGACTGTTGGTGATGGTGACCCCCAGGAACTTAAAGCTATCGACCATCTTCACTTCGGAGCCATGGGGGGTTGTCGTGCTATGCTTCCTGAAGTCGATGATCAGTTCCTTGGTCTTTCCAACATTTAGAGAAAGGTTGTTTTCGGTACACCATGCAACCAAGTGATCTATCTCACTTCTGTAGTCTGATTCATCGTTGTTTGAGATATGACCCGCCACAGTCGTATCATCTGTAAACTTATAGATTGAATTGGAGTTATACCTTGCCACACAGCCACGTGAATAGGGAGTACAGTAGTGGACTGAGCACACATCCTTGAGGAGCCCCGGTGTTGAGGACTATTGTGGAGGAGGAGCTGTTGCCAATCCTGACAGATTGCGGTCTGTTGGTGAGGAAGTCGAGGATCCAGCTGCACAGGGAGAGGTCAAGTCCAAGATTGCAGAGGGTAGTAGGGAACGTGCTGGAGTCTATTATAAAGGATGTGATAAAGTCCCACATAAGAGGTTGGAGTACAAAATAAAAACACTGGTATCGAGAGTAATATATTGGCATGGATTGAGGATTAGTTAGCACACAGGAAACAGAGGAGGAATAAATGGGTCTTTTTCAAAGTGGCAGACGGTGACAAATGGCGTCCCGCAATGATCATGCTTAGGCCCCAGCTGGTCACAATATACATCAATGATTTGGATGAGGAAACCAAATGTAATATTTCCAGGTTTGTTGATGACACTAAACTTGGTGGAAATGTGAGTGGTGAGGAGGATGTAATGAAGTGTCAGATGATTTAGACAAGTTAAGTAATTGCCAAATACATGGTAGATGCTGCATATCATGGATAAATGTGAAGTACTGTGTTGAGATAGAGCATCGGCCATGGTCACATTAAAAGTCAGTGCAGGCTTCAAGGGCCAAATGTCCTGCACCTATTTTCTATGTTTCTGACCATTAAGGGACCATTGTAGGCTGCTGCCATAAAATTGTGCCCAAGTGGAACTGGGAACAGGACTGTACTTCGCAGCACGACAGCACAATTGTGGGCTGCTGCTGGCCCAGGCTAGCCCCTATTCTCCTCCTCTTAGCTCCCCTCAATCCAACAAGAGGCCAGGCCACCACCAGCTCCAGCCAAAGGACTTATCGAGGGTTGCTGCAGCAAGGCGGCTGATCCATTGGGAAATGACAAAACGACTAACAGCAACTGGACAGGCATCTGCAACTTCTGCACTTGTGAAGGTGAGGCCCAAATTTTGGTGAGACCTTCTAGGGCAGCACGGTCGCACACTGGTTATAACTGTTGCTTCACAGTGCCATGGACCCGGGTTGGCTTGCGTCACTGTCTGTGCGGAGTCTTCACGTTCTCCCCATGTCTGCGTGAGCTTCCTCCGGGTGCTCCGGTTTCCTCCCAAATGACGTGCTTGTTAGGTGAATTGGACATTCTGAATTCTCCCTCAGTCTACCGGAACAGGCGCCGGAGTGTGGCAATTAGGGGTTTTTCACAGTAACTTCATTGCAGTGTTAATGTAAGCCTACTTGTGACAATAAAGATTATTATTATTATGGACTCCAACTTCGAACACACGACAGGAACATGCTGCTCATTCTATACTCAAAATAAGCAACAACAAAAAACAATTGTTAGCATTTACTAGGCCATTGGTTCTGAAATTCAACCATGGGATGCTCGCATGAGAATCTATTTCACGTTTGTTCGCAGTTCATTTC
Organism: Scyliorhinus canicula; assembly: GCF_902713615.1. Taxonomy (NCBI): domain Eukaryota; kingdom Metazoa; phylum Chordata; class Chondrichthyes; order Carcharhiniformes; family Scyliorhinidae; genus Scyliorhinus; species Scyliorhinus canicula. The sequence continues at coordinate 75,477,742 of NC_052155.1, forward strand.
TGCTAAAATTTAGTAGATGCATTAGAGAGAAAATTTGAAGGAACTGGTTAAGTCTTCACACATTGGTATTCCCAAGAAGATTTTGAGGACAATACTCTTCTTCGCTATTCTCTACCTACTTGTTCACTTCATATCAACTAAAAGATGTCCTGCAGTTTCTAATAGGGGTATTTTTGACTTGGGTGAGGGTTCTGAAATAAAGTAATGACTGTTTGGTGACTGCAATAATTAAAGACCCAAAGTTAGGTCTTACTGTGTATGTGCACAGGGTACTGAATCTTTGGTTGAAAAATGTTCAGGTCAACCAAGTTTCTTACTATTTGCTATGAGCTGGCACTTCAATGCCAGGTAAATATTTTCTGAGGGGAATAGATGTTTTGATTTCAATGATGCATCAGACTGGAAGTTCAGCACAGTCATTTCACCAGCTGAAGAAATTTATACATGTGATCTTCTATTTGAACAGGAACCATTCATATTTTATCACCATTGAAACAAATATAGAGACAGCCCGGCTGCATACTTGATGTGAAGGTCGGATTTTCACACTTCATTAGGAGTTTCTGATCTCTGCACAAGAATATTTAGGATATTAGAAACCATTCAGAGGTGACATCAAGGGCCAATTAGAAACATAGAACAGTACAGCACAGAACAGGCCCATCGGCCCTCGATGTTGTGCCGAGCAATGATCACCCTACTCAAACCCACATATCCACCCTATACCTTTAACCCAACAACCCCCCCCCCCCTCTAACCTTTAGGACACTACGGGCAATTTGGCCACTCCACCTAGCCCACACATCTTTGGACTGTGGGAGGAAACCGGAGCACCCGGAGGAAACCCACGCACTCACGGGGAGGACGTGCAGACTCCGCACAGACAGTGACCCAGCCGGGAATCGAACCTGGGACCCTGGAGCTGTGAAGCATTTATGCTAACCACCATGCTACCGTGCTGCCCTAAATTCTTCACATAAATGATCTTGGAAGCTACTTGGAACGCTTTTCCTCAAGCAGGTGCTGCAGCTCACTCTACTGAAAATTTCAAAATTGAGTTGCAGGGTATGAAAGGGCACAGGAGCAGGGTGATTTGATGGAATTAAGATGTCGAAAAGTTAAAGGGCACGATTCAGCCAAATCTTTTCTATGTCTGGTTGCGGGCATGTTTGGCGGTGTGTATCGTGGCAGCTGTAGTACCGAGATTGAATGGTACTCAATCACACTTTGTCAGTTTTTTGGGCCTCAGGTAGTTTCTTCCTGTGTGAAGCCACACTCAGAGAGATTTTCTGCACTGGAGAACTGAGCTCGCCAGCAGGACTGGCTCCTCGCAGATCAAGGTGCCATATTGAATGGTGCCCTGATCTCTATACCCTCCTCTCTCAGGTCCACCCGCTTTCAGGACCACCCCTTAACCCTCCAACCTTATTTGCCCCCTCAAACTCCCCCTCGCCTCCCTCTCATGGGCAAGGCCCTGACCATGGCAGTGCTGACCCTGCACCCAGGCAACTTGGAGCTGCCATCCTGGCACCCTGGCAGTGCCACCCACGCACACTGAGAGTGCCTAGTGGCACTGCCAGGGTACCTGGGTACCAGGGGGAGTGCCAGGGTACTACCATGCCATATTCCCGACTACCTGGTGAGGCTCTAATGGCCCAAGATACCCCCCAAGGTGACATCATGCCTGGTCCACGTTTGTGGAAAGTAGTGCTAAACGGCGCCCAGTTGAGGTCTGGCAGGTGTGGCTGTTGACTCCTGGTAGTGGGCGCATATGGCATTTGGCTATAGGCTAATTTAAATATAATTACCTGGATCATGCCCAGCAGTGGCCGGGTGGAGCGAGTTGGGTTACACTCGATCGGCCCGGAGCCCGGCGTGAGGCCCAATTTGGGGCTCTCGTGGGATTCACCATTGGGCCCAGCTCTGTGCCGGGCGATTTGTGGTGGCTGAGTCATTCCCATAATCTAAATGGTGAAAAAGGCTCCAGCCGGTGAATGGCTTGTTCTTGCTCCTATGTTGCTATAAAAAATGTTCTCTTCCATTCTTAATATAACATCTGATGCACATCATATTTAATACTCATCCCTTGACTGAGCTTACCGATGGGAAAACAAGACTATTTATTATTCGCACATTCAATATTATGACAAGTTTTGATAAAGTAAATAGGAAATATATATATCTGTTGGTTGGTGATTCAATAAATAGAGCGCATAAATTAAGATCATCATCAAAATTATTAAGGGAGAGCTTAGTTTTTTTGTACAGATGGTTGTACAACATAGAATGCCCTGGCAGAAGCAGTGATGGTCGCAGAATCATTACTGGCCTTTAAAAGATTACAGGTGAAATGTTTGAGAAAAGGAAACATAAAAGAGTTTGGGGAAAGGGCAGGGACTAAGTGATGAGTTCTTTCAGGAAATGACAACAGATGTGATAAGTAGCAAGTGGTCAGCTTCTGTGCTCTAAAATTCAATGGGCTGGAATTTTTTTCCCCCTGTACTTAGCATGTTTTTGCTGGGTGGAGAACCTAGAATATGTCAGGTGGCCAATTCATGACCTTTCCACCAACCCCCCAACATGGGCCGCATAATCTGTCGTGGATGGGGGAATCGGGAATGTGCTCACCATTTGGCCCATTCGGCCTATTGAGGGACTTAAGTGGATAATTATTGTCCTCTGAAAGCCCTAAATCAGCCTCCACTGCCATGATACACAGTAAGAAGTCATCAGGTTAAAGTCCAGGATAGTTGGTAGGATTTCGCCAACCCAGGCCAGATGGTTGGGGGGGGTGGATGGGGGGGGGGGGGGGGGTGAATGCAATGCAACATGAATCCAAGATCCCGGTTGAGACAGTATTCATGTGTGCAGAATTGGCTATAAGTTTCTGCTCGGCGATTCGGCGTTGTCGCTCGTCCTGAAGGCCGCCTTGGAGAACACTTACCCGAAGATCAGAGGCTGAATGCCCTTGACTGCTGAAGTGTTCTCCGCTTGAGACACTCCACTCCAGTGTCGGGCCGCCTCAAAGGTGCGGAATCCTCCGCACCTTCAGGGGCTAGGACGGCGCCAGAGTAGTTTGTGCCTCACCGGCCGGCATGGAAGGCCTTTGACGCCGCGCCAGCCGGGGCCGAAAGGACTCCGCCGGCCTGCGCGGTTCCGCGCATGTGCGGGAGCATCAGCGTCTGCTGACGTCATCCCCGCGCATGCGCAGGGGGGTTCACCTTCGCACCGGCCATTGCGGAGGCTTACACGGCCGGGGTGTAGGAATAGAGTGCCCCCACGACACAGGCCCACCTGCGGATCAGTGGGCCCCGACTGCGGGCCAGGGCACCGTGGGGGCACCCCGCTGGGGCCAGATCGCACCGCGCATTCCCGAGGACCCTGGAGGCTGGCGACAGAGCTGGGTCCCGCCGGTAAGGACCTACCTTGATTTACGCCGGCGAGACCCAGTAAAAACAGGCGGGAACTCGGCCCATCGCGGGCCGGAGAATCGCCGGGAGGAGGCCGCAGATTCACACCATCCCCCGGCGATTCTCCGACCCTAGAAATCTGAGTTCATTTATTTGCAGAAAGGGGATTTAATTTCTTTGTTAAAGAGAGGGTAGAAATTGTTTTTATTTTTCATGCATAATCTATCACACCGTTTGAACTGGTAAAATTGAGTAGGATATTAATGTCAGATTGAGTAATTTCAATTTTCCTCTATGATTACTTTAAGATAGTGCATGGCTGAACTATGGTTCTTCAAGTGAACACGCGGGGTGCTTGGATTCACCTCACGGTGTGTTCCCTGAATTCAAGTGAAACTTCAGTGAGAAACCCCAGGAGAATACAAGGTAGCTGCTCACTGGCAAAGGGGTAAAACCAGATGGGCAAGGTACTGCGGGTGATTCACTTACAGCCATTATTAGCAAATAGTTACTGAGTGATACTAAGGGACAACAAATAACCGATTCCCTTCCGCTTTTTCATCCACAATGGGTAACACAGTGGAGCAAAGGAGAAATAATCGGCTAGATCTTACCAGTCCTTTAGGATGATCTGGGAGCAGGAGGCTGGTAAAATGGTGAAGGAAGACAGGGAGTGCCTGTTGGCTTCCCACTGCCATGGGAGTGTACCAGAGGCAGGGAGGGTAGGGTACGACCAGGCATTCAGAAGCCAATTGAGCCACTTCAGGGGCCAATTATGAAGGTCTCTGACTGCCATTGCTGGTATTTTGCCAACAGTGAGTGGGTCCAACACCATGTGGGGGAACTACCTGCTGATCCCTGGCTGCCTCCATGTAAGCTTCATGGGGGAAATACCCCCTCATTGAACTGTAATCATCAGCAGCAATGCTCCCTAACCCCCCCCCCCCCCCCCCCCCCCCCCGTGGCAACCAACCCTCGCCCTCACCAACTGCCCCTCTTTGGTTGAGGGTTTGCCTGGCTTGCCGTGCTGTCCCCAGACCCCACTCATTGGGTTGTGAGGGTGACGTGCTTCCATGTCGTCCTCATCTTTATTGCGCAGTCCCCTGCTCTCTGCGATGTTGCTGAGTAAGCTGACCCTCAAATTGGCCAGCAGATTCTGGGAGCAGGTATCTGTCCTTTAAAGGGGCAGTAGCCCTGACAGCAACTAATTAGTAGACAGGTGCCCAAGAAATGTGGGCAGGACCCTGCAAAAGGTCAAGGACAACCTGTTGGCAGGACCCCAGTTGTGATCATAAAATTCAGCCCTATAATTTATATTCATGTGATTTTTCACAAGAAGTAATGGAACTTGAAACTATATCCAAAAACAGTATTTGAGGGTCAATGTTCATGGTGTGCCAGGAGGTCCTCAAGGACCGTCCTCAGAAATGAATGGGGACAGACAGCCAAGAAGGTCAAGTCCCAGAATCTGACCCAAGAATCTGGCCGCAGTGTCACAATAAATTTAATGACCTCATATGAGTTGTCAACATCAGTGAATGTCATCTCCTGGCAACTACAAAATCTGTCTCACACACTGCTCAATATCTATCAATCCCATCATTCACCCAGCACCAGTCTCTGGTACTTAGGACTCAGGCCTAACATCCAGATACTCCACCTCACCCTGACATAACTGCTAATGCTGCTAGCCTTAAACTCCTCTCTCATTGATCCACTGAATTCCAGCTATGTAGCTATGGCAGAGCAATCACCAAAACAATACTGCACAAGGTGGGACTATTAGAAGGTAGCAATGTGGAGCAGGAGTGGACAAGGATGCCTGCATCTCCTGAGCTTCTGCAGAGGATATCACTATCAACATTGTAGAGTCAGCTGCAACAGGGTGCGGAGCATCCTTCGTCACTGAAGATATGGAGGATGATGGCATCTTTCCACATTATTCTGAATCTCCACTTCCAGTATGCCCACATCCTGCTATTTAGTATAATGTACAAGCTGTTAATGTTGTGACCGTGGACCTCTTGATTCACATCACAAACCCCTTCCTCAGGCGAGACTTAATCCCTTGATTGCATGGATGCATTTTAAGATCTCTTTCCTCATCTCCTTAGGGATGATAACTTTCCTTTGTACAAGATGCGATTTTGCACAATCACTTCATCCCCATATGGTCAATACTCCCTTATAGCAACATGTATGTCCTTGATGTTCCAGGCCATCCTTCTATCTCTACCTCCTACAGCATTTGGAGAGTTGCATCTCCTTGTATAGTTTGCTTGATCTGAGCAAGACGCTTGTCTGTCAGATTCAATGGCTGGAATTCTCCAGCTGTTCCCTCGAGGCCAGATTCTCTGGTCTCATCGCCAGCGTACCTCTGCCAGTGGGTTTCCTGTCAGCCTAAGGTGTCTCCGATGGTAATTCTCATTGACAGTGGTGGGAGCAGAGACTTCCACTGCCAACAAACGACACACCACCTCCCGCTGCCGAAAAACACGCGGCTGGGCGGTGTGAGAATCCCACCCAATGTCTCTGCAGTGTTGGTGACCTCTCGAGCATGTCATGCTGCTACTTCTTGATGAATCTGGAAGATTTCACACTCTGTACTAGTCATCAACTTTCTTTGACGGAACATGTCTCTCAATGGATTGTTGGTGATGCTCATCTGCTTCCCTTGCTGGTATTTCACTTCCAAATGATATCTCTGTAAACAAAATAACATCCATTGCAGGAGTTTGGAACAGCTAGAAGCAATTTGAGAACTATGTTTTGAATTGGTTTGGAGCCAAACTCCACTGTCACTTTGTCTCTCCCAAAACGTTATTGATTAAAATGCTCCCAAAAACAATAGCCAGGAACACATTCTCAATCCGAGCATAGCATTATTTAGTTTGCGTTAACACATTGGATACGTTCTTGTTGTATGAGAGTTGTTCCAAGTCTTGTTTTACTCCTATCACACTCGAGGCTGACCTCACTATTAATATAGTTCATCAGCAGGGGCATTTTCATTGCTAGTTGTTTACTGCGAGGGAAAACTTCTTGTTGCTCAATGCCGCAATACCACTGGATATCCTTTGAGTGGATGTTGTTATAGGCCAGGGTTTAAAAACGCCAAAGCATGTTATAGAGTTCACCTGACCTATAAACTTTTGTTGAATTTGCCTAGGATGAGCACAGGAGCCTTCACTTGAGATGTGATTTAAAAGACTCCCTGGACACTTTAATCAAAATAAGCTTTATTCTAAGAACTTAATTAACATTTATATAAACACACAAGAATTGTTATCAATTACAAACATAAATATACCCCCAGCTACAGTAATCCATGTATAACACTTAATGAATTCCCCCTTAACTGATCCAATTCAAAAACAAAATCCCATAAACCAAAAACCCCTTTGCAAGGGCGGGGCCCAGCACTCTGCATTCTCCCTTGAATCAGACTGGCTTTTCCTGAGATTCTGACACGGTCTCACCAGCAGGTTTAAACCCTTCCAGAGAGAAACCTATATCTTTTAAGTTACTAAAGCAGGCAGCTATAATCAATGTTTTTTTTTACTGAAACAGATATTTAAAGTGAAAACAGAAAGACAGGAACAAAACACTTCTTTCTCCCCGAGTCCACAGCAGTCAAAAAAGGTGAAAGTAAAACAGCTCACAGAGCCACAGCCCAGCTCCACCCACACAATGACATCACTGAAGCCATGTGATAAGGCAAAAACATGACATCTCCCCCCCCAAGAAAAAAAACCCATCAACTTCAAAGATGGTTTCATTTTTCACATTTTCACTTGCTCATTCCTAACACTTGACAATAAACATATATTTAAAAACATTAAAACAAACAAACATTTCCAATAATAGTCCACTTTAGTTCTTTGTCTTCCACCATTGAATCTGCTTCTCTTCATCACATTTGTGACAAAGCATCAGCTATCACATTTCGCGTTCTGCCACCTTCAACAAGTCCATCAGTGGGCTGGTACGGGAATTGAACCGTGCTGCTGCCCTGCTTTAAAAGCCAGCTATTTAGCCCAGTGTGCTAAACCAGCCCCTTCCACCCTATCCCCGTAACCCAATAATCCCTCCTAATCTTTTTTGGACACTAAGGGCAATTTAGCATGGACAATCTACCTTACCTGCATGTCTTTGGACTGTGGGAGTAAACCGGAGCACCCGGAGGAAACCCACGCAGACACAGGAAGAACGTGCAGACTCTGCACAGACAGTGACCCAGAGGGGAATCGAACCTGGGATCCTGGCGCTATGAAGCCACAGTGCTATCCACTTGTGCTACCGTGCTGCCGTAATGGTGCATCCCTAATTGCTGCCCATTAAATGCATTCTGAATTGAAAACAGTACGAAAGGAATTCCTTTATCCCAATTCTCTGGATAATCTTGACAATAAGCCCTCAACATTGTCTTCAACGTCTCAAGCCACTGTTCTAACACTCCCTGCGATTCGCGATGGTACGCAATCGATTTAAATTATTTTACTCCTAAGCTATCCATAACCTCCTTGACTAACTTCAAGGTAAAATTTGATCCTTGATCCGATTGTATTTCTGTGGGTAGTCCATATCCACTAAAAATTATAAGTAACTCCTCCACAATCTTTTTAGCTGTAATATTGTGTACTAGAATGGCCTCTGGAAACCTAGTAAACAGATCCATCATAGTAAAAAGTTATTGGGCGGAATTCTCCGACCCCCTGCAGGGTCGGAGAATCACCCGGGGCCGGAGTAAATCCCGCCACCGGAATTCTCGACCACTCGGGAATCGGCTGGAGCGGGAATCGCGCCGCGCCAATCGGCAGGACCACCACGCGATTCTCTGGCCCGTGATAGGCCAAAGTCCCACCACTGACAGGCCTCTCCCGCCGGCGGGAATTGGAGCACCTCTGGTGCCAGCGGGATTGGCGGTGCGAGCGGGCCCCCAGGGCCCTGGGGGGGGGGAGGGCATGGGGCGATTGGATCCCGTGAGTTGCCCCCACAGTGGCCTGTCCCGCGATCGGGGCACACCAATCGGGGTGCGGGCCAGTGCCATGGGGGCACTCTTTTTCTTCCGCCGCCGCTACGGCCTCCACCATGGCAGAGGCAGAAGAGAACCCCCCTACCGCGCATGCGCCGGTGGTGACGTCAGCGGCAGCCCCGATGCTGGGCGCAGGGCATCAAAAGCCGTTGGCGCCGGTTTTGCCGCCAGTCGGCGTGGCGCCAACTACTCTGGCGTGGGCCTAGCCCCCAAAAGTGCGGAGAATTCCGCACCTTTGGCGAGGCCCGATGCCAGAGTGGTTGGTGCCACTCCGCTACGCCGGGACCCCCTGCCCCGCCCGGTAGGGGAGAATCCCGGCCATTGATTCAACTTTTAGTTTTCGGAAGCGGTCCCACACAATCAATTAGGACACTTGTAAAAATTCCTCAAATGCTGGAATGAGTATTAAGGGTGCAGGTTTTATCACTCCTTGACGTTTCCCTGTCACTTGACGTGTGCCATGATCGACAAAATTTAACTACATCTTTATGTAGTTCAGGCAAAAAAAAATGTTTTTGTATTTTAGCTTGAGTTTTCCTTCCTCCCAAATGACCTCCTACTGGTACCTCATGTGCAACTCGCAACATCTCCTTTCTATACCCTACCGGCAATACTACTTGATGAACTTCTGCCCACTTTTCATCCGCCTGCATATGTAAAGGTCTCCATTTTCTCATTAAGACATTTTTAAGGTAATAACATTCTGGTTTACACTCAGATTCCTCTTCCATGTATGCTTTCTGATACATCCGTTTTATTTCTATATCTTTCTGTTGTAACTCTGCCAACTTTCCTGAACTAAAAATATCCACCTCATCTTCCCCCTGTTCTTGTTCTTTTCCAACCATCTGATCAAAAATAATTTCTGATAATTGAATTTCAACTTTATCTTCACTCTTTGATTTCTCCTCTTGTCTAAACCTGTGACTTTGCGACATTGTTACGAAACAATCAGGAAAAATCCAGGATATTCATCCTTCAACAATTTAGTTGTTTGTTTTTCCACTGGCTTATCAACCACAGTAGGCATCACTCCCACCTGCAATCCAGCTACATCATTACCTAAGCCAGTGTCCACACCCGGGTGACAAATTGGGCAAAACCTTTGCTAGGCAGTTCACAAATTGAGCAAATTATTGAGCCGCCTTCACATCTGTTGGTTGCTCCATTTCTGGTACAGCTCACCCCTGATCACGATCAGGATGAAGACCTTTCGCTGCACATGATCTATGTTCCTAATCTCAATCATCTTCAGTTGCTGTTATTTTCTTGTTCAGTTTCAGGTTCATCTGGTGAGCTCTCTGTCGCAGTCTCACTGAATTCTGATCATAATCTACGATGACTTCTTCCATCCATATCCACCCATAGGCTAGCAGATCATCCATAATCAATGGATTCATCCAACTTCACTTGCCAATGTTCATCCTTTACACTTAGAATTGTAAAGAACTTTGCCTTGGCAATTTGTGGCAAAACTGCATCAGTGGTTGACATGGGTTAGCGAGATCTCTACACCTTCTCCACTTTCCAGTTTTTTTCACTGTTACCATGCTGTTAATCCAGCCTGTAGGAATTGTCACTTTCTTAATTGCTCCTATCTTTTCTAGTTTCTTAGTCTCGACTATCAAGCTGGACTCGGGGGCAGTGGGCACCCTCCCCAGAAGATGGTCTCATCCACTTCATATGGTATTCACCAGGAAGATATCCAAAAGCTGTGAAAACATCTTTGTAATTTGGCAGTATCTGTTTCTCAATCAATGGTTTGATGTCTTACGAAATACTGCAAATCTATTCTGGTACAGCCCACTGGTACACTTCACACAGGTCTGCGGAGCTCATGGTGCTGAAAGTAGCACCAATGTTTATCTGACACTTCATATTAACCTGATGCTCTCCTTGAGATTTGATGGTGCCAGTCTGTCCTGGGGTGTGGAATGATTCATCAGGATCAGCATCCAATATCTCTCCAGAAAGCATCTTTATAAGCTCGCTTTTCTTCTTTCCAGCAAAACACTTGTGTGCAACGTGATTCAGCTTTTTAAAGTTAGATCACTACTTTCCCCTTCCTTTTCTTTTGTTTAGTGTCCTCGCAGTATTTACATCCAACGCTCTTCTTGATCTTTCTACTGGCCCTTCAGTAAATAGCTCTTCCTTACCTCAATTTTCCTGTGCTTGGAAGGCGTGAACTGCATCCCTGCTTGGTGTAACGCTTCATCTGATATCCCATCAGTACTCTTCAACTAATGGTTAATCACGTCAGAGCTTCTACATATAGAACATAGAACAGTACAGCACAGAACAGGCCCTTCGGCCCTCGATGTTGTGCCGAGCCATGATCACCCTACTCAAACCCACGTATCCACCCTATACCCGTAACCCAACAACCCCCCCCCCCCCCCTTAACCTTACTTTTATTAGGACACTACGGGCAATTTAGCATGGCCAATCCACCTAACCCGCACATCTTTGGACTGTGGGAGGAAACCGGAGCACCCGGAGGAAACCCACGCACACAGGGGGAGGACGTGCAGACTCCACACAGACAGTGACCCAGCCGGGAATCGAACCTGGGACCCTGGAGCTGTGAAGCATTTATGCTAACCACCATGCTACCCTGCTGCCCCAATATGTCAATACTTTTCTTGAAAGTAGGTTTTTCTTCTCTCAGCAGATGTGCTCTCATGGCTGGGTCTCTTGTTCCTAAGACAATCCTATCTCTGATCAGATCATCCTTCAGTTATTCAAACTTACAAGATTCAGCGAGGCGCCACAGTGCAGTCACATTTGACCAAAAACGCACCTCTTCCTGAGCTCTGTGTTCAGCACATAGGGCGCGATTCAGTGGACCAAAACTAAAGTCCGGTTTTGGGCACATTTGGTGGGGAGTTTTGTGACGGATATGTTGGTGAGATCATGGCCTGTATTCAACGGCACTTAGTGCCAAAAGTAAGCTCCCACGAGATTCTCGACATTACTGGCTCTCTCGCCATCTGATTCGCCTGACTCACGCCTCAGCTGCTCACCGATAACATGGTGGAGTTGCTTTTAAACACTCCCTCACCACTCACCCCCAGTCAACACACAAGCATGGCAGCATGCAGGCGTGCTTCTCACTTTAGGGGTGACGACCTCACAAATCTTAGTGAAGCTGTTGATGACACAGGGCACCCTTTTCCCCTGAGGGGGTCAGAGGACCAGCAGCAGGCTGAGCAATGTGGCTGTCTGTGCAAGCAGCATGACAAGAATAAGCTCTGTCCAATGTCGGAAGAAGACCGATGACTGCCACTGAACTGCAAGGGTAAGTTACCTCTCTCCTGGCATCAGTTTCGCCTGTCACGCCTCAAATTCCCAAACAGCCTCTCTGACAATTCACTGGCGAACACCATATCCCATTTTTAAGCTTGTTCCTCAGAGCCCCTTGACATCCCCCAGCACAACCTTTTCATGTCTAGGTGCGGTGCCCATACATGGCACCTGCCATAGACCCCCCTCCCCCAGCCCATCAAGCATGCAGCTCACATTGCCCTCTCTTTGTATCTGCAGGAGAGGATAGCCCATAATAAATGGAAAAGGGTCAAGATGGGAGGAATCCCAGAAATCTGAGTCCTCAGCCCCTCTGAGGAACAGGGCCTGGAAATGGAGGATTGCCCGAGGAGAGAGCAGTCACTGACAGAGAGATTGGCCTCTGCCAGAGAAGTGAGGATCCACTGCCCCTCATCCAGATGACCTGTCTCAAGTCAGTTGTTCATTTCAGACAAAAATAACCTTCCCCCTCACTGACCACATGTCCATTGTCTCGCAGGATCACCATCCACTGAGGCTGGGCCATCTGGAGTCATACACCCCCTGCCACCCAGGAGAATCCTTGGAGGAGAACTCCGAGGAAACTATCGGCAAGGAGTCACAACTAACACCCGCACCTTACACCAGCAAAGAGACGCACTCCTCAATGGGCAACATTAGTGGACAGGCTTCTGGGGCACCATTTGATCAGCACAACACAGTTATTGATCAGATGGAGGCAGGGACATCCAAGGGAGTCAGCAGTCGGAGCTCTGCTGGATCCCGGGACTCAACTGAGACCCAGTCAGATGTTGAGCCTCTGGACAAGGTTCTCCCAGAGCAGATGTCAGGCCACAGCCATGAGATGTAGGGGTTTTAGCATATTTTCAGTGACTGCAAGGCCAATTGGAGGAGTCTCAAAGGCTTCAGGTGTAGGAGATGGTGCAGGCGATGTGTGGTGCTGAGGTCAAAACTACTAGAGTGGCGACCGCAGTGGAACGCTTTGAGCATGACGTCCGGGTGTTGAGTGTGGTCTCCAAGGCATGGTTGAGTCTGTGATGACCATGGCTGAGGGCGTTGACATCTTTTCCAAGTTTCTGATGGACATGTCATAGACGCACGTGGACATTGCTGAGGCACTGCAGAGCATGGCCCAGTGACTGAGGACCATCGCTGAGCACTTAAACACCATGGTGCAGACAATGGGGAGCCTCCTAGATTGATAATGCCAGATGCCTCAGAGGCCTCTGGAGCGCACTCCAGCTGCCCCTCCACCCCAAGGAGTCCCCCAGGATACCATCAGGGAGGAGGAAGTGCTGGAGGCCAACCCAGGGCCTGCCACCAAGGAGACTACGGTGGTCTCTAGCTCTTCTGAATCGCCCTCTTCTGACACCGGTGCATCTCAAGGGGAGTGGGCAGAACAGGGTGGCACAGCAACGCCAGTAGCACTGGTAAGACGGCATGAGTTCTCCGGCTCCATACCCTCCAGAGGGTGTCTATCAAGGACATCAAAGGCCTCATGGTGGGGAAAGCAGCAGGCTGCCTCCACCTCTGATGTGCATCCTGGGGTCACACCTGGACACAGCACTGGACCACTAAAGTGCAAGAAGAGAGAGGATTACTGATTAGTCACTGCTGAGGTCACTATCTGTAGCTCGGGGGAAGGGAAATCTGTCACAGTAAAATGCTCACTATTAAAACATGTCACATCTCATACATGTGAATCCTCTGTCATGTTAATTTTCACTGCGGGCCTGCCCGCACCCCAACCCCCTGTCCCCAATGCAGACCCCGGTCAGAGGATGGGTGTGAGTGCGCCGTCAGCAGAAAGACAGGAGTCAGACTTCAACAGAGAAGCACAAGAGCTTTCCTCAAAGCAAGTTATCATCACACTCCTGCCTTGCATTGTGACCAACACAGGCTCATCACCTTGGAGTAATCTTACACAGATGCTTAGAGGGGGGAACTGGGTTGTTGGGGAGGGCCAGTGTTAAGGGATAAGGGTGCGGCAAAGGGAAGGGAAGTGGGGAGGGCTGGGGGGAGGGCGGGGGAGAGAGAGATTTGCAGGGGGGAAGGGGAGGTAGATTGGCGAGGCAAAGGGATATTTGGGAGATTTTGGGGGAAAGAAAGAAGGAAACGGGGAAGGAGGGTGTTGTGCTGATGGACACAGCCTCATCCTAGGAGAATCTGGACAATGACGGCCTCCCTGATCCTTCCCGTATGTCGCACCCTCGCCACAGCCTGTCCTCCATGCTGCGGCTTCTCATTGGCCCACCCTCCAGCGTCTCCTGGTCCACCTCCTCTTCCTCAGATGAGGCCACGTGTCTCTCCTCCTCCTCCTCCAGCATGTTGCCCCGCTACTATGCCAGATTGTGGAGAGCACAGCAGACCACCACAAAGCAGGAGACCGTCTGGGGGATGTACTATAGTGTACCACCAGAGTAGGCAAGGGATCAGAACCACATTTTCAACAGCCCGATGCACTGCTCAAGGACAGCATGGGTGGTAATGTGGGCCTCATTGTATTGGGTCTCTGCCTCGGCATCAGGCCTCCACAATGGCTTCATCAACCATCATTGTGCAAGGTTCATGTTTTTGAAAAGGAGTACGAAACAACGCCCGCGTGCCTTCCAGGTGGGGAGTCAAGTAATTTCCAGCATGCCATGAATGAGATTGACATTCATGCAAATTAGGGTTAATGATAGTCTCACCATTTTTGGCGAGATTTGGAACTCACCACCGGGAGCTGATTGAGTAAATCGCAAAATGGTTTGCGCCTGACATAAATCTCAGTTTTGCCCTCTCTCGCAATTTACCTGACGTGCCCCGATTAACACACCGGGAGCAACGAGGTCGCTGAATCATGCCCGGACTGTTCAGAAGTATCTTGAGTGGAGGGCTGAAAGTGAGTATTCAAGGTCTCCAAAATGTCACAAACTGGCATTTCTGGACCTCGGTAAGCTTGTCACACTCTTTCCTCAGGACTGATAACGGAGTTCATTCTTATTTGTTCGGGTTTCTTGATTAATTCTGTGTAAAAGTCATTGTTCTGCCACTGAGACGAGGAAAAATTACAATTCACTCTGTAATCTGCCTCCGTTGACGCCAGCACTGGAATATTCAAAGTCACGCTGACTCACTCAGCAATCAATGTCCTGAACAAAGTTACAGACTGAAGTTTTAATTATTCACTGCGGGCTCTCTTGCTGCGATCAAAATCCATTCAATTGCAGCCGCACATTCCTGACACGATGTTCCAAGTGGCAAAGAAAATGGCTTCTACCTTAATCCTTTACTCACAAAGGAATGACATAACAGTTTCACGGGTATGGCAAGCCACAGAACAGACCAGGCAAGACTGCAAATAGGGCCTACATCCAAAAATTGTTTTGTGTTTCGACATTTTAAATTTATTATCCATTCAATATAATTTCAGTACATGTAAGAATCTGGTTGTGTTTCTCATTCTGTCATGGCTCCCATACGTCCCTCCCATTCTTTGCTCCCGGTCTCTTGAACAATACAGCCAGAATGCTAAAATACCTGAATATGTTGTTGAGTACCTCGATAGTATTCAGAATGATGGTATTGCCCAGAGGTCACATTTTCAGTCCCACGGTATCATAATAATTACAAATGGATAGCAATGCCTCTATCATCTTCTTCTTACATGGAAGTCCAAGTGCAGAGACTGGCATGCTTCTTTTAGCATTCTGCACCACTCGCATTACATAAATCAGCTGGTCATGTCACTGGACTAATAACCCATCTGGTTCACTAATGTTCAATAGGAAAGTTTAATGGCCGAGGAAGCCGGTGGTAGGACGGAAAAGATTGCATTTACTTTTGACCCTCGGCTGCCCAGGGCAATAACTATCTACAATCACAGTTCCCGTTGGGACAACCAACATGCCGGTCCCTGCTCGGGCCGGCTTTTATGCTTGGTTTAATGAGGCCCAGCTGGGTGGGCCTCTGCCCCTTACCTGGGACACTCGGACTCCACAAACCCCACGGGAAGACGGATAAAGGTTTCCCTGTGGACCTCGTGAGGGTTATGACATTCTTCCTCTGCCCCCCACCAAGTCCGAAAGAGCCCCCTTTGCCATCATCTGAGGAGGCCTTCTGCGCCCTAAGCTTAAGGCTGCGCTTCTGTCTGCAGCAGGTTGGGTTGGGTGGTGTGTACCAGTTGGTTGGCTGTTTTTTTCGGTCTGACTTCGGGAAGACTATTGCCGAAACCTTGGCCCAGGACATGACATTGTCTGTCTGCGCTGACGCCTCTGTGTCCATATCTGAACCAAAATCATCTTCCTCTTGCTAGTCTGGTCAATGGGCCACATTCGGATGGGTTCCCTGGCTGGGGGGTGGTTCCCAGCAAGGCAGAAGCACCAACGACTCTGGTTGGGACTCATGTAGTGAGGGCTCCCACTTCTTAAGGTGTTCCACATGCTCGCGTTGTATTTTTTTTTACTAATTTAAAGTACCCAATTCTATTTTTTATAATTCAGGGGCAATTTAGCGTGGTCAAGTCACCTACCCTGTGCATCTTTCGGTTGTGGAGGTGAGCCCCACGCAGACACAGGGAGAATGTGCAAACTCCACACGGACAGTGACCCAAGGGCCAGGATCAATCCTTGGTCCTCACCGCAGTGAGGCAGCAGTGCTAACCACTGCGCCACTGTGCCACCCCACCTGCGTTGCATTTTCCCTTGGACCTTGACTTTATAGGAGACTGGCCCGGTTCGCTCAGTTATGATTCCAGGTTACAGAGTGCCCCGTCTCCAATTTTGCACGCACTAAATGTGTCTCCTTCCATGGAACTTCCACCCTGGCGCCCAATGATCATGGTACTGTTTCTGCTCTTCTTGCTGCACTTCCACTTTGTCACCCAGGTTTGGGAAAGTCAGGCTTAACCGGGACCTGAGCCTACAGCCCATCAGCAGTTCTGCTGGTGCCGCCCCTGTTGTTATTGTGACAATGTGGATATTGTATGGTAAATGAAGGGTTAACAATTTCATGTAAATACTTTAATCTCCAGATGGTGATCAAGAGCAGTCCCTTGGATCATGTGACACCCTTGATTCTGGGAGTAAGTGATTTGGCGAGATAGAGAGTAGTCGTGTGTTCAGGAGATGAGAATTATAGTTTAGTTTATTTAGCAACCTTTGTATCTTAATAAAAAGTTCAAATCTAGTTGTAAGTAATTTTAATAAATTAGCTTTGTTAATTAATATAGCTTGGTGTTCTTTGTTGGACACTACACATCAAAGCCATCCTTATCCAGAAAGCAAAGAACATCACATTCACGTGCATCATTGTCCTGTAATTAAAAAGGAATCATGCCTGTCGCGTGTCAATGGAGCCCACGGCCTGCTTCGTAATGCCCCTTATAAATGTCTGGACTGCCCTTTCAGCCAGGCCATTTGCTGAGGGATGGAGCGCGACGGTTCTGATGTGATGGATTCCATTTACTTTAGTGAATGTGGCAAAATCTTCACTTGTGAACGGCATTCCGTTGTCCGTCACCAGGACTTCAGGGATCCCGTGAGTGCTGAATGAGCACCTCAGCTTCTCAACGGTGGTCCCTGATGTAGTTGAGCTCATTTTATAAACATTGAGCCATTTCGAATGTGCATTCACAATGATGAGAAACATGGACCCCATAAAAGACCCGGTGAAATCAGCATGCAGTCCCACTCAGGCCGTTCATGAAATAAAGTATTTAGATGAAATGCCCTGGCCATTCCCAGGGGAGAAGGGAGGCCGCTGTTGGGAGTCTTTGGTGCTCCTGACATGCCGGGCAACTATATATGACTCGGTCTATGTCCCCATCTATGCCAGGCCACCAGACGTATCTTCGAGCCAGCTTCTTCATCTTCAGTGCGCCCGTGGGACCACTGTGTTGATCCTTCAAGAATGACTCCTAATCTGTGGATGACCATGCGACCATAGTATGTTACCATCCTCCATGCTTAGCTCTTGGACTTTCTGGGCATACGGCTGTAGGGCTGCTGTGGAAGGGGCGGTGGGGGGCGGTCCCCTTGTCCTCTTTAAAGAGGCCCAGGTCACAATGAAAATGTGCCACCTGTAGACATGCTGATGGAACCTGCTAAATCACTGGCTTTTAAAGCAGACCAAGCAGGCCAGCAGCACGGTTCAATTCCCATACCAGCCTCCCCGGACAGGCACCGGAATGTGGCGATTAGGGGCTTTTCACAGTAACTTCATTAAAACCTACTCGTGACAATAAGCGATTTACATTACATTTACATTTTACATTATCGCCAAGCCTTCCTTCTCTATTTGGGCATAGCGGCGTTCCACGTCTTCCAGAGTTCTCGATGCAAAGGCAATAGGATGTTCCATACCATTGTCTCATCTGTGGGCCAGCACCACCTGATGCCATGGGGGAGGAATCATAAATCAGGACTGGCGGTCGAGCTGTGTCATAATGAGTGAGGAGCTGCGAGGACAATACACACTTCTATACGCCAGTGAATGCTTCTTTCTGTGAGGCACCCCTTTGGGTTCTTCTGCAGCGGTATGTGGAAGGGCGCTAGCAGGCTGGCCAAGTTTGAAATAGGCTTTCCATAATATTTCACCAGGCCGAAGAATGGTCGGAGTTCAGTGGCATCCTCTGAGTTGGGATCCTTTTTATGGCCTGAACTTTTTCCTTGACAGTGTGCAGGCCATCTCTGTGAGTACGCTACCCCAAGTGTGTTACTGCCTTTGCTCTGAATATGTATTTGCTCCTCTTCAGCCAGGCACCAACTTGGGAAAACCATCTGAGCACGTCCTTCAGGCTTTCCATGTGCTACCTGTCAGTGGTACCAGTGATGAGCACATCATCTACTTTTGGCACCTCTTGAAGAATGCCTTCCATTACTCTTTGGAAGAATGCCGGAGTTGACGAGAAACAAGTGTACTCAAATAACCCTCTGATGGTGTTTAAAGTTGTACTTTTCCTGGATGTGGACCCAGTTCCACCTACAAATAGGCACGGCTCAAATCGAGCTTTGGAAAGGAAACCCTCTGGCCAGTTTGCGTATAAATCTTCCACCCTGGTTACAGTGAGTTTGTAATCTCTGCAGAGTCAGACAGACTTGTCCAGCTTCATAACCAGTACTACTGGTGCAGCCCACTCCGCAAACCGTACTGGGCGTATTATTTCCAGATCCTTTAGGTGCTGCAGCTCTACATTAACTTTGGCAAGTTAACCATAAGGAATAGACGTTGCGCCCTTCTTTCTGCACAGACCCTCCTGGAACACTCCAGGAAATTTGCCCAGGACTTCATTTGGTTTCCGGTGCCCATCCAGAAAATTTGTTGCCAATCAAAACAGAGGACTCGTAACCAGTCACGTCCCAGCAGATTGAGTCCCAGTCTCTACACCACGACTAAAGGCATACTGAACATTTGCTGTTCATGTGTCACAGGGGTCACAGTAGTGACAGGTTTCCAACCTGGCCTTGGTGTCTCGTAGTGTTAGTGGTAAGGTCCCTGTACAAAGTCGGTGAAAGTTGTGTTGGCCAAGAATGGAGACAGCAGCTATTATGTCCATCACCAGAGGATACCTGTTCACTTGCAATATGACCTGGATCGGTGCCATCTTTGGGGTCGTAATGCAGTTTAGTTACATAATATTGTATTCTTCTGGTGATCCACTTGCAAGGCCCTGGTTGGTGGTGACCTTAGCGGCAGTCCTGACCACCATACATTCTCCGTCCACACATCTGGCCTTTCCCTTCATCCTCAGGGGAGGTATCCCGCTGGTATGCAGTGGCTCCTGAGTACTGGTTCTGACTGCAGAATTGTGCATTGGGTTGCCTCTTGGGAGGTGATCTGGCTATTCTGGCTAGCCTTGTGATATTGCGGGAGTCCAATATGGAGGGTGGGTCAAACTATGGACCACACAGTCCATGGATCCCTGAACCCCTGTACCCCTTTTTCTGCATTTTTGCGGGATAGTGACAACTCAATGGCCCATTTCAAGTCATTATTATGAGGAAGGAAGTGTTAGGTGTATTAAAAAGCATTAAGGTAGACAAATCCCCAGGGCCAGGTGGCATCTATCCCAGATTACTGAGGGAGACAAGAGATTAAATCATTGGGCCTCAAACAGAAATCTTTGTTTCCTCGTTGGCCACAGGTAAGGTCCCAAACGGTTGGAGGATAGCCAATGTTGTCCCATTATTTAAGAAATATAGCAAGGATAACTCGGATAATTATAGGCCAGTGAACTTGATGTCAGTGATAGTAAACTTGTTGGAAAAGATGCTCAGAGATAGGATCCATCCACATTTGGAAGTGAATGGTCTTATTAGTGACAGACAGCGTGTATGAGGGATGCCAGGTCTAATTTAATTGAGTTTTTTGAGGAGGTGACAAATATGATTGATGAGGGAAGGCCTGTGGATGTTGTCTACATGGACTTTAGGTCCCTCATGGCAGGCTGGTGCAAAAGATTAAATTACACAGGGTCAGGGGTGAACTAGCAAGATGGATTCGGAACTGGCTTGGCCATAGAAGACAGAGAGTAGCAGTGGAAGGATGTTTTTCTGAATGGAGGTCTGTAACGAGTGGTGTTCAGCAGGGATCAGTACTGGGACCTCTGCTGTTTGTAAGATATATAAATGACTTGGAAGAAAACGTAGCTCGTCTGATTAGCAAGTTTACGGATGATACTAAGATTGCAGGAGTTGAGGATAGTGATGAAGATTGTCAGTGAATACAGCAAGATAGAGAAAGGCTGCACAATTGGGCAGAGAAATGGCAGGTGGAATTTAACCTGGGCAAATGAAAGGAGATATATTTTGGTAGATCCAATAATTCAGGTGGGAGCTATATAATAAATGGCAGAACCATCAGGAGCAGAGACACGCAGAGAGATCTATGTGTGCAGGTCCACAGATCCTTAAAAGTGGCAGCACAGGTAGAAATGGTGGTTAAAAAAAAGCTTATGGCATGCTTGCCTTCATTGGATGGGGCATCGAGTATAAATGTTCGCACATTATGTTAGTTATATAGAATGTTGGTGAGGCTACATTTGGAATGCTGTGTTTAATTCTGGTCACCACACAACCAGAAGGACGTGGAGGCTTTGTAGAAAGTACAGAAAAGGTTTACCAGGATGCTGCCTGGTACGGAGGGTATTAATTATGAGGAGAGATTGAATAAACTGGGATTGTTCTCCCTAGAAAGACGGAGGCTGAGGGGTGACCTGATTGAAGTTTATAAAATTATGAGGGGTATAGATAGCGTGAACAGTTGGAGGCTTTTTCCCAGGGCGGAAATGACACTACAAGGGGGCATAAGTTCAAGGTGAGGGGGGTTAGGTTCAGTGGAGATGTGCAGGGGAAATTTTTACACAGAGGGTGGTGGCGGCCTGGAATGCACCGCAAAGTGAGGTGGTTGAGGCAGATATGTTAACGACCTTTAAGATTTATCGAGATATACACATGAACAGACGGAGTATAAAAGGATACAGGCGGTTGATGAATGCAGGCTTGGAGGACCGAAGGGCCTGTTCCTGTGCACTGTTCTTTGTTCTTTGATCTTAATGTGGGTTCTGTCTTGTTATGCTCTTGGCGTAGCATAAGCGGCTTCCTTGATGTTCACTCTGACAAAGGAAGGTTCAGATGTGGAGATAACTTCAACACGTTTATTGAACTATTAACAATTCTCCTACTCGGATTCGCCACTAGTGTTAATCCTTCTATCGCTACTCAGGCTGACTAACCAGTCTGCTACAATCCACGTGGTGGGTGTGATATTGAATCAACCCTGTGCCTGTACTCACTGAGTGTCTCCACTGGAAAGAGGAAGATCATGTGTGCTATGTCATTTATATATGGGTTGGTGTAATGCCCCCTGTGGTAGTGTCACCTCTGTGTGTATCGTGAATGCCCATTGATCGTGTCCTATCTTACTGACCTATTGGTTGAGTGTCTGTGTGTCATGTCTCTGGTGCTCCCTCTAGTGTATAGCTAGTCTACGTGTATTTACATTAACCCCTTGTGCATCTACAGTGATGCATATCACCACAGGTTCCACCAACAGCTTCCTGAAAAAAAAAATGAAAATCGCTTTATTGTCACGAGTAGGCTTCAATGAAGTTACTGTGAAAAGCCCCTAGTCGCCACATTACGGCGCCTGTCCGGGGAGGCTGGTACGGGAATCGAACCGTGCTGCTGGCCTGCTTGGTCTGCTTTATAAACCAGCGATTTAGCCTTGTGAGCTAAACCAGCCCCTCAGTGAGTCCTTTGTGTGGTTGCGTTATTTCTTCCACAGCGAACAAGCAGGCCTATCCCTTAACATTTCTGAGAGAGAAGGCCTGAACTCACAGTGTTCCGCCAGCTGCCTAAGGTGGGTCAAAAGGTCAGTTACCGAGTCACTGGAGACTGCATAGCTTGTTGAACCTATAACATTCCATTATAATTGATGGCTGTGGACCATAGTGCTCAGCCACTAGTGCAACCAACTATTTGGAGTCCACTGCAGCTGGGTAGGTAAGGTTCTTTATAATCACGAAGATTGAGGCCTGCAGGCTGTTCGGAGAATCATTTTTTGACCATCTTCTTCCAAGATACCATTGGCCTGAAAGAAGTACCTCATACATTTTGCATATTTGCCCCCATATTCCAGGCCCATGTCAAAGGCCTCTGGCTTACCAAACAGTTATACTCTATAACCTCACGTTCCTGCAAGGTAGCCATCTGCGGTGGCTGGATGTCTTGAACACAAAGTCCGGGGTCTCCTTTTTCCTCATTGCCAGTTTAATGTGCAAGGAAGCCAGCGATAGGAAGAAAAAGATTTATTTTACATTTTACCATAAGATTCCCATGGCAGTAACCATCTTCAATCATAATCCCCATTGGGACAACCAACATGCTGGTCCCTGCTCGGACCGAATTTTATGCTCTGATGTAACGAGTGCCAGCTGGTTTGGCCTCCATCCCCTATCTGAGAAGTTCGTACTCCACGAGTCCCATGGGGAGATCAATGATGACACTAAGGTCAGGCATCCTACAATAAAATAATTTGAACTCAGTCCCCATATATGCCATGCTCCTGAGAAGAAATACCACCTCTGAATGAGTCAACACTCTTTGAGTATTCATGACCAGAAAATACAGTGAACGATTAATGCTTTCTGTCCTGTGAGTACATGACTGGAAGCATGTGCCAGTGAGATGTGTATAAGAGGAGAGACAATGGACGGGATTCTCTGGCCACTCCCGCCCGGCAACCGGAGAATCCCGCACAAGGTCAATAGACTTTTCCATTGTCACATCTCGCCCGTGGCGATCTTACGGCTGGCGGGGGGGGAAGAATCCAGCCCAAAGAGATTTTATCACCAGACACTTAAGGAACAAGATCGCAGAAGAAATCCTCAAGCTCTGGGCTTGACAAAGTCCGATTCCCACTTATGCCTGGCCAGTGTGAGCAGGCAACGATGCCTCTAAAAGTCCATTGGATAAGTATTCACAGTTAAAATCTATGCTTATAGTGGCAGACTTAGAGGGAAATAGAAGCATTTACGTGTGTGATACAGTATGAGAGAATCAGTGTTATAGCAATCATAGGTATTTAAGTTTGTTTACATTTCTCCTAATAAAGACGTGATTTGATTTAAAGATAAAGTTGCTGTGTCTGTCAGTTGACTGGGGCAAGGGTCCCGGTCAACAATGTTAACAGGATGGTGAGGTGGTCTAGTATCATTATGAAAGAAGATTTGGAACTAAAAATAATGGACAGACACCTTTAACAATTATGGCAGGAGAGGTGGCAGATGGAGTTTAATGTAGAAAAGTGTGAGGTGGTTCACTTTGGAAGGAGTAACAGGAATGCAGAGTACTGGGCTAATGGCAAGATTCTTGGTAGTGTGGATGAACAGAGAGATCTCGGCATCCAGGTACATAAATCCCTGAAAGTTGCCACCCAGGTTAATAGGGCTGTTAAGAAGGCATATGGTGTGCTAGCCTTTATAAGCAGGGGGATTGAGTTTCGGAGCCACAAGGTCATGCTGCAGCTGTACATAACTCTGGTGCTGCCGCACCTGGAGTACTGCGTGCAGTTCTGGTCACCACATTATAGGAAGGATGTGGAAGCTTTGGAAAGGGTTCAGAGGAGATTTACTAGGATGTTGCCTGGTATGGAGGGAAGGTCTTACGAGGAAAGGCTCAGGGAATTGACATAGAAAAAATAGAAGCAGGAGGAGGCCATTTGGCCCTTCACGCCTGCCATGCCATTCATTATGACCGTGGCTAATCGTCCAAGTCAATAGCGTAATCCCACTTTCTCCCTTTGATCTCCTTCGTCCTAAGTGCTATATCTAACTGCTTCTTGAAACTGTAGTGTTTTGGACTCAACTAATGAATTCCACAGACTCACCACTCCCTGGGTGAAGAAATTTCTCCTCATCTCAGTCCTAAATGGTCTATCTCGTATCGTCAGACTGTGACCCCTGGTTCTGGACACACCCAGCATCGGGAACATCCTTCCTGCATCTACTCTGTCTAGTCCTGTTAGAATTTTATAGGTTTCTGTGAGTTCCCCCCTCATTCTTCTGAACTCTAGCTGTAGGCAAACTGTAGGCAGCTAGTGGGCATGGGTGAACCTAGGCACCAGTAGAGATAAGTCACCATTGAAATGGTGAACTTGTATTAAAAATCACTTTGTTCACCCACACAGGTCCTCCACGCTGACATATCATGGCGCCATGCTCCATGGACCCCCATGCAAACTTGGCATTTCACCCTAGTGCAGTGAGAATGCAGTGCGCTATATCTCTTCCACATCCCACAGTAATGATGCAGTGAAGCCTCGCCACTGCTGGAAAATGCTCCCCAGTCCCCATGACACCCCCATCCATAAAAGATTCTCCCACCATCACCTCCCACCACTCCCTCGCCAACATCAATACTCAGGCCCAGCATGTCTGCCAATATTCTCTAGTTTTGCAGATGCAGATGCCAAGGGCAGAGTGTGTGAGAGTGTGTCCGCCTTGTCAGTAGGTGGAGAAAAATGCTGAGACCCCGACCACAGAGGAGGCAGTAGCAGCTGAGATGTGTCATTCAGCCTCCCTGGCTCCCAAGACCACCCCGTTCAGTGACAGGTCACGTTCTGCTCTCTGTCAGGTAGGAGCCAGACATTTCACAAAGGATAAGGTAAGCATCGTTCTGACCTTATTGCAAGTTATCATCATTCTCCCGCAGCATCTGGTCAGTCGCTTTAGCCCATGAACGTAACCACCATAACGATGAGCTCTCGCTGACACCATAGGAGTGATCAGGCTTCATGGTAGGAGAAGTCTTACACCCTAGTGCTGGTCAGTACCGAGCCAAGAAGCTATGAAGGCATAGGTATCCCTGTGCCCCATGCGGGCCCTGACTATCACCTGAGGTTCTTGCTCCTCCTCCTCCATCTTCTCCTTGTCCACCTACTCGTCCCACTGCAGGGTCGGGTTGTGCAAAGTGCAGCAAACCACTATGATGTGTGACACCCTCTGGGGGCTTGTATAGGAGGGCTCGCCTTGACCAGTTCAGGCACCGGCACCATGGGCTGGATTTCCGCTCCCCGACGGCAAAATAGTAATCGGCAACGGGGCCGGAGAATCTGTTTTGGCACCGAAATCGGGACCGGCGCCAGCTTTCAAACTCTCCAGCCTGCAAAAATCGGCGTACTCATGGAATGCACCGCGCCGAGTATCCACCACCTCAGGCCATTGACTGAGGCCCCCCCCGCGATGCTCCGTCTCCAACTGGCCAAATTCCCAATGGTGTGGGACTCTCAAGGTCCCACCCATCTGGGATCCTTGACGGCTGTGGTCTCAGTCCGGGGCCGCCACAGTTGGGGGAGGGCCGATCGGGTAGCGGGGGGGGGGGGGGTTTCATTCGGGGCTGGGGGCAATGTGTGCAGGTGATCGGGGGTGCTCAAGCGGCCGATGCGGGGCACTACTTTGCCGTTCCAGGTCCACGGGCTGAGTCTGCCATGGAGCACGGCATGGCTGCTGCAGGCTGCCGCTGCGCGTATGCATGGCCTCTGAACCAGAAGTGTGGGGAGGCCTTATCGGCAGCTAGAGCTGCGAGCTGTATGATGGCTGCCTGCTAGCCCCAGGAATCTGTGGCCTTTTGATGCCAGTTTTCCGAGTGGGGACTTAGTCCCAAAAACGGAGAAACCATTTTGAGCTGTCACCTGCATTACTAATGCACACGTTGACGCCTGAGTCTCTGTGAAGCAAATCTTTAACGGGTATTTGTGGCCTCTGCATTGACATCATCATCCATCTCCGAAGTAGGTACCCTTTGTCCATGAGGACCCATTCCTCCAACTGCTGCTCTCCCTCAAAAACGGTTGGGATCTGCAAGGGTCGCAAGATGTACCTATCATGGATACGCCCCAGGAAAAGGGAACACACCTACATGATGTGCATCACGTGGTCACAGACAATTTGGACATTGAGGTAGTGGGAACCCTTGTGGTTCTCAAACGGTACCCATGCTGCCATGGGGAGCGCAGAGTTAATGAATGTCTGCACCTGGGACCTACCTGCTATGGGGGACAAACCTATGGTCCTGGAGTTATGGCTCATCTAGTCCCGATTCAAGATTTGGGCCCTCACAAATACTTCCCTTATGCACTTGTGCGCTGCTGACTCGGATATGCCACACAGGTCAGTTGTGCTGCTCTGAAATGAAACGCTGGAATAGAAGTTCAGAGCGGCATTGACTTTAAGGGCCAGAGGCAATGGGTGACCTCGCAGTCCATGTGTTGCCAACTCTTTCATCACCTGGTACAGGTGATCCACCATCCCCCAGGACAAAGACAGTTGTCACTGGCATTGAACTTCTTGACATATGGAGGTAGAAAATTCTACGACAGACTACCTGTGGTCGGAAATATTTGTGGCCCTGCTCCTACTCCTCCGCTGCAGGGCACTGGTCCTGGTCCTGTGCAGCGGTAGGTCGATGTCTCTGCTGCTGCTCGATCGCTATCAAAAGAAATGTCAGCTTGACTGTCTCCACGATTCTCCAGAATTTAAAACTGTAAGAAAGAAAATATCAAGATGACTGAAGAGGAGTCCTGACAATGTCCTGACCCATAGGCTTCGCAGGATCTGTAAGTTTCAATAAGATTCCCACCTCATCCTTCTAAACCCCAGCGAGTACAGACCCAGAGTTCTGAACCGTTCCTCATACAACAAGCTCTTCATTCCAGGGATCATTCTTGTGAACCTGCTCTGGACCCTTTCCAAGGCCAGCACATCCCTCCATAGATACAGGACCCAAGACTGCTCACAATACTCCAAATAGAGTCTGACCAGAGCCTTATACAGCCTCAGAAGTACATCCCTGCTCTTGTATTCTAGACCTCGTGATATGAAAGCTAATATTACATTTGCCTTCTTAACTGCCAACTGAACCTGCATATTAACCTTAAGAGAATCATGAACAAGAACTGATGTTAGTGTTGTTTTATTGTTTTTGTATTTTTGTTGTGTACTGTTATTTTGGGCCTAGCAGCTGGATGCTCACTAGTTGCGGTCCTCCTGCTCTGTGCACTTGAGGTTGAGGGGTCCTTCCCAGTGCTAGTGAGGATGTTATAATATACGCACAAGTATATGATGGTGCACAAACAGACATTGATTGACACACAGGATGACCAATGAACACACAGAACACAGCAGCCAATCACCAGACAGGACACGGCCACTATAAAGCCAGAGGGCACTAGTTTTCCCGCTCTCTTGGGATGCAGCCTCTGAGACAGTCAGAGCCTGTGAGCAACAACTAGAACATACACCATGTGGTAGTAAGATAGTCTGGTCAGGTTAGCCTCAGGTCTCCAGTCAACTCAGCATAGTGTCAACCCACAGTTAAAGTATGTTTAATAGTTACGAGTTCAATAAAATAGAGTTGCACTTCTTCAAGTGTTGGAAGCCTGTCTCTCTCACTGCTGCAGTAAATGCAGTCCTCGCAGACCCAGCTTACCCAACACATCATGGTACCAGTGAGTCATGTGAGAGTTTGACGGACCTACCTTGAGATAGTCTGCCTTTGACCAGCAATCAGCCATCCGGTAACATGGACAGCGTCCGCCCTCCCCCGCCTCTCCGCATCGCCGGCAACCTCGGTGCAAACTGGAAGATTTTTAAGCAGAAGTTCCAGCTGTATCTTGAAGCCACCGACCTCGAAGCCGCATCGGATTCAGAAAGATTGCTCTCTTCCTCTCTACAGCCGGGGACCACGCTATCCACATTTTTAACTCCCTCACCTTTGCTGAAGGTGAGGACAAGACAAAGTTCAAAACAGTCCTGCTGAAGTTTGACAGCCACTGTGACATCGAAATCAACGAGAACATTGAACGCTATGTGTTCCAGCAGAGGCTTCAGGGTAAGGATGAACCTTTTCAGTCCTTCTTAACCCATCTCCGTATCCTCGCGTAATCCTGCAACTACCACTTCCGACTCCATGATCCGCGACCAGATTGCTTTCGGGGTCCAATCCAATCCCCTTCTCCAGCAGCTCCTTAAAGTAAAGCAGCTCACCTTAACCATCACCATCGAGACCTGCGTCCTTCATGAGCACGCTAATAGCCGGTACTCCCATATCAAGGCGGCAGAGACGGCGCGGCAAGGCCCCCACGATGCGGAGCGGGTGCAGGCCATAAAACAGCTCCAGGATCTGAGTCTGGATGAGGGCGGCCATTTTGCACGCTTTTCCCAAGCTCCTGCGCATGCGCGCAACGACCGAGGGCACGGCGAGGCCGAGGACCGAACTGCGCAGGTGCCCAAATCGTACGACCACACCGCGCATGCACGGTGGCGCACGGAGCGTCCTGATGTCGGCGCCATGACGTGCAACAACTGTGGCTCTGCCACGTAAAGCGGCAATGTCCCGCAAAATCTCGATGCTGTCTCCAGTGTGGCAAGCTTGGCCACTACGCAGTCCTGTACAGATCTGCTCAACTGCCCAACAGACAGCGATCCCAGCCACAGCGCAGGAACGTCCGGTCAGTACAGCAACCCGTCGCAGACTCTGACTCCGACATGGTTCCAGATCCCGACACCGAGGATCTCACATCCCCATTCCGGGTGGGCACCATCACCAAGCATACGATGCTTTCCGCAAAAAAGGCTAAACCACTCCCAGTGTTGAGCATTGATCCGGACGACGAGTGGTGTGCCACCCTTACGGTCAACAAATCTCACATACGCTTCAGGCTGGACACCGGCGCTTCAGCTAACCTCATTTCACAGTCTGACCTGGATAACATCCACGTCAAGCCGAACATTCTTCCATCGGCCTGCCAGCTTCTCGACTACAATGGCAATGCCATTGCTGCCAGTGGCTCATGCCAGCTTGTGGTTTCTCATCATTCTTCAAGAGCCACCCTGCGTTTTGAAATTGTAGGGTCCAATAAAGCTTCCTTGCTCGGTGCTCAGCCCTGCAAAATCCTGAATCTTGTGCAGCGGGTTCACTCCATGTCACCCGCTGAGGCATCAGCCTCGCCAGATGCCAACTTCCAAACCCAATTAGATGACATCACAGCACAATACCACAGCGTCTTCGAGGGTATGGGCACACTCCCCGACACATACAAGATACTTCTGAAACTGAATGCCACACCTGTGGTTCATGCACCGCGTCGGGTGCCGGCACCCCTTCAGGACCGCCTCAAGCAGCAGCTGCAAGACCTCCAGGACCAGGGCGTCATTTCTAAGGTCATAGAACCCACGGACTGGATTAGCTCCATGGTTTGTGTCAAAAAAATGTCAGGGGAACTTTGCATTTGTATCGACCCCAAAAATCTGAACCGTAACATCATGAGAGAACATTATCCTATCCCTAAGCGAGAAGAGCTCACCAGCGAAATGGCTCACGCCAAGTTCTTCACGAAGCTGGATGCCTCCAAGGGGTTTTGGCAAATACAGCTGGATGCATCCAGTCGAAAGCTCTGCACACTTAACAGCCCGTTTGGTTGTTACTGTTACAACCGGATGCCCTTTGGCATCATCTCTGCCTCGGAGGTGTTCTGCTGAATAATGGGGCAAATGATGGAGGGCATCGAGGGGGTGCGAGTGTACATCGATGACATCATTGTCTGGTCCACAACTCCTCAGGAACACATCGATCGCCTCAAGCGAGTGTTCCATAGGATCCATGAGCATGGCCTCCGAGTCAACAGAGCCAAATGCTCGTTCGGTCAAGCAGAAATAAAGTTCCTTGGCGACCATATTTCGCAATTCGGTGTGTAGCCAGATGCAGATAAGGTGTCGGCGATCAACGCCATGAAGACACCGGAAGGCAAGAAGGCGGTCCTCCGCTTCCTAGGGATGGTCAACTTCCTTGGGAAGTTTATCCCCTACCTTGCATCTCACACCACAGCTCTCCGCAATCTTGTTAAAAAACCCACCGACTTCCAGTGGCTCCCCGCTCATGAGCAAGAGTGGCGTGAGCTCAGGGCGAAACTCACCAAGGCCCCGGTACTGGCGTTTTTCGACTCTGCCAAGGAGACGAAGATCTCCACTGATGCGAGCCAGGCTGGCATTGGAGCAGTACTCCTCCAGCGCGATGAATCCTCCTCCTGGGCCCCAGTCGCATATGCATCTCGAGCCATGACACCTACTGAGCAGCAATATGCTCAAATCGAGAAAGAGTGCCTGGGCCTCCTCGCGCGGATTGACAAATTCCATGATTATGTGTATGGACTCCCCAAGTTCACGATCGAAACGGACCACAGGCCACTGGTTCACATCATACAGAAGGACCTCAACGAGATGACGCCATGCCTACAACGTATCCTCCTCAAACTCCGACGCTATGATTTCGACCTGGTCTACACCCCGGGCAAGGAGCTCATTGTGGCCGATGCACTCTCGCTCCATCACCACGCCATGCGAGCAGTCTGCCAGATCGACGCCCATGTTGAGTTCTGCGCATCCACCTTTCCGGCCACGGATGAAAGGGTCGTGCAGATTCGTCAAGAAACGGTCAGGGATCCTTTACTCCAACGGGTCATGCGCCATCTCACAGATGGTTGGCAAAAGGGCCAGTGTCCACAGTTCTATAATATAAAAGACGATCTGGCAGTAGACGATGGCATACTGATGAAACTGGACAGATACCACAGAGTATGTAAGAGCTCGTCCTTGGCCAACTCCACGAGGGTCACCTGGGGGTCGAAAAGTGTCGCCGTCAAGCCCGAGAGGCAGTATATTGGCCTGGCATCAATCAGGAAATCGCCAACACTGCCCTCAATTGCCCAACGTGCCAACGGTTCCAGCCGGCTCAGCCGAAAGAGACTTTGCAGCTGCATGAACTGGTGTCATCCCCAAGGACAAAGGGTGACATTGATCTCTTTCACGCAAAAGGACGGGACTACGTGCTCCTCGTGGATTATTTTTCTAACTACCCCGAGGTGGTCAGACTGAATGACCTCACATCAGCAACAGTCATTAGGGCGTGCAAAGAGACCTTCGCCCGTCATGGCATTCCACTTACGGTCATGACTGATAATGGCCCGTGCTTCTTCAGTCAGGAGTGGATGGATTTTGCCCAACAGTACAATTTCACGCACGTCACTTCAAGCCCCCACTACCCCCAGTCAAATGGGAAAACTGAAAAGGGGGTTCACATTGTTAAACAACTGTTGTGTAAAGCGGCTGATTTGGGTTCAGATTTTAACCTGGTGCTGCTAACCTACAGGGCGACTCCTTTGTCCGCTGGCCTGTCCCAGCACAGCTGCTAAGGAACCGCACACTATGGACGATGGTGCCAGCTATCCACATCCCGGACCGTGACAATTTTCCGGTCCTGCAGAGGATGCAACAGTCTCGGGCCCAATGCAAGTCGGTGTATGACGCCCACGCCACAGATCTCCCTGCTCTGGTCCCTGCTGACCGAGTTTGTGTTCAGCTACCTGACAGTAGCTGGTCTGCCACAGCTGTGGTGGTCAAGCAAGTGGCCCCCAGATCATTTCTCATTTGCATACATGATGGCTCTTTTCTTCGGCGTAATAGGCGGGCACTGCGGCTGCTTCCACGCTCACCACCTGAACGTGATGTCCCGCCTCGCATGCTGATTCCTCAGGACACACCCTCCCAAGAGGTCACCGATCTGCCCCTTCTTTTGCCACCCTCTACATTGGGTGCAGCTCCGCCTATTCTACCGCAGGCAGCCCCTGACCCTCCCTTGAGGCAGTCAACAGAATTCGACGCCCACCACAGAGACTGAATTTATGGACTGAATGTGTCATTGCCTTGTGCTTCGTTTACACGTCTGTACATATTGTTTCTTCCTAATTTGTTGTATGCACTCTATCTGCACGAGACACCTTCCCATGTAAATACGTTCACGGGTTTTGTATATAGTCAGGCTCGTACACACACTCACTATTTATTGACATATACACATTTTTAAAAAGGGGGTCATAATATACACACAAGTATATGATGGTGCATAGACAGACATTGATTGACACACAGGATGACCAATGAACACACAGAACACAGCAGCCAATCACTAGACAGGACACGGCCACTATAAAGCCAGAGGGCACTAATTTTCCCGCTCTCTTGGGATGCAGCCTCTGAGACAGTCAGAGCCTGTGAGCAAGAACTAGAACATCCACCATGTGGTAGTAAGATAGTCTGGTCAGGTTAGCCTCAGGTCTCCAGTCAAGTCAGCATAGTGTCAACCCATAGTTAAAGTATGTTTAATAGTTAAGAGTTCAATAAAATAGAGTTGCATTTCTTCAAGTGTTGGAAGCCTGTTTCTCTCACTGCTACAGTAAACGCAGTCCTCGCAGACCCAGCTTACCCAACACATCAGGGGAGGGGTGTCCTCTCTACTCTCTCTCCTCAACCGTGCGCTGCCTGTCCTTTTCCAGTGGACTGAGCTGCTTGCGGACGCCTCTTCACCGACGTAGGGCTATTGCTGCAGCCGGGGAAGATTGGGGGAGGGGAGCATGTGTGGTCTTGAGTTCTGGCAGCTTTGCCTTGTACTGAGTTGCTTGTTGGGTTTCTTGTGGTTTCTCTGTATTTGTCTTTCTTTTTTGTAAAGGGAGTTCTCTCTCTCTCTTTCTCTCCCACCATGCCCTGTATCAGTGTGTCCTTTTCCGGTGTTCTGGGCTGCTCATTTGGGTGCCTGTCCACCGAAATGGCGCCACCATGGGGTGGGGAGGTGTTCTCTCTCCCAAACCGTGCCCTGCACTGGTATGTCCTTTATTGGTGGTCTGTACTGCTCGTTGGGTTCCTTTCAGTCGGTATGGAGCTACCATTGGGTACAGGGGGTGATTGCGTGCGCGTGCTGGCTTGAGAGCTGGTGGTCTTTGTGTCTTGTAATGCTTTGAGCATTATTACTGATTTCCGTGACTTTTTTTTGCATGCCGCTGATTCTTTTGTATTCTTGAATTGTCAATAAATTTAAAATATCCTCAAGGGCTGCAGGTTAAACAAGCCTTCCAACTTGAACAGCCAGCCACTCATACACTAATCCCTGATAGCCTGGCCTCGATAACTAGTGGTCCTGCACTTCCAGATATCTCATGCCC
This sequence comes from Scyliorhinus canicula, assembly GCF_902713615.1. Lineage (NCBI taxonomy): Eukaryota > Metazoa > Chordata > Chondrichthyes > Carcharhiniformes > Scyliorhinidae > Scyliorhinus > Scyliorhinus canicula. Next base: position 75,511,021 of record NC_052155.1, read on the forward strand.
TATGGCTTCAAAGTGCAGCTTTGGTTTGGGGGTTCATTATCATAGTATCAGAGAAGTTACAGTGCAGAAGGAGGCCATTCAGCCCATCGAGTCTGCACCGGCTCCTGGAAAGAGCACCCCATCCAAGCCCACACCTCCACCCTACCCCCATAACCCAGTAACCCCACCCAACACTAAGAGCAATTTTGGACACCAAGGGCAATTCGGCACGGCCAATCCACCTAACTTGCACATCCCCGGACCGTGGGAGGAAACCGGAGCATCCGGAGGAAACCCACGCACACATGGGGGGAACGTGCAGACTTGTGATCAGGATACATACATCTAAGTACATAAATGATTTCACTCGTCCTCCTCCTGTGTGAGGAAGCTGGAAACAGCTTCTTGTCATAAAACAATTCTGCCCTTGCAGCCTGGCAACTCACAGATCCCCAACCAGGAAGATCACAGTTGCCCCCTGTGCTGACCCTATGGATTCACTCCCTCCCACCCACTGTCCAGTTGCCAAGCTAGTAGGGTAATCCCTCAGCAGTGATATTGCCACAAGCCCAGCAAGGAGGACACTGGAACCGATGTCTGCAAACCAGCAGCTAGACCCCTTTAAACCTAGAGGCTCATAGCCATTAAAGGCTGCTAAGGTCTGTGAGCGAACCCACCGAGTGAGATGCCAAGTCTCAACACACCCCACCCCCCCTTCCCCGTCCGCCCCCAACCCCGAGTTGATTAATCTAGATTACCCGCGTCGTTTCTGGTACCCCCTTGCAATTGGCACCCTGGAGCCTGATGACCTGGCATTGACCTCCGATATCCCTTTCGGATGGGAGATTGTCAAGTTATCAGTTTTATCAATGTCACCCCAAAGCCCAATTATATTCAGGGTGTCCAAGTAAAGCGGAAAACATGGGCCAGGATTCTCCCCTACCTAGCGGGGCGGGGGGTCCTGGCGTGTCGGAGTGGCGTCAACCACTCCGGCATCGGGCCACCCCAAATGTGCGGAATTCTACACACCTTTAGGGGCCAAGCCCTCACATTGAGGGGCTAGGCCCGCGCCGGAGTGGTTCCCACTCCGCCGGCTGGCATGAACGGCCTCTGGCGCCACGCCAGCCAGGGCCGAAAGGACTTCGCTGGCCAGCGTAAGTCCGCGTATGCGCCCAAGCGTCAGCGGCTGCTGACGTCATACCGGCACATGCGCAGGGGATGGGGTCTCCTCTGCCTCTGCCATGGTGAAGACCATGGCGAAGGTGGAAGAAAAAGAGTGCCCCCACGGCACAGGCCCGCCCGCCCATCAGTGGGCCCCGATCGCGGGCCAGGCCACCATGGGGGCACCCCCCGGGGTCAGATCGCCCCGAGCGCCCCCCCCCCCCCCCCAGGACTCCGGGGCCCGCCCGCGCCTGCCAATCCCGCCGGTCAGGTAGGTGGTTTAATCCACGTCGGCGGGAGAGGCCTGTCAGCGGCGGGACTTCGGGCCATCGTGGGACGGAGAATCGCCGCGGGGGGCCCACCGACCGGCGCGGTGCGATTCCCGCCCCCGCCAAATCCCGGGGGGGCGGAGAATTCAGGACACGGTGAGGGCGGGATTGACGCCGGCCCCGGGCGATTCTCCGACTCCCCCGGGGGGGGGGTCAGAGAATCCCGCCCCTGATCTCGCCGGCGAAAACCACAACGCACTTTCACCCGTTTCACTATTCTCCCTGATTGCTAACATGGGCTGAAAATTGTCCCCCTGTCTGTGTTTTTACGGAGGATTTAAGTTGCCTCAATAATTGTCTTGCTGATTCCCATTTGAAGTCTCATTGAATTGCTGATCACAATAGGATGGTGTAAGTAAAGTCACCATAGTCCTGGATTACCAGAGACTGTTTTCCCCTTTGAGGGGGAGAGCTGACTGGTGGTGATTTAACCTGAGGATCACCACACCTCAGACCAGGGGAAGGAATGCGGGGCCTTCATCAATAACCTCAGCCGGTGCAGGAACTGAACCTGCGAGTTGGCCTCGCTCTGCATTATCAACCAGCTGTCCAGCAACTGAGCTAAACCGGCCCCTGATGGTGTATACCATACCTCAATGACAAGTTTCTTTGATCGAGAGCTTGTTGCAGTCAATGGTGCTGTGATAAGCTTCATATCCAGTTTATCTATTTGTGTGGCCTTGTTAATCACAAACACCTGAAAAATTGGACGTAAGGGTTCAGTACGAAGCTTTGCAGCGACCTTTTATGAGTCATTCTGCACACACACACATATAGAAAAGACAGCCGTCATTAATAATAATCTGGCCCCAGTTTGAGAATCAACAAGGGATCTGGATATAAAAAGAGAATCCAAATCCTTCATATTGCCAAAAAAGCTATCAGTAATCTCAAGGCTTCAATGCCTGGGCAGTGATGCTTTTACTGTGCCTTGCAATCCCATTTTTTAAAATCTCCAAACTGCTATTGTTCAATCTAAATTTTTGTGCTGACAGCTAGTACACTCATCATTTTCGTTCTTCATGCATTGATGTTACTTTGCAGTTTAACTGGTGAAGCAACTGTGAAATTGATCTCACTTTAGTTGGCTAACGATAGGTAAATCTATATTTTCTCAAGATGTGATACGAATTGGCCGTAATTTGACATGCAAGATAACTGGATTATGTGCAAGGAGGGTTTATTAGAAGTAACAGTCTTTATTTCAACTATCTGAACATGGTCCACAACAAAGGGCTTGTATTGATTCTCAATGGCAGTAAAAGTGAAAAGCTTCTCAAAGCTATAAAATGCTCATTAGATTTACAAGCCGGTTGCCTTGGCAATAAAACCAACAGTAAAGAAAATGTGGTAATCTGAACAAGCTGAGTTCTATATTCAATATACACATCAAGGTTGGAATTCTCCCAAAAAATAATTAAGTGTCATTTCGGGCGGGAAAATTGGTGCGCATTGCACCGGCTGTTCCGGTGCGATTTCCATCGCGATCTTCCCACACTTAGTCATCTTTTTGGAGACACGGGTAATTTGCACCAAAAATGTGATGTATGGTTCCTAAGATGCCAGCAAGGTTGGATCCTCAACGATCGGGGCACCATTTTAAAGTGTGGCCCAATCTCAGAATAACCCTTCAATTGCTCCCTATCTTAGTGGAAAATGTGCCCCTTCTTGCCAGCAAAACCACATTCCACATCTCGCTGGAAAAGACCCCCTCCCAAACCCCCCCCCCCCCCCCCTTCCCACAGTTGCTCTCATCAGTCCCCAAGTGAGAAATGGCCTGCTATGGGGGGGTCCCTCCTGGCACCGCCCCCTGGTACCCTGACAGTGCTAACCCGACCAAGTTGGCACCGGGGGCAGTGCCAGGGTGCCAGAAGGCAGTGCCAGGGCATTGTCCAGCCATGTCCCTGACTACTCAGGGCTAATGAAGGCCTCTGAGCCCCCCAATGTCGTCATCACATCTATCCAGAGAATTTAAAATTGGCTGCGAGAAAGTCCTCATTGAGGAACCCTTGCACTTTAATGTCTGCGTGGTGCCAGCTATGGTGGAATGGTACCGCGAGTACAGGCATGCTGTTCAGCATCAGAGGTTGAAAGGATCAAGCCTAAAATAAACTGCTGCCATCAGAGCACCTGTTCTTTTCAGGAAGCACTTCAGAGTTAATGGACTGTGAAATGCCATAAAAACAATCAAAGCTAATAATATCTCCTTTGAGGAAGCTTTCCGCTGTCAATCAAGAGACTTACAAAAGTCAATTGGGTTTGTAATTCAATGTAAACAACCAAGTATAAAGGGATAAAAGAAGGCATACTACAACAGTGAAACAGCAGAGGCTCGTAATAGTCACTGGGGTGTGAAATTCAATATAAATAGCCAAGTACAAAGGGATAAAAGCAGGTATACTGCACCATTGAAACCACAGAGTCCACTGAAACTTCAAATGGAGCAAAATGCTTTTCCAGGAAACAAGCTACAGAATGTCTCTGTGCTGTGAGAGGACAGACAGGCTGCAGCTGTGTGTGCGCTGTCATGGGGTGTTAAACATGAAAGAAAGCAGGCTTTAAGGCTTCACAGACCCACAGAAAGCCCCATCCCAAAGGGACCTGGCCCTCCCCAGCCCAGCCTCAGCTCCCAGCTCCCTTGAAGGACTCCCCTGCCTTTATCCCCACTCTCTGCCTTCTGCCAGTCAGCCAATCCTCAATCCATGCCAGGATTGTATCCTTCACACCATGGACTCTTAATTTATTTAACAGTCTCCTATGCGGCATCTTGTCAAAGGCCTTCTGGAAATCTAAATAACTCACATTCACTCGTTCTCTTTTGTCCAACTTCCTTGTTACTTCCTCAAAGAACTCTAACAGATTTGTTAGACATGACCGCCCCTTGACTAATCCGTGCTGGCTCAGTCCTATTTTATCATGCACTTCAAAGCACTCTACGATCTCATCTTAATAATGGACTCTAAGATCTTACCAATTACCCCCTCCAATGACATCTGGACAGTGGCTGCTGTGCCCTTGTGTGCTCTCGCGTTAAGTGGAAATTGCCTCCTTACTCCCCCTTAAGAGTCCATGATGTCAGGTCCCCGCTTTAAAGAACAAAGAACATTACAGCACTGGAACAGGCCCTTCAGACCCTAAGCCTGCGCCAATCCAGATTCCTTATTAAGACCTGCTACTTATTGCCCAAATGATCTGTATCCCTCCGTTTCCCGCCTGTTCATGTGTCTATCAAGATACAGCTTAAACATTGCTATTGTGCCTGTCTCCACCACTTCCACTGGCAACGGGTTCCAGGCACCCACCACTCTGCATGAAAAACTTCCCCTGCACATCTCCCCTAAACTTTCTCCCTCATCTTGAACCTGTGCCCCCTTGTAATTGAGTCTTCCACCCTGGGAAAAAGCTTCTGACTATTCACCCTGTCTACACCTCTTCGTAATTTTGTAGACCTTAATCAGGTCTCCCCTCAGCCTCCGTCTTTCAAATGAAAACAATCCTAGTTTATTCAACCTATCCTCATAGATAACACCATCCAGGCCAGGCAACATCCTGGTAAACCTTTGCACTCTCTCCAAAGCACCCACGTCCTTCTGGTAGGTGACAACAAGAACTGCACGCAGTATTCCAAATGTGGCCTAACTAAAGTTTTATACAACTGTAACATGACCTCTTGTACTCAATGCCCTGACTGATGAAGGCAAGCATGCCGAATGTCTTCTTGACCACCTTTTCCACCTTCACTGCCACTTTCGTGGAATTATGGACCTGAATGCCCAGGTTCCTCAGCATGTCAATGCTCCGAAGAGTTCTGCCATTTACTCTACAATTGACACCTTCATTTGATCTTCCAAAATGCATCACCCACACCAACTGGAGCGGGCCAGGTACATTGGGAAACTGTTTTGTGCCAGCCGCAAATCCAGTTTCGGGGCTCTACCACAATTCGCCCGACATAGCGAGATTTGCACCAGGCGCAAGCAGCTGGAGAAGCAGCTGAATCACAATTATCAACTTTCTCCATAAATTACTAAAATTGTAGTATGAAAAAAGATCAAAGGATGTTATTTAGCAGAAGATTGCAACCACAACAAGAAAATCAAATAAAAACATTCGGCTTCAAGAGACTGAACTTTAAGTGAATATGTCCAGAGTATCTCCAAAGTAAAACATCACTCGTTAGTTGATGCATAGAGATCGTTACACTGAGCACTTATTTTAGTGTGCCTGCAGTTGATATATCCCTCAGCACATCGATACATCCCTCCAAGATGTGCAGTTTTAGATGGATTGACCACACTTAATTGCCCCTCAGTTAGGTGGGGTTATGGGGACGGGGAGGAAGTGGGCCTAGTTAGGGTGCCCTTTCAGAGGGTCAGTGCAGACTCAAAGGGCTGAATGGCCTCCTCTGCACAGTAGAGATTCTATGATTCTAAGTGCTAAGAATCTACAGCATCCTTTCAAAGAGACTACAGTGTGTTAAACCAAATATTTACCATTAGTGTGGCATGAAAATTGCAATGCAGAGTGACTAAAACTGACGTCTCTTTGCGTACACCACATTGATCCAAGATAGTGCCTTGGCAACATGGGCCGGGATTCTCCCCTATCCGGCGGGGCGTTGGAGTGGTGTGAACCACTCTGGCGTTGGGCCACTCCAAATGTGCGAAAGTCTCCGCACCTTTAGGGGCCAAGCTCTCACATTGAAGGGCTGGCCCACACCGGAGTGGTTCCCGCTCCGCTGGCTAGCGTGAACGGCCTTTGGCGCCACGCCAGCCAGGTCCGAAAGGACTTTGCCGGCCAGCGTAAGTCCGCGCATGCGCCGGACCGTCAGCGGCTGCTGACGTCATACCGGCGTATGCGCAGGGGAGGGAGTCTCTTCCGCCTCCGCCATGGTGAAGACCATGGCGAAGGCGGAAGAAAAAGAGTGCCCCCACGGCACAGGCCCGCCGGCCGATCGGTGGGCCCCGATCGTGGGCCAGGCCACCGTAGGGCACCCCCCGGGGTCAGATCGCCCTGCGCCCCCCGAGGACCCCGGCGCCCGCCCGTGCCACCAATCCCACTGGTCAGGTAGGTGTTTTGATTCCCGCCGGCGGGAGAGGCTTGTCAGCAGCGGGACTTTGGCCCATCGCGGGCCAGAGAATCACTGTGGGGGGCCCGCCGACCGGCGCGGCGCGATTCCCACCCCCGCCGAATCTCGGGTGGCGGAGAATTCGGGACACGGCGGGGCGGGATTGACGCCGGCCCTGGACAATTCTCCGACCTGGCGGGGGGTCGGAGAATCCCGCCCATGGTAACTATTGCCACCCTTCAATCCATCGTGTGTGGCTAAATCGCTGGCTTTTAAAGCAGATCAATACAGGCCAGCAGCATGGTTCAATTCCCGTACCAGCTTCCCCGAACAGGCGCCAGAATGTGCCGACTAGGGGTTTTTCTCAGTAACTTCATTTGAAGCCTACTTGTGACAATAAGCAATTTTCATTTCATTTCATATACTAAAGTACAGTTATCACTAATTGTATTCGCCGAACCTATATATTTGAGGATATGCAATTCAGGGCAATTTAAGATTAATCTCGGGGCTTAAGCATCTTGGGTGGCATTCTCCGTCCTGCCGCACCTGTTTTCTGGTGCCGCACACCCCCACTGGCAGCGGGATTCTCCGTCTCTGCAACAGGTCAATGGAGTTTCCCTTTGTGGACATCCCGATGCCGTCGGGAAATCCACAGGGGTGAGTGCACCGCAGGTGAAGCGGAGGATCCTGCCAATGGAGAATCCAGGTCTTTGTATCTCTTAACAATATGCAGCATAGTGACATTCATTTTTCAATTCACCCATTTTAAAAAAGCTACCACATTATTGTGCAAGAGAAAAAGCTGAAGTACGAGCCAGAATTTTACGTGTTATTTTTGGATGTGCTTTTGACCTAGAAGAATGTGAAATTACGCAAGAAGATGGGCTTGCATAAGAATTGGGAGGCACAGTGACACGGTGGTTAGCACTGCTGCATCACAGAACTAGGGACCCGGGTTCGATTCCAGCCTTTGGTCACTGTCTGTGCGGAATCGGCATGTTCTCCCCGTGTCTGCGTGGGTTTCCTCTAGCTGCTCCTGTTTCCTCCCACAGTCCAAAGTTGTGCAGGTTAGATGGATTGGCCATGCTAAATTTCCCCTCAGCATCCAAAAATTTGCAGTTTAGGTAGAGTTACAGGGATAGGGTGGGGGCATAGTCCTGGGTAGGGTGCTCTTTCAGTGGGTTGGTGCAGACTCGATAGGCTGAATGGCCTCCTTCTGCACTGTAGGGATTCTATGATTCTATGAAGACATTGGGCACTCATGCGATATTTCGTTTGGCGGACATGCATAGGAGTCAGAAGCACACCACCAACAATTAATCAGCAATTTAAGGCAATTAGAAGGGCAATCGATTGGAACCTTACATTGCTTCTGTGATTTTTAGATTGGCACACAGGCAACATGGGCAGACGATCATCTGTTTTATTCATTTCTCTCCTCCAAAGGATAGGATAAAAGGGGGCTGAAGCATTGACTGTGTGAGTTATTAGGAGTTCAGGTGAGCATTTTCTGTTGCTTTAATCTCAACATTTCAGACCTTTTCCTCTGCATTCCTGAAGAATTTGCTTTGCTAGCCTTGTTCAGCCAACTGTTTGTGAACTGTGTTGGAGCACTACTACTTATTGCAGCCTTAAGTGTACGGGTCAGTGCCATCTTCATTCCACCAGATGGGGATTCTATACTCCGCTGGAAACATCTCCCCTGAGCAGGAAGAGAGGGGCAGAATGGAGAGGAGGTCCACAGGCAGTATCACAGGAAGAGACTTATAGGAGGGGAGATGGAGGTACAGGGGGTGCAGGGTTGGCCGGGAGAGCAAGGTGGATGGCATCGCAGAAGACATCATTATCTTTCTGTTCGGGTGTACAGACAACGGTCCAGCTATCTCAGAATGTCTCTAGTCCACTGGCTTCACTTCTCAAGGGACATTGTGACAAAGCTGTGTCACACGATTGGGCCAGAGATTGCCTCCAACTGTGTTGGTGGGCACCCAATGCCAGTGGTTCTGAAGAACACGTTCACCCTCAAATTTTATGCATCTGGATCATCCAGGGGTCAGTGGGGGATCTGTGCAAAATGCTCTAATCAGCTGTCCATAGCCGCATCAAGCTCACAACTAACACTGTTCACATTCATTCATTAGCAAATGGACCACACCAGCCAGGTTGAGTGAGCCAGAGGCTTCACAGCTATTGCAGGTTTTCCCTGTATCCAGGGTACCATAGACTGCACTCAGGTGGCCATCAAGGCACCATCAGGTCAGCTGGAGTAGGAAGGGTTACCACTCAATTCATGAACTGGTGGCTGGTTTAGCACACTGGGCTAAATCGCTGGCTTTGAAAGCAGACTAAGGCAGGCCAGCAGTATGGTTCGATTCCCGTAACAGCCTCCCCGAACAGGCGCCGGAATGTGGCGACTAGGGGCTTTTCACAGTAACTTAATTGAAGCCTACTCGTGACAATAAGCGATTTTCAGATAGTCTGTGACCACAGACTATCACAGAACACAGGGGCGGAATTCTCCGACCCCCCGCAGGGTCAGGGAATCACCCGGGGCCTTCGTAAATCCCGCCCCCGCCATGGCCGGAATTCTCCACCACCCGGGAATCGACGGGGACGGGAATCACGCCGCGTCGGTCGGCGGGCCCCCCGCGGCGATTCTCTGGCCCGCTATGGGCCGAAGTCCCGCCGCTGTCAGGCCTCTCCCGCCGATGTGGTTTAAACCACCTCTGGTGCAGGTGGGAGCAGGCGGCGCGAGTGGGCCCCAGGGTCCTGGGGAGGGGCGGGGCGATCTGACCCCGGGGGGTGCCACCACGGTGGCCTGGCCCGCGATCAGGGCCCACCGATCAGCGGGTGGGCCTGTGCTGTGGGGGCACTCTTTTTCTTCCACCGTCGCCACGGCCTCCACCATGGCGGAGGCGGAAGAGACCCCCTCCACCGCGCATGCGCCGGGGTGACGTCAGCGGCCGCTGATGCTCCGACGCTTGCACTGACTCGCGCCAACCGGCGAAGGCCTTTCGGCCAGCCCCGATGCCGGTCGGCGGAGCGGGAGCCACTCCGGCACGGGCCTAGCCCCTTAAGGTGCGGAGAATTCCGCACCTTTGGGGAGGCCCGACGCCGGAGTGGTTCTCGCCACTCCGGTACGCCGGGACCCTCCACACCGCCGGGTAGGGGGGAATCCCGGCCCAGATTCTTCAAATCCGTGCCAGGTGCCCAGGCAGACCAGAAGTTACAGTCCCACGATCTGATTGTGTGGATGGTGTTTCCACTTGAAGTAGCTCTACCATACACAGCATTGGCACATCCATACATATAGATACCAACTGATCTGCTTCACATCTCCACATTAGCTCATCTCCCATTTTTACAGTATAAGAGGTTGGACCAGTTTGAGCTAATACCATTGTAGGGACCCACTTTTCACCAGTTGTAAAGCTGTGTGCCAACACTTGCTCTCCTTATTTAAATAAATGTCTTCTCAGATTACCTTCTCTTCACATAATCTACGACTGCTGATTGTATTCTACCATCTCAGATATCTCCTGTGGTAAGAGTAGATCAAAAGTACATGTCAGCTTCCTCTTCATCAGTAGTAAAGCTGTGGAACTCTGTGTGGTTGCGATCCATCGCCAAGAAACTGTTTAAGCAGCAGTGTAATGAACTTTGGTCCTTAGAAGCCTTCAGTGCATGCTTCAAACACTGAACAAACCTTTTGGCTAAACCACTCATGGATAGGTGGTCAGATGCTGATTGTATGTGTTGTATACCCCTCATCTTTAAATAGTCTTTGAACTCAAGAGGCCGTTGTCACTCACAATGAGTTCTGGTTTCCCAAACCTGGTGAAAATCTCAACAAGTTTTTCAATGGTTTGTTCTGCAGTTGTTGACTTCATTGGGACCACCTGCAGTTGTTGACTTCATTAGAAATGGGCATCTATAGGGCAGCACGGTGGCGCAGTGGATAGCACTGTTGCCTCATGGCGCCAGGGTCCCAGGTTCGATCCCGGCCCTGGGTCTCTGTCCGTGTGGAGTTTCCATATTCTCCCTGTGTTTGCGTGGAGTTTTGCCCCACAACCCAAAGATGTGCAGGGTAGGGGCAGCACGGTGGCTCAGTGGGTTAGCCCTGTAGCCTCACGGCGGCGAGGTCCCAGGTTCGATCCCGGCTCTGGGTCACTGTCCGTGTGGAGTTTGCACATTCTCCCCGTGTTTGCGTGGGTTTCGCCCCCACAACCCAAAGATGTGCAGGCTAGGTGGATTGGCCATGCTAAATTGCCCCTTAATTGGAAAAAATGAATTGGGTACTCTAAATTTATTTTTAAAAAAGCAGAAAAAAAAAATGTGCAGGATAGGTGGGTTGGCCGCACTAAATTGCCCCTTAATTGGAAAAAATGAATTGGGTACTGTAAATATACTTTTTAAAAAATGGAATGGGCATCTATGACTATCATGAGCATTTGCCTGTCAAATGGAGCAGCAAAAGTCAATGCGTAGACATTGCCCAGGCATTTTAGGTCACACCCTGAATGAATTGGGGACAGCAGTCGTGCGTTCCTTACTGGCACAGTCCATTTTTTTCTTCCATTTGGGCATCGGTTCTTGGACGCCAAAAGTAGCTCCCTGCAAGTTCCTTCATTCAAACTATATTTGGGCATCCTTCATGTAATTGTTCCAATACTCTTTTTCACAAGTTTGGAGGAATTATTACCCTCGCCCCCCACAACAGCCCTTTACTGTGAACTCAAGTTTTCTGGAAATATACAGATTTAATTCAGGATGCGTGCCTGCTATCCTTCCCTTTAAAAGCATTTCCAGTACCTTCCCTATCACGGGATCATTTCTGGTATGTTATTGGACTTGAGCTGCAGTCACTGAAGCGTGTTCTATCTGCTTACAATGGAAGATATTTTCACAACTGGGTGGTGTCTGACCTGCAGGGGAAGGCAAACACGACAATGCATCATCATTGGCATGTCTCTCTGACATACAGTATTTGATCTCTTTGGGCAGCACGGTGGCACGCAGCACCAGGGAGCCGGGTTCAATTTCAGCCTCAGGTGACTGTGCGGAGTTTGTGCGTTCTCCCCGTGTCTGAGCGATTTTCATCTGGGTGCTCCAGTTTCCTCCCACAGTCTAAAGTTAGGTGGGATTGGCCATGCCAAATTGCCCCTTAGTGTCCATAGGTGTGTAGAAATGTGCAGATAATATTAAAACTATTGGTTAAGCCTACTTTCTATCAATGAAGGTACACCTTAATGCAGCCCAAAAATAGTTGTTAAGGGCTCAACAAAGTGTAGTGGCGATCACAGATGTATTGGTGAAATTTACTCACAACAAAAATAATGCTCAGTGCTTTCTTCTCCAACTGAGTGTCGTTTGATTAGCACTTGTTAAGGAGTTGGAATGGTCTTCCTTCCTCTGAAGGTAGTATATGTGACACCATCAGTCCAACTCGGTATGGCGATGCATAACTGAGCCCTTCCAGCCCAACACAAGCTCCTCCGATCCCAACTCCCACGAGGGACTCCCCTCAGCGTCCTGGAGCAATTGGAGGGAGAGTACTCATCCACTTGCCATGCCCCATTTATCAGGATTTGCACCAAATAACGCCAGCGGAACCCCGGCTGGGGGGAGGGGAGGGGGGGGGGGTAGGGGGGGTTGCTGAAGCATCCCAGGAGGCAGGTGAATCAGGCATCCTCCCATAGATGATATTCAAATTAGGGATAATGACCATGTTCCCATGGGGTCTGGGCAGGAACATTGTCAGGGCTGTCAGGAACCTTGTCTGGGTCGGCGGGGTGGGCCAGGAGACTCGCTACGGGTTTCACAACCTTTTGCTCGATGGCCAATTGACTGGGATATCGGGATTTTCACTGCTGGCTGGCAGCCCTGGAGAATCTCCCTGCTGGGCTGAAAGTGTTCTTTTTGTGCTGTAAAGCTTTGTGACTCTATTAAAGATCTATGCTGATATTGCTGGGTGAATGCTTTCTGAAAATATAAAGAACGCTACTATGTACTGCGAGGCAGAAGCCCCTTTACCTTCAGACTATGCACATTAATGCCCTTCAGTAATGCCTATCGAAATGCAGGAGAAAGAAGCAGTTATTGGTACCATCAACACATTCCTTGTAACATGCTGCCACCTGCCAATACCTACTATCCTATGGTGTAGGTGTCTGCCAAGATTCCTATTGACAGGATGCCTGATTATGTGACAAATTCACAGAGGAGAGGAAAAGCAGTAATGAAGGTTGAAAGCCTTGTGAGGCAGACAGGTGCCTCTCAGAGCTTTTTAAATGAGCTCGATGGAGATGAGCTCACAATCTCCAAAATGAAATCTTCCAAGTTCATTAGGTGCTTAAGACCTATGTGCCACCAGCAGTTGTCAGCCTTCTCCATTAGTTGTTGTTTCCCTTTCCTGCAGTTGTTAGCGAGATTGGGGTACAGACTGTTCCACTGTGGTTGTTTAAACTAGATGAAGGGCCCCCTGATGATAAAAATGCAACCCATGTCAAGAAAGTTGGTTGAGGTAAAGGTAGGTGGGGCTGCCATGAAAACAAAGCCTTCATGGGCAGAAGTAAATTCAAACAGACTCTGCTCTTGGTAAACTTCTTCAATTGTCTTATGTCCTAACCCCAGAAACTGTTCTAGCATGATGTGCTATTTTTTTCTATGCACCTGCATACCTGTCCTCTGAGCGGGGATACCAAAATCGAAGGTAACAATCATACTTTGCTTGGTCTTTCTGAAAATTATCCGAGGACTCTGTTTGAAAAGGGGGGGAGTTCTCCCTCCTTCTTTTTCTGTGCAGTCTTTACAAATATTTGCAGAATTGTAGACAAAACCGAATGTATTAAGAGCGCAGTAGGATTTACAGTGCAGTCACAACACTGGTAAAATGCAATTATCAGCTGCATTGCCCTTCTGATTTCATTACCAAGCCTCTGAATTGCCAGTACCTGAAGCTGAAAAATAAGAAAGAAAACAAACAGGTTTTAGAATTCTGGATGAATATGTGGGTGAGTGGGAACTGATCAAATTATAATGAGAGCAGAGTGGAACTAATGCTCACCTGTGGAAAATCTATCATTTCACCTTCCTATAAAGGACATCCACAACGATCCCCTCTGAGGAAATTGTAGAGCTGGAGCTGGGATTTCCGGCCCTTCCCCCCCCCGGCAGGATCTTCCTGTCCCGCTGACGGTAACCCTCTGCAACGGGTTCCCCGATGGCGTGATGAGAAAGCCACGCAAAACACTGGATATACCGCTGGGACTGGAAGATCCTGCCAGCGGCCAATGGCGACTCGCCTCCGCACCCGGAAAATACTTTTTAAAAAATTTAGAGTACTCAATTAATTTTTTCCAATTAAGAGGCAATTTAGCGTGGCCAGTCCTCCTGCCCAGCACATCTTTAGATTGTGGGGGCGAAACCCACAGGGAGACTGTGCAAACTCCACACGGACAGTGACCCAGAGCCGGTATCGAACCTGGGACTCAGCGCTGTGAGGCAGCAGTGCTATCCACTGCACCACTGTGCTGCTCTGCCTCCGGTAAATATGATGCTGGGGGTAGGGGTGGTGTGGGGCGGAGGGTGGGGGGGGAGAGGGGCGAAGTTTGGAAAATACGACACTTAGAATTTCTGGGCACTCTTCCAGCTTGGCTTATTTTTCAAGTCTCAGATGCTATCTTGTCCAGCAGAGAAGTAGGCCTGAAATGTTGGAAGATTAAGGAGTACATACAGTAATTAAACTGAAACCCATCCTGTGCAGCACTATCAGACCACATATCATTGTAGTGTTTTATGACTCAGAGGTATGGAGAGATGATACACCAGCTTCTTGTTTGCACGAGCTTTAGTTAGTATGCTTTAATATGTCTGCCCACTCCGCCTTCTAAGTGACCACATCTAGGCTTAACTAAGCCTACACAGTGAGCAGGCATCAGACACACATAATCAAACACTGAGAAATGTAACACTACAATCAGGTAACTAGCAAGCATTAGGAAGACCTGCTATGAGGAGCCCTTTTAAGAGATCTGTGCGCAGAAGGTTTCAATTGTACGTTATAGCTTGTTCATGGAGAACGGGAATGCATAGCAAACATTTTTTTGAATAATTTTGTCATGTGGATATTGCTGGCTAGGCCAACATTTATTGCCCTAATCCCTAATTGCCCTTGAGAAGGTGATGATGAGCCACCTACTTGAACCACTGCAAGCCAGAAAGTGTAGGTGCACCCACAGTGCTGTTAGGAAGGGAGTTTCAGGATTTTGAAAGTTCCAAGTCAGGATGAGGTGAGGCTTGGCGGTGGTGTTCCCAAGCATCCTACCCCTGCCCTTCTTGCCGGTAGACGTTGTGGGGTTGGAAGGATTTTGATTTGAGCACTGTAAAGTAGTAGGGAGGCTTTGCATAAATCAACAACCTGCACACTGCCTGATTGGAGATTTTTGTGGCATACAAGCTTGGGCTTTTCTTGATGTTTACCATCTTCCTCCACATTGGTTACTACTTCTGTCAGACACTGTACTAAATACTGACTATCATTGCCACGTGTGCTATACTTTGGAAGATTCGCCTGGGGTACCAAAGATAACAACAATCCTCCCCACTTTCTGGGGTTAGTACAACTCTAACAACATTCAAGAAATGTGACACAAGCTGGGACAAAGCAATCTTCTTAATCGGCACCATCTACCACCTTAAAGCTCTTTCCCTCCACCACTGGTACACTGTGCTTATTGTGTGTACGATCTACAAGATGTACTGCAGTAACTCCTTCAACAGTAGCTTCGACACCCAGAACATCTACCATCTAGGGATCAAGGACAACAGGTACATGGAAACACCGCCCACCTACCTGTGATTTCACCGAATCACAGAACAATACAGTGCAGAAGAGGCCCCTCGGCCCATCGAAGCTGCACTGATCCATGAAAAACACCTGACCTGCCCACCTAATCCCATTTGCCAATGTGATGACGTGGCAAGTGCTCATCCAGGTACGTTTTAAAGGATGTGAGGCAACTCTCCCCTACCACAATCTCAAGCAGTGCATTCCAGACTGTCAACACCCTCTGGGTAAAAAAGTTTTTCCTCAAATCCCCCTCTAAACCATGTCATAATATACACCAGTATATCATGGTGCAGACACACACTGATGGACATACACTAGGACCAATCAACATGCACAAACACCGCAGCCAATCACCAGTTAAAACACACGCACTATAAAGGCAGAGGGCATCACTTTTCCCGCTCATTCTGGATGCTGCCTCTCAGAAGCACAAGAGCTCATCAAGTACAGTACAAACTCACACCACGTGCTGAGTGATTCATAGAACATAGAACGTAGAACATTACAGCACAGTACAGGCCCTTCGGCCCTTGATGTTGCGCCGTCCTGTGAAACCTCTCTAAAGTCCCTCTACACTATTCCCTTATCGTCCGTATGCCTATCCAATGACCATTTGAATGCGTTTAGTGTTGACGAGTCCACTACTGTTGCAGGCAGGGCATTCCACGCCCTTACTACTCTCTGAGTAAATAACCTACCTCTGACATCTGTCCTATATCTATCTCCCCTCAATTTAAAGCTATGTCCCCTCATGCTGGACATCACCATCTGAGGAAAAAGGCTCTCAATGTCCACCCTATCTAATCCTCTGATCACCTTGTATGCTTCAATTAAGTCAGTTCGTAACCTTGTCTCTAACGAAAACAGCCTCAAGTCCTTCAGCCTTTCCTCATATGATCTTCCCTCCATACCAGGTAACATCCTGGTAAATCTCCTCTGTACCCTTTCCAATGCTTCCACATCCTTCCTATAATGTGGCGACCAGAACTGCACGCAATACTCCAAATGCGACCGCACCAGAGTTTTGTACAACTGCAACATGACCTCATGGCTCCGAAACTCAATTCCTTTACCAATAAAAGCTAACACACCGTACGCCTTCTTAACAACCCTCTCAACCTGGGTGGCAACTTTCAGGGATCTATGGACATGGACACCGAGATCTCTCTGCTCGTCCACACTACCAAGAATCTTACCATTAGCCTAGTACTCTGTCTCCCTGTTATTCCTTCCAAAATGAATCACCTCACACTTTTCTGCATTAAACTCCATTGGTTCGGACAGGCACAGGTCTCTAGTTGAACTAGCATTGTGTAAACCCACAGTTATAGTATGTCTAGTATTTTATAAGAGTTAATAAAATAGTGTTGAACCTTCTTTAGTGTTGGTGGCATATGTCTGCTACACGAGTCCACAGCGCCCAACACTTCAAACCTTCTGCCCCTCATCTTTAGATTGTGCTCCCTCGTAACTAACCCTTTAACTCAGGGGAACCGCTGCTCCCTCTTCACCCTGTCCACGCCCCACATAATCTTGTACACCTAGATCAGGTTATCCTTCAGTGCTCCAGTGAAAACAACCCAAGCCTATCCAACTCCTATTCATAATTTAAATGTTCCTTCCTATAATGGGGCGACCAGAATTGCACGCTCTGACCTCACCAAAGTTCTATACAATTCCATCATGAACCCCCTGCTTCTGAAATTTATGCCTCGATTGATAAAGCCAAGTATCTCATTTTCCTTTTCCACTATCCTATTAACCTGCCCTCTGCCTTCAGAGCTCTATGGGCAAACACGCCAAGGTCCTTTTATTCCTCAGAACTTCGGCAGCACGGTAGCACAAGTGGATAGCACTGTGGCTTCACAGCGCCAGGGTTCCAGGTTCGATTCCCCACTGGGTCACTGTCTGTGTGGAGTCTGCACGTTCTCCCTGTGCCGGCATGGGTTTCCTCCGGGTGCTCCTGTTTCCTCCCAAAGTCCAAAGACGTACATGCAGGTTAGATGGATTGGCCATGCTAAATTGCCCTTAGTGTCCAAAAAGGTTAGGAGGGGTTATTGGGTTATGGGGATAGGGTGGAAGTGAGGGCTTAAGTGGGTCGGTGTTGACTCGATGGGCCGAATGGCCTCCTTCTGCACTGTATGTTCTATGTTCCCAGTGCCAGGCCATACATTGAATACTTCATTGTCATATTACTCCTTCCAAAGTGTATCACCTCACACTTTTCAGGGTTAAACTCCATCTGCCACTTTTTTTTACATATTTGACCATCCTATCTATAACCCAGATAGCCCCTTTTGAGCTGGGCAATCCATAATGAAATCATCTCAGTGTGATATCAGGAACCACAACTCCAATTCCCCATTCACCAACAATGCCACATCTTAGCATTAGACACTGCATCATGGTTGCCGTCGGAATTGGTCATTATTCCAATATTTTAGAGATTGTGCTCCAAGAATTGATCAAAGCCCTATGTCAAGTTAGTACTGGACTCTTCTTTTCTCCTTGACATTAATATTATTCAAGTTAATGTTATAATTGGATGGAAAGATCCCAGAATGGAACCCTGGCTCAACATTTTTAATAAAATGTGGAGGAACAGAGTCACAAGACCGCTAATTAGTTTTAACAGCAAGCAAAATATTATTAAACATAAAAAAATTGGATTAAAATCTCTACAGTGCAAAAGGAGGCCATTCAGCCCAGTGAATCTGCATCGACCATCTAAAAGAGCACCCTACCTCGGCTCACTCCCCTGCCCCATCCCAGTAACACCATCTAACCCTGGACACTAAGGGGAAATTTAGCATTACGAATCCACCTAGCCTGCACATCTTTGGACTGTGTGAGGTAACCACAGCACCCAGATGAAACCCACGCAGGCATGGGAAGAATGAAAACATTTCACACAACCAGTTACCCAAGGATTGACCCGGGATCCATGATGCTGTGAAGCAGCAGTGTTAACTACCGTGCCACCGTGCACTCTTCATAATTCAATACTCCTTTACTCCCCCTTTAACTTTGCTAAATTAAACACAGGTTTCAAGATTAACCTGGATTATAAGGTACATCTTAAACTACAATGGTTCCATTAACACACAAAGTCCCTTTTAAGCACACAAAAAGACTGTGGTCAAATACACACTCTGCTTTGAGCTCAGGCTAGAGTCTATGAAATTCTCCTCAGGGTCCTCCAAGATGGTTGTCACATGAGAGTTTCCAAACTCCACTCCCAAAATCACACTTTAAAATCTTCTTTCATAATGGTAATGCTTTCACTTAGTGTTTTGAATTCTATAATCCAGATCACACTTTCCAAATTACACTTTTAAATAAAGCTTCTGCTTTACTTTTGCAGCAAATCCAGTCCAAGATTTTACACCAGCCATTTTAGGATTTCTTTGTTTTAACTGCTGTACAAACTGTTCACAATTGCTTCAACACTTGATTCCCAGATTGTATGAAAATGCCATCAGACATTTGGTTTACCTTTGAAGGCTCCTATCCCGCTTTAAATCTGGTTGCTGATATTGTCTCTTTAACTCAGAGTACTTTTTTTGCTCTTCCTTGAGTTCTAATGAGCAATAAGTTGGTCTCTGTTCACTTACTTCAGTCGCCTTAAACATTATTTCTGTTCCAATTCCCTGGTTATCTGGTATGTCTCATGTTCTTTAGGAAGTCTCGTTAGCAACTCCCTTCTCCTGTCCTGTTTCTGCAGGCAGAGTTGAGAGCTGTTCACTTCCCAGTGTCCTGTCTCCAATTGCCAACAAATTCAGCTAAAATTAAAACTTACAAGCTTTTTTTTATCCTCACAAGGACACTCAATTGCTAAGCAATCCCTGTTAGTTCTATCAAATCTGCTCATCGTAACCCACTCTAAGCACAATACAAACACCGTTTATACTTAACCAACCTCCACACATAGAAACACCTTTGTACATCATTAATCTAACTGTAGGTTGTACCCTTCCAGGCACAAAAACATTAAATTAAACCCACTTAAAACTATGCATTATTTCTAATGTTTACCAATAAAACTATAAATCCCTTAAAACTACCTTTGTTTTCCGAACAACATTGACTGCAAGTTTTATCATAAACATAAGAACTAGGAGCATGAGTAGGCCACCTGGCCCCTCGACCCTGCTCCACCTTTCATTAACATCATAGCTGATCTTTTTGTGGACTCAACTCCACTTACCCACCCGCTCACCGTAACCTTTTATTCCTTTACTGTTCAAAAATCTATCTACCTTTGTCTTAGAATAATTTAAAGGAAACTCCTTTCAGGCAAGGAGTTTCATCCTGGCTATCCTTATTGCCCAAAAGAAGACAGCAACAACCGGCCCCATAGTTGAGCGAAACTTCGTTGGAAGCTCTCCTCCAGTCCATCCAGGATAGGCGAGTGGTGTTGTTTTCCCAGTCTGACAGCAGGAGGACCTCTCATCTGATCACAGCAGCCTGGACTGAGGTTTTAGTGGAGGTGAGCACCTGTGAGCTCACCAATGACACTTCCTGCACTGTTGGAAGAGGGAAAATGATCTGGTACACCCCTCCAGGATAAGTGGCACCATCTACTCCAATTGCAAACTGGTGCTCATAATGGCATCAGGCAGGGTGGCACAGTGGGGCAGTGGGTTAGCCCTGCTGCCTCATGGCGCTGAGGTCCCAGGTTCGATCCCGACTCTGGGTCACTGTCCGTGTGGAGTTTGCACATTCTCCCCGTGTCTGCGTGGGTTTCACCCCCACAACCCAAAGATGTGCAGGGCAGGTGCATTGGCCACATTATATTGCCCCTTAATTGGAAAAAATCAGTTGGGTGTTCTAAATTTATAAAACAAAAGAAATAAATAAATAAATAATGGCATCAGGCCGTACAAGTGTGTGAATGCACAGGGATGTCAGATCAGGCATTGCAGCCAATGGCCAATGGGAATAGATAAGTCGTACATGAGATCCCCACACCTGTTTTTGGGGTTATTGAATTTAACCCACAGCATCTCTCCAAACATTGCCCAAAAGAGCCACAAGGCTGGGCACCTTTACCAATGTTTTCTCTGAAGTAACTTACAGAACTATGAGGCAATCTTAGCTTCAGATCAGCCTATTGTGTTTCCTATGTGCTCTCAGGCAACGTTAATTATTTTGTTGTCTCTGCTGCTGTATACGACCAGAAGCTGAATCCAACCTAAAAATAGTTGCGGTTTTGAAATCTGGAAGGACTCTGGTTTATTCAGCTGAATGTCTTACCACATCCACCGTATACATTAATTGAAGAGTGGATTTTGCTGGCAGACCATCAGAAAATCTGAAGAGATGACTTACATTTACCACTTATCCAGAGTTTTCATGCTCTCTGAGTAAAGTTACATTGGAATAGAGAGAGAATGTTCACATATTCACCCTGGTCTGTAATGGACAAGGTAATAATATAGAAATATATTTTATTTCGATTGATTAGGGTGGTAAAAAAGGCATATGGCACACTTGCCTTTATCAATCGAGGCACAGATTACAAAAGCAGCGAGGTCATGTTGGAGTTGTATAGAACTTTGGTGAGGTCACAGCTGGAGTACTGTGTGCAATTGTGGTTGCCACATTATAGGAAGGACTGAACTGGAGGCAATTCACCAGGATGTTGCCAGGTGATAGATTATTGATTTACTGATGTATACGTTGTTCTTGGTGCTTGGTATTCATGGTGCCAATTCAATGTGTAGCTAAAGAGCCAAATTATTTAAAATGTCTTGACGGTGAGAACATAGTCATTGTTTTAGATAACGAATAAGCTATCAAACTTTAGTGCCATGTCTGCAGAAATTCAAAACATTGTTTCGTGAAAGTTGCATAAAAGCCCATTGTAATGCATAAAATGTATCAAATGCAAGGTTAATGCAAGCACCTTGGGCAGGATTCGCCGGTATCCGGCGGGTGGGCCGTACTGTCACCGTGGAGTGGCGTGAACCATTCCAGCGTCGGGCTGCCCGGAAGTGCAGAATCCTCCGCACCTTCGGGGGCTAGGCTGGCGCCGGCGGCGTTGGCGCCGCGGCAACTGGCGCCGAAGGGCCTCTGCTGGCTGGCACGAGTTGGCGCATGCGCGGGAGCGCCAGCGTGTTCTGGCGTGATCTGAGCGCATGCGCAGGGGGGTTTCTTCTCCATGCCGGCCATGGCAGAGCTTTACAGCGGCCAGCATGGAAGGAAGGAGTGTCCCCACGGCACAGGCCTGCCCGCAGATTGGTGGGCCCCCGATCCTGGGGCCTGATCACCCCCTCCCCCCGGGCCTGATCCCCCCCCCCCCCCCCCCCCCCCCCCAAGACTCCGCAGGCTGCCCGCAGAGCCAGGACCCGCCGGTGTAATTTACGCCGGCAGGACAGGCGAAAATGGGCAGCTGCTCGGTCCATCGTGGATCTTAGATCACCGGGGTGGCCGCTGCCAACGGCCCCGACCGGCGCGACGCGGTTCCCGTCCCTGCCAAAAAAACGGCGCTGCAGAATTCGGCAGCAAGCATCGGGGCGGCGGGGCAGTGGGGCAGGATTCATACCGCCCCCCAGCGATGCTCCGGCCTGGCAGGGGGTCAGAGAATCCTGCCCCTTATCTTTGTAGGAATGGCATCCATGGTAGGCATTTAATTATTTTGATGGACATTAGTGAATTTTAAGTAATGAGCAATGTTTGGATAACAAATTATGTTCTAAGTGACAGACAGTTATTTGAATAAATCAGAAAGCCTCAGCTGAGGATTAGAACCAATGAGAGGAAATAAGGGGTTGGATCATAAATATGGATTCCTTTAAAAGTAAGACCTTGTGGATGAGGTTTTGTTCATGAATTCCTGCCTTCCTGATTTCTTGAATCATCTAACTGGTTGTGTTTAAAGTGATTTCTCAATGCTTTTATGT
The DNA here is from genome assembly GCF_902713615.1 of Scyliorhinus canicula. Classification (NCBI taxonomy): domain Eukaryota; kingdom Metazoa; phylum Chordata; class Chondrichthyes; order Carcharhiniformes; family Scyliorhinidae; genus Scyliorhinus; species Scyliorhinus canicula. The sequence goes on from NC_052155.1 coordinate 75,533,317, forward strand.
TTAATGCTTTTCGCTATGTTCTGACCAGTTTATGCATTATATGATCTAAGGTTCGATTCAGTTCTTATGCTATCACCTGGACTGAGTACCTTATTTTTGAGAGAAAAATAAGTGTTCCTACACCTGGGATGGAACATTTAAGTTATGAAGGGATGTTGGATAGGCTTGGGTTGTTTTCGCTGGAGCAGAGAAGATTGAGGGCTGACCTGATCGAGGTGTACAAGATTATGAGGGGCACGGATACGGTGGATAACGAGCAGCTGTTTCCCTTAGTGGAAGGGTCAGTCATGAGGGAACACACGTTCAAGGTCAGGGGCATGAGGTTTAGGGAAGATTTAAGCAAAAGCTTTTTTACCCAGATAGTTGTGACGGTCTGTAATGCACTGCCTGGGAGAGTGGTAGAGGCGGATTGGCTCCCATACTTTAAAAAGTACCTGAATGAGCACTTGGCACGTCATAACATTCAAGGTGATGGACCAAATGTTGGCAAATGGGATTAGGTAGGCAGGTCAGGTGTTTTCCATGCGTCGGTGCAGACTTGATGGGCCGAAGGGCCTCTTCTGCGCTGTATTATTCTGTGCTTCTGTGAGAACAATTCGAGGAGATAATGAGTTGGGTTCTCTGCCTTGCAACATGGGAAATGTGAATCGGGTCGGGCTGAGATTCGCAGATGATTGAAAAATAGAGGTTTGCGCTTGTCGCCAATTCCAGCACTATGCTCCCGGCCCTCCTTTGCGGCGATTTCAAGGTTTGTGTCCCACGTTGTTGGCCCATGCAGAACAGTCATTTGCATGCATTTAAATTTACTGAGCCGGGTTGGACACAGTATGCTCCGCCATTCCGCGGATCCCTAACTATCACCTATGTGCTGCACCATTGGCAACTTTGTAATTTTACATGGCCTCCCGCTCCTTCTCGGTGTTCCCCCAAAAAGCACATCAGAAGTCGAGGCGGCCCGCTGCGTTTCTCGCCCTCAGACCTGAGGTGCTTTGGCGAGCGGTCCTCTGGGGTGCCTGGGCCTGGGTGTGTCCGGCTGACTTCCAGGTGTCACAGGTGATGAAGTGCCACCCTGTTCTGCCCACTGCCCATCAGATGGGCCAGTGTTAGGTGGAGAGGATATGTAAGCGCTGAGGTGTTCCAGCACCTGGGAGGTACTGGCATGGGCACATCACTTCCTATTCCCTCAGGGTGCTCGATGGCCCCCAGGCTACTCCATGGAATGGAGATGAGGCTGGAGTGAGATTTGGAGGTGTTGCCAGTCTTGAAGGCCCACTCTCGGCTGTGCAATGGTCTCGATGCCCTCAACAATGGAGCACTGAGACTGGGACACATCCTTCGGTGAGTGAGACATGTCCCTCTGTGACTGGCCAATCTCAGTGAGTGCCTGCAGGTTCAGCTGGAGGATTCCAACCATGTTCAGACGCAGCTGATGGTACCGACAATGATCTTGATGTCTTTTGTGAATGGGCCAAGCTCTGGAATGCCACAACAATGTCCATGTGAGCCCGGGACATATTTGCCTGTGACAGGGCTCACCTGTCCTGAGCCTCAGCAATCGATGCACAGGTTGCCCCAAGCCTTAGACGTCTTTGCCCAGGGCTCTGACTTCTTGTTCCAATGCTTTCACTATGGATACAAACCATTCAGTGTTAGCCTGGGTACCAAGCATTGTCGGCACCATCCCGTGCACCTGACATGGTTACAATCCTCCAGCTATACCTTCAGACGCTGGAAAGTTGCTGACACCCCCTCCTGTAAATATTGTCTCTGTCTCTGTATCTATACCAGTGATGGGATCATATTTCCCAGAAGCACAACACATGTCCGGACTACAGCTGTTTCCTGGGATCGGATAGCCCACTGACTATCAGAGGAACTCGCTGCCGGAGGAGGTGGTGGAAGCAGGGACGATAGTGACGTTTAAGGAGCATCTTGACAAATACATGAATAGGATGGGAATAGAGGGATACGGACCCCGGAAGTGTAGAAGATTTTAGTTTAGACAGGCAGCATGTTCGGCGCAAGCTTGGAGGTCCGAATGGCCTGTTCCTGTGCTGTACTTGTCTTTTTTCTTTGTTCTTTGTTCTTTGACCGACTGTTCCCTCGGTGTCCCTGCCTCCACCTGATTTGCTGAGGTGTGTGTGAAATGCGCACCAGAAGGTGACCAAGGAGCACCTTCACTAAAATGCCCCACCGAGGTGATGGTCTCTGCAATGGTGGAGGGTGCAGATGACAGAAGTGATAAAAAGTCTGTGTCTTACCCAAAGTGTTGCTCTTGGATGTACTGGGGTCCTGGCTGGGGGTGAGATACCTCAGATGGGCAAGCCTGGTTTGATGGTGATTCTGCAAGAAAAAAGACAAAGGACATGGTGAGATCTTGGAAAGGAGTGGGCTGTGGGAGAGTGATGACTCACTTGCTATGGGGACATCATTTTAGATTTGCAGGTCATTTGGTTGCCACATGCTGGCCTCTGCTTTGGAGACGGACCCCTCATCGACCTTGCTCGCTAGCTCTTTCACCCTCTGCTTTGCGAGGGTTTGGACTTTGAGGTCCGGGATGCCCCTGTCGGTTATCTGCCGCTCCCGGCAATTATGGGTTACCTAATTCTCGGGGACACATAAAGGACATGGTGAGATGCATGGAGGCAAGTTCTACGGGTGGGTCTTTAGTTGGTGGCATGTGTGTGCAAGGCACCTGGTCAAAGAAGACAATGCAGGTGTTGGTGTTTGGTGGAGGATGGGATGTGAAGGAGATGGAGGCAGGTGGATTTTGGTTGGCCTCTTGGGAAGTGGGGAGGGTGGGGGAGGTGATGTGAGGAGTGAGGGTCAAGAGTGATGCCAGGGGCACGGAGGTGGTGACTCACCCAAGCTGCCTAAAATAGGTTGTTCATTTTCTTTCAGCACCGGATCGTAGTCCTCCAGGTGAGGCCGGCAGCACTGATCGCCTCTTCCACCTCTGCCCAAGCCTGTTTACAATGACGGGCTTCAGTCTCCTGCACACCCTGGGGAAGTAGGTGGGGCTGCCACTCCTCCACCACGTCCAGTATTCTCACAAGTTCAGTCTCAGTGAACCTCGGAGTAGGTCTTTGTGCCACCTTCTTGGCTGGAATGAGAGTGTGTGGGGAGTGGAGTGCTGATAAGCAGCTCCAACTTGTCAAGCTCTCCAGTGTCAATTCCAGCCCCAGAGAATCAGACACCAGCAGTAATGGGAATTGCTCTAGATTCACGTAGACAGTGTGCTCATGCATTTGTACGTCCTGACTCACTCCCCGAATAGTGCAACACTCAACGGAGATTACCGGCCAATGTGTGATTCATGAAAAAACTAAAGGAAGGTCTATGTATCAAATTATCTAACTCACATTGGTGTGGTATTGATCAATCTAAGTACCTGACAATGGTAGTCCAGTAATGTGTGTGATCGTCAAAGTTTGAAAACTGCTATTCAAATGCAAGTGTTTATTTTTATGATAAAGTAAGTCTGATAATAATGCTGTTTGTAGTTATTTAGCCTGTTGTGGTTCAGCTATGCTGGAACTACCTCTTTCGGAGAGGATAATAGCAGTTTGGAACTTTCATCCACAAATGGCTTCTGATGATAGATCAATTGGCAATTTTTAATCTGGATTTGATAGATTTTGTTAACCAAAGCTATTAAAAAAAATGCAATAAAGGCAAGTGCATGGAGTTAGGCCACAACTAATCATGATCGAATTGAATGGTGGAACAAACCTATTCCTGTTCCTATGTCCCTATAGATCTAATCCATTGTGACCTAATAATGGGACATCTAGTAATCCACTTCATGATAGCCTAGCAATGCTGCAATTGTAAAACTGATCACAATAAATCTAGTAATCATAATAATGATCACGTTTACTTCGTAAGATGGTAGCAGTATAGATATATTGTTACTGATGGTTTAAGTGGAGGGAATTTTTTTATGCTAGTCATTTGAAATTCAATTTATTTGTAAACCATACTTTGCTTATCCCAACCAGCCACCACCAACAACACCACCCAAAATCAAATCTGTTGTCTGTACCTCTTTGAATGCTTCTCATTTCGACTTTCCTTTTCACTTTTACTCACGCCACACAGAAGCAGCTTGCCTAATTGGCCAGTGCACACTGAAAAGTAGAACTGAATAATTGGTATCATGTTCATAAAGAATGGCACGAACATGTACTTGATTACAAAGCATTGCCCTCTCGAAAGGCAAGAACCTCTTTCACAGCGTGTTGCAGCCCTGGTGACAGTCTCATTCTGTAAGCTGTTAAAGCTACTCTTCAGAATTCAGGTCACAAAGCTACCAGATCTATCTGCTAGATCAGAATGCGACAGCCCATTTGTTGCTGCCACAGTTTATATGCCAGAATCTTTTCAAATGCTTTTTGATTATTTAAGTGTTTTGCACATTTGTTTTTTAATAAGCTAGTAGAATAAAATATAAATTCCTCTTCAATCTTTATATACATACTATATATTTCATGAAATGAGTGAGGGAGAACCTTAAAACACAAGACATTGCACATCACAGCATTACGTACTCTATAAATTATTATCCATCTGTTTCCATAAACCATATGATCATCTTTCCTACTATAATATGTATGGTTTTATGAGAAACTGTCTATCCACTTCCAGTAATCCCATATAGCCTATTCATGAAATTAATAATATATAAGCATCATCTAATGACGGCAACCGATCATCAATTTCTTAATGCAGCAGAATAGTTTTTAGTGATATCCTGAACATAATCTGCAAAGTGATCTATATTGTCCAGTTTCTGCTTTAGTTTCCTCATTAGGCAGAATTGTGGCATAAACTAGATCAGGAAAATGTCTTGGTGACCTCTATCAATGCCAGTATAGGATTAGCTGATGGGGCTGCTGGATAGAAGGTAGAAAGAATATGTTAGATTCTTTGTCGCATCAGGACCCTTAAACCAGGAGCCCAATTAAGAACTGGTGAAAAGTGTTCACTGGCGGTTTTGCATGAGAGACATGCGGGAGTTGAATCAGCCGAAACCGAATAGCCTACCCGCAGAGTGTCCAATGAATTGATTAGAAAACAGATATTGCATTTTCTGCGATAAAAATTAAGCTATGGGTTATATAGAACCTGTTTACATTTGGAAAAAGTTGAGTACTGATGAAATCCAATTTGATTAAAACCCATGGCAAGTGCTAAACTAACTAACCACCGTTTTGTTTCCTGGTGGCAAACCATTTTCATTCTCAATGATGGCTTTGCTGTACAAAAGCCTAATTACAAATTGTATTTTTAAACAGCAACAATAATTATCATTCTCCATGCTGCTGGCACTACCCTGATTCACTGTAAGCAAAAAATACACTTTTTATAGCTTTTCTTTGATGTATTTACAAGGGATGGCAATGTCTAGAGAATGACAAAGCGTTAAAGGTATCATAAAAGCTAATGGATTGCTGGATTTTAATCATCAGAGGCACATGAAACATAAAAGTAAGGCAGTATTACTGTAATTGTACTGAACATTCATAACCTGGAACTTTGTCTATGGTTTTAGGTTCCTCATCTTAGGAAGATTGCACAGGTCTTGGCGAAAGTCCAGCAATGGTTCATCAGGATGGTGCTTGTAATGAAGGGACTGAGTCATGATGAGCTACTGGGTGAAATCTCGTTAAGTTCCTAGTAACTGTGAGGGTGAAGGGTGATCTGACTGAGATAGTTAAAATAATTCAGGTAGTTGACAGAATAGGCAGACAAAAATTCATTCTTTTGGCAGAGGAATCCAGAACAAGAGCACATAATGGGAATGAATTTAGAACTTCCTCGATTTCCGGGCTTTGTCTGAGATACCATGCCAAATTTTGGAGACATGCTCATTAAAATGATACGGCTGTAGCAGCAAACCCGGAGCTCCAAGTTCTGTGGAATGCTATTTATCTCACAGCGAGATTCAGCCTCAAAATATAGGATAATCTAACTTTTTAGAATTCTTTCCCAAGATGGTGGACCAAATCTGGGATGGTACTTGATTCGTTTGGAATAGCTTATAGTTGCATTCCTCAACGGTCAGACATACCTTAGGCCCAGAGAGGATTTAACATCTGAGCAGATGGAAATTTAGCCAGATCAATGGGAGGGATTGGACAGGATTGCGAGGAGACCCTGGAGCATCCCTATATCAGCTCTCAATGTTTGCACCAACATGAGGGAGATTAGCATGAATAGCACCAATTCCATCTCTTTTTAAATACATTTGCCAATTGTTATGCAGTATCCCAGCAATCCTGAAGGATCTTCCCTAAATTAGCAAAGTTGAATATATTTCACTTTGTTCCCTCATCTAAGTCATTAAAGTAGATAGTAATATAAAACACCCAGGTACTCATTTTGCAGCACCTCACTGGTGACAGCTTGCCATCTCAATGTGATCTGTTTATTTCTAATCTGTGTTTTATCTTTCTTAACCAACCCTCTGCGGTGATTGTAACAGTGACAAGGTGATCACACTCGACATACAGGAGGTCAGGATCACAGCGAGACTGACAGTTCTCAGCTTATCTGTACAGAAGCACAGAGTAGGGCCACCCAAGAGTCCAGAGAGACCACACCAATAGAAACCATCCAGATTTTGACTCCAGAAGAGGAGCACCACGAGTCCAGTGAGACCACATCAACAGAAAACCATGAAGATTTTTGACTCCAGAAGAGGACGCGCCAGAGTCCAGAGAGACCACGTCAATGAAATCATGAAGATTTTGACTCCGGAAGAGGAGCACCAAGAGTCCAGTGAGACACATCAACCGAAATCATGAAGACTTTTGATCGGAAGAGGAGCCCAAGACTCCAGAGAGACGCGTCAAATTAAATTGTGAAGAATTTGACCTCCAGAAGAGGCGCACCAAGACAGCCAAGATGACAAATCAAATCCACCACAACTGACTGATGTCACTAGCATCAATGCAACATCAGATCATTCTCACCATTCTCGAGACGAAAAGTTCAAGACTCAAATTATCCACAGGGGACACTCATTGAGCATAACAGACAAACAAAAGCCAAAGAAGCACAGCAGAAACGAGAACAACAACAGCAAGAACAAAAGCAACATGAAGTGCGGACAAGAACAACAAAATCGCAAGAAGCACTGCAGAAACAAGAACAAACAACAGCACCAACAAAAACTACAAGCCCAACGGACAAAAAGTACAAGAAGACCAACAAAACCACCAAGAAGCATAACAAAGATAGCGACAACAACAAAGACAGAAACGACAAAACAGCAACAAGAACCGGCAACGAAAACAACAAAGACAGGAAGACAGAAACAACAGCAATGTGAAACAACGACTTGTACAAAATGGTTAAACTATGCACATGAAGGACAATGCAACAGCACAGCAAACAATGACAAGACTACAAACATGCATGGGATGACAACGAATAGCACAAACTCACACTGCTCCAGCAACAAGCAAGCAACACTAGATCTGAGTAGATGCAATACAACTGAGCAAGCACTAGAGGGAGCACGGAAGAGCTATATATACACAGGGACAGGAAGTGACACCACTTCACGGAAGGCAGAACTGGTAGCAGGACACAGACACACAAGCAGGCAGCATTTGAGGTAGCCGTAAGTTAAGCTCTGAAGACAGAACAAATTCACAATAAAGCATCTTCTCCAACTTTGAGACTACAAGCTTTATTAAGACACAAGGAACAACACACCCTTAATCCATGATAATATAGTACCCGAATTACATGAGCCCTAATCTTTCATTGCAAGATTTGGTGCAGCAACTTATTGATTGAAGAAGTATTTAGATCTGCACTTTCGATGCCAAGGCATACAAGGCCTGGACCAAGTACTGGGAAATAAGATTAGAATAGTTAGGTGGTTGTATTTGATCGGCGCAGCCTCAATGGGCCAAATGGCCTTTTCGGTGCTGTGTGACTCTATGACAATGGTGTAGTGGTACTGTAATAACCCTCACAAGGCCCACAGGGATACCTCATCGATCTCCCCATGGGACTCATGGGGTGGAATTCTCTGATAATGGGGCTATGTCCCCATGCCCGCGTGAAAACGGGCACGAATCACTGGACTTTCCTGGAGAAAGTCCAAAGTGATTTTCTGTTTTTCAGGTGGCTAGCAGGGCAGCGGAGAGCTCCTCACAGTTCTGGCTGCCGACACGGGGCCCTGAACTTCTGGCCGCGGGTCCACACAACATGGTGCACCCACACTGCGGGCCGGCCCCGACAATATAGGCCCCACCTGAGATCATGCGTGCCCGCTGATCGGTGACCCGCGATCGTGAGCCTGGCCGTCCTGGAGGCCCCCCCGGTGACGGATTCCCCGCTCCTCACCAGGGCGGCCGCGGACTGAGTCCACAGGCGCCACTCCGAGCTCCCGGTGGGTGGAACCATGAGTGAACAACGCCAGTGGGAACTCGGCCAGTTGTCGGTGGGGAATCGCCGTGAGGGCCTCTTTCAATGGCCCCCGACCGGCGCTGCGTCGACTGCCCACGCACAATTGGTGGCGATTCTCCGGTCCCTGGAGAATCACGGGAGTGGCAACAGACCTGCGTGATTGCGGCCCTGGAATACAAACATTCCCGCTAGTGGGCAGAGGCCTGCCCAGCAGGGGCTCATTACTAGACTATTTAAAAGCTGGCCCAGACAGGGACTGACATCCCAGTAGTCGCGATGGGGACTTATTGTATGTGTACGCTGGCATAGTGGCCGTTTTCTTTTACCTAAATAAACAGCTGTATATTTAACTACTCGGACCTCCTGGGTCTCCATAAGAACTGTCACTGAACAAGTAACCTTTTGGCACTGGGGACATGGATTCACATCTCACCATGGCTGGTGGAGTTTGAATTAAATTAATAAATCTGGAATATAAAAGCTACTCTCAGGCCATCTGATTCACAAATGCCCTTTAGATGAGGAAATCTGCCATCTGTGTTTGGTCTGGTCTACATGTGACTCCAGACCCACAGCAATATGGTTGACTCTTAACTGCACCCTAAAATGGCCTAGTGAGCCACTCAGTTCAAGGGCAATAAGAAATGAAAAATGAAACAAAATGAAATGAAATAAAATGAAAATTGCTTATTGTCACGAGTAGGCTTCAATGAAGTTACTGTGAAAAGCCCCTAGTCGCCACATTCCGGCGCCTGTTCGGGGAGGCTGGTACTGCTGGTCTTCTCAGTGATGCCCGCAGCCCATGAAATAATAAAGGACCAAACTGAATGCCTTCTATAAATCCATATGCAACAAATACTGGTTCAAACCTATTTCCCCTACTAGTTGCACCCTCAGAAAACTCTATCAGATTTGTTAATCGGTAGAGCTGCCGGTGGCCTGGCCCCTTAGTTGGTAGAGCGGGAGGTGATAAGGTTGTCCTGTGTGTGGTGGCCCTGGATCACACTTTGGGCAGCCTAACCTGCCAGCCAGGGCTCCATGCCCACTCCTTTCTGGACATCCTCCTCGTCAGGTATAGCCTAGCATTCTTCTTCCTCCTCCAGCATATTGCACTTCTGCTGGCCGATGTTATGCAAGACGCAGCAGGCCAACATGATGCTTGAGACCCTCCTGGGGCTATAGTGGAGAGACCCACCAGAGCGATCCAGGCATCGGAAGCCCAGCTTCAGTAAGCCAATGCACTGCCGACATCTGGTTGCTTTATGGGAGTCTTTATAACGGGTCTCTGCATCAGTGAGGACCCTCCAGACGGGCATCATAAGTCATGCTTCAGCGGGTAACCTATTTTGCCCACGATCCAACCCCTGACCTGAGGGAGTGCCTCAAAGCTGCCGGGAATCTTGGAGTGCACCAACATGTAAGCACAGTGCCTGGATATTGGAGGCAGGCCTGTATGATGTGCTGCTGTTGGTCACACACCAACTGCACATTCAGGGACTGGAACCCCTTCCTATTGATAATGGGTACCCCTGATGAGCTGGTGTTCAAATGGGGACGTGATCACACCTGGAACTGGGGCATGACAGCCATGGGGGTGAATCCTGATGCCTGGCAATCTGGGTATGCCTTCTCCAGATTAAAGTTTATATAGTTCACTACCTGGGTGCACAAGGCATACGTCATAGTGCTGATGCACTTGTGAATCTGTGAGCTCCTACACAGACCCTGAGGCATAATGGTTCAGGGTGACCATCACCTTGACAACCATTGGGAGCGGGTATCCTCCCCCATATACCCACGGTGCCAGGTGCACCATCATGGTAGATACGTGCCCTGATGCAGCGCAAGCATTGCACCTCCTCCTCAACATTGAATGGCTGGCAGTTGTGCCTCACCAGCTGGCTGCTGCTTTTCTGGGGATGGCTTCTCTTGTGCAGGGTCCTCCCCAAGCAGGCCCTGGTCTTTCAGACTTTGTGCATCCGCAACGGCAGCTGCGGACGGGTAGACATTGTTGACGGTACTCCGAAATTCATTCTCTGCAGCGGCGGAAAAAAGAACTCATGTTAGCAAGGTGAGTATTCATTTGCCCATCCAATGCTTCCAGATTACACAGTCACCCTGAGTTGTACATTAGCACCACCCCCAACATGTTCTCCCCAACCTCACCCTTTGCCGGTCCCCCTGATATATTGCCGTCTGCACTGAACCCCTGTCACCATCAGAGGGAGACACTGGGCCTGTGATGTGGGGAGCCTCTATCCTTATCACCCGTCCCTGTCCACAGGGGTACCAGTGGGTGCCGCAGCCCATGTCAGCGATAAGCTCTGTGGCCCCTGTCCTGTTTCCTACAGGGGGGTCCGCTGCCGGTGTCCTCACTGGATGGGCCATGTCAGTTAGGTGGCACCTGGTTGTGCAATGGGGAAGGTGACCCCGTGCCACCCTGTCCCTTCCATGCTCAGAGGCTTTTCTGTGGGCAGGTATACCGATCGGGGCGAGCGAGGGACCTATGTGTCTTCTGGGAGTGTAGCGGCAACATGATGCAAGTTTTGGGTGTGACACACAGGTTGTGACAATCTGTCTGGGGGCAGGACAGAAGAGAGCAGGGGTGTGGTGGGATGGCAGGGCTGGAGGCAGCTGGTGGTCCTGATGTGTGGGCTAGCTGATAGTATCACTGGTGAGACCTCTGCTCTGAGAGGGGCAGTGTGCGAGGGAGGGTGTCAAAGGCCCAGTGCATGTGTCCTTTGTTTGGGGTGAGCTTTGCTAATTCCCCTGCTTTCCCTGAAGTGGGGCAGTGCTTCTCATGAGTGCACCAAGGAGTCCCAGCACCTGGTGGGTCACGGATTGAGCTTGGCCACGCCCATCCCATTGATGGGTTAGCTGGGGTCTGAGGGTTTCCAGCTGGGTGGCCAGGGTGAGCTCCTGAATGACCAAAAACTCTGAACATTTACAGGACACAGAGTGAACAGACAGGGGCCTGTAAATAGCACCAACAGGGTGCGTTTAATTCACATACTGCAGCAATGGATGCCTGAGCCAGGCCACCCCCATTCCAAGGAGGATGCCCCTGAGTCTACAGACATGTCACCAAGTCATTTCCTTATGTTTTTTTCTTTATAAATTTAGCATACCCAGTTCATTTTTTCCAATTAAGGGGCAATTTGGCATGGCCAATCCACCTACCGTGCACATTTTTAGGTTGTGGGGGCAAAACCCACGCAAACATGGGGAGAATGTGCAAACTCCACATGGACAGTGACCCAGAGCCGGGATCGAACCTGGGACCTCGGCGCCGTGAGGCAGCATTGCTACTCACTGCGCCACCGTAATGCCCAACCCCAAGTCACTTTCCTGCTACTCCCCCCAGTCCAGGCAGCCACCCCACGGCAAGCACGACCATTTTAGAAAGTTTTAAAAAGTCTCTTTCCATTCTCTCCCCCTCAACAGCCATGGCACCCAGGTCCCGTTTGTAAATACTTGCACCAATTTGCGTCCGCATGACATCTGCCTGAGAGAGGCAGAGCACAGCGGATAAGGTGGATCTTACTTTGTCCAACCCGTCAGAGACCCCCCCCACCAGAGACCCCCAAAGCAGAGACCCCGACCAGAGACCCCCAACCAGAGACCCCCACCAGAATCCCCAAAACAAAGCCTCCCCTAACAGAGACCCCTCCCCAACCCCCAAAACAGAGACCCCTCCACTCCCCCATTACAGAGACTCCCTGCCCATAACAGAGACCCCTGCCTGGAAGCTGAAGGGTAGTCCAGACTGAAACAGTGCAGTAAATATTGCTTTCAAACTCAGAAGTTCTTTACAGCTGATGCCTCAGGCGCAGGGGTATCCGCTGCAATTGTGGCTAATGACGCCTAATCGGTGACCATGGGCCATGCAGCGACCGGGAGCGTGATTGAAAAGTGCTTCGGCCTCCTGAAGATGCGGTTCAGATGCCTGAACAACTCTGGAGGGGCCCTCCAGTATGACGCTGAGTGGGTCGCCCCCATGTGGTGGCCTTTTGCGTCCCCCACAACATCTCGCAGCAGAGGGGTGACATGCTGGAGGAGGAGGGTGAACTCCCGTTCTGGTCCAATGAAGAGAATGCGGGGGAGAGTAAGGATGGTCAGGTCATAGCACCCAAGCAGGCACGGGAGGCCATCCGAGGTGCAAGCCAGAGCCATTGAGCACGGGACGCTCTGATCGTCTCCAGGTTCACAAAGTAGGGAGGGAACTGGCCAGGGGCACGGACACTGCATCCCTCTCCAACACTTCTCCTCCTGTGGCCACCACCCCGCTCTCCCCCCCCCCCCCCACCCCACCCCATCTGCAATGCCTTCCATGATACATACCTACCACAAAACAGGGTGGAGGCCTTGGGTTGCTGGTAACACAGGATCTGATCCATCAGATGGAGGATGATTACAACCCGCTCAGCGATGAGCTCTGCTCCTCCACATCGTTTGACAATGTTTGACTCCTACCCATGGTAGCACTATCCACCATCCACCCGGGTTATTTCTGCATGTGAGTTGGCCATTCCATCACACAGTCCCATCAGATCCCTAGATGATGGTGGTGGGGATGGTCAGAGGGGAGGGTGGGGAGTCCAGGCCACCCACAACGTCCTTATTCCCCCCCTACCCTGCACCCGTTCTCTGGCCAGCCAAGACCAGTTTTAACAGGTGTTTAAGGTGCACAAATATTTACAGAAAATTGCCCCAGCTATGACATTATCATAAATGTAAGAACTGCAAGGGTTAATGAAATGTCTAAATCAACCACTAGAGGGAGCTAGATGTACAGGTATATAAGACATTGATGCCTTGTGGGGAGAGAAGTGAAGGAGAATGCTAGAGTACAGACTGAAGGAAAGGTAGTGTGAGTGAGAGCAGATCATAGTTAATGTAATAGCGTAGAGATTAGTAGTAGATGAGTGTAGCTGATATGTTAATGATCAACTGTGTATTATATAGGAGTAAGTGTCGAATGCAATTAAGTAATGTTAATAAATTTATAGCTTTGTTCAAGTTAAAAGCTATTTGTGGTCTTTATGAACACTACACCAACCATCATTAATTTAGCAACACAAAGAACACCACACTAGCCTCTCTAACTAAACTGTGCCCTGCACCCGTGCCAACTTAACTGGTGTTTAATTTTCTAACCTTATGGGCCCCAATACTATGCCTAGGTGGATCCCTACACAGTACATCTAGAGTGGAGGTGGCCTGCTGTGACTCCCATCCTGCCATCTGGGTCCCCATTGGTGACCATCTTCTGGCTGGTGCGTGGGTGTCACAGGTGGCGTGGTACCACCTTGTTCTGCCTGCTGCCCACCAGTTGCGACAGGGACAGGAGGGGTGGTGGGGGGGGGGGGGGGGGGGGGGGGGGAGGGGGGGAGAGTCCGAGGTGCTGCAGTGTTCCAGCTCCTCCCCTGCGGGAGTCACTGGCACAGACCCTATCACCTCCCTCAGGGTGCCCAGCGGCCCTCGGGCTATTCCATGGGACGGGGGTGTTAGCGGATCTATCCCCTGAGGCTCCCCACCACTTGCCGCTGCCAGTCCTGGAGGTCTCGACCAGGGTCTGCATGCTTGCAGTCATGGATTCCAGGGAGTGGACTATCACCATCTGGAACTGTGCCACATTGCCCACTGACTCTGCCACCACCTTTTGGTTCTGTGTCACATCAGCCACTGACTGCGCCATCTCCCTCTGGGATTAGGATACTTCCCTCTGTGTCTGCGGGACGTTGGCCAGTGCTTGGGCAATGCCGCCGACGTTCTCCGCCATGGCCCGTTCTGACTGAGCCATGTTCAGAAGCACCGCTGCAATTTCCAGGTGGCTCTTGCGTATGGTTGCCTATAAGGCCACAACCCTGTCCTGGGTCTCGGCCAGTGCCTGCACAGAATGCCCCATGCCTTGGACATGCTGATGCATAGCCAAAACCCTCATCCCCAGTGCCTCCAACGTGGACACCACCAGTGCAGTGTTGGCCTGGGTGCCACGCATTGCCGGCATCACATCCTGCTCTGCATGCTATTGGACTCTTCAAACAGCTCCTGCAGGTACTGGATGCTCGCCGGCATTCCATGCAGTCCCTGGCTTTGCGGCTGCGTCTTCACAATTGATGGGACTATCCGTTCCAGAAGCTTGAAACTCGTCTGTATGGGAGCTTGGTCCTGGGTTCGGCCTATCCTCAGACCGTCCACCCCCTCTTGTGTTCCTACCTGCACCCGCCGCTGCACTGGATCAGCTGTGTGGTGCGCATCAGATAGTATCCCAGGAGCCTCTTCATTAAAGTGCCCAGCCGAGGTGAATGTCTCTGGGATGGTGGAGGGTGTTGGAGACATCTGTGACGGGAAATCTGTCTCATCCCCGGACTCATGTATCACAAGTAAACATAACCCAGCAGGATCTCATTTCCTCACCCAATCTCCACCCCGGTGACCTCCCTTTCCTCTGGGCTGCCAACCATGTCCAAGCCCCACTGCTGAGCCATGGTGATGGTTCCCAGGTGGGTTCCTTCCCCCATGTTTTTTCTGTTCCCGGCGGTTCTGAGCAGCCTTCTGGCAGTGGTGGAGGGGAACAGAACACAACAGTATTGGCAGCAGGTAGCCCAGGGGGTGGGTAGCTGGTGGCCTCCATAGCCAGGGCACCCGGCCATGGCGACCGGTATGGGTGGCGGCATGTGGTACAGGTTGGGAGTTCGTCTGCCCTCCGAGTGGGTGGAGGGGGTTACGGTTGTGTGGGATGGGGGTTAGTGCCAGGGGCACACAGTGTTGCTTATTCACCCTGGCCGCCCTGAGGAGGTTGTGCAGTATTTTACGGCACTTCTGGGGCTGGATTCTCCCCTACCCAGCGTGACGGAGGGTCCCGGCGTAGGGGAGTGGCGCCAACCACTCAGGGGTCGGGCCTCCCCAAAGGTGGGGAATTCTCCCCACCTTTGGGGGCCAGCCCCGTGCCGGAGCGGTTGGCACCAGAGGACTGGCACAAAAAACCGGCGCCCCCGGCAGCGGGGCTGGCCGAAAGACTTTCGCCGGTCAGCGCATGCGCCGGCAGTGACATCAGCGGCCAGCTGCCGCTGACGTCTCCACCGGCACATGCGCGATGTGGGTGTCTCTTCCGCTTCCGCCATGGCGGAGGCCGTGGCGGCCGCGGAAGGAGAAAGAGTGCACCCAGGGCACTGGCCCGGAGTCTGAGCGGGGGGCCCCGATCGCGGGCCAGGCCACCGTGGGGGCACCCCCCCGTGGTTCGATCGCCCACCGCAGGGGCCTCGCCAATCAGAGTGGCGACATTCTCGCCACCGCCACTTCCCGGGTGGTGGAGAATCTCTGCCACGGCGGGGGCGGGATTTTCGGCGGCCCCAGGCGATTCTCCGACCCTGCTGGGAGTCGGAGAATTTCGCCCCTGGCCGGTGCGGATAGTGGAGCTAACTGCCTCTGCCACCTGGGCCCAGGTACGGCATTTGGTAGCGACTTGCAGCCTCCTTTCCGGGCTGAGGTACAGAGTGGCCCCCCTCTCCTCTATCGTGTCCAGCAGCGTCTCCAGCTCTGTGCCCATAAATTGTAGAGCCATGCGATTTGCTGCCATCTTGTTGGCTGGGATGGTGTGTGTGGGGAGTGAAGTTTGTATATGCGGCTGCAGCTTGTCAATCGCAAATCCGGCGAATCCCACACCATTTCTCATTGGAATCAATTGTGGTCCATGTGGCGCCGGTGCTATCCCCTTAACAGTCGCTGAATCGTTGGAGCGGGGTAGAGATGGGGGGGGGCTGGTGTTACCCAATCTCCCGGGGTACTACTGGGCGGCCAATGTGTCGATGGTGCGCAAGTGGGTGATGGAGGGGGAGGGGGCAGCATGGAAACGGATGGAGGGGGCGTCCTGTGGAGATACAAGCCTGGGGGCCCTGGTAACGGCGCCGTGGCCGCTCCCTCCTACGAGGTATACCACGAGTCCGGTGGTGGCGGCTACCCTCAAGATTTGGGGGCAGTGGAGGTGACATAGGGGAGAAGTGGGGGGCTCGATGGAGGCTCCGTTAAGGGGGAACCATAGGTTCGTCCCGGGGAACATTGATGGGGGATTTCAGGGTTGGCACAGAGCGGGCATCAGACAGCTTATTGTTTATTGTTTATTGATGGGAGGTTTGTGAGCCTGGGGGAGTTGGAGGAGAAATTTGGGCTCCCCCCGGGAAACATGTTTAGATATCTGCAGGTAAAGGCATTTGCTAGAGGGCAGGTGGAGGGATTCCCCTCGCTTCCCGCGAGGGGGGTGAGTGACAGGGTGCTTTCGGGGGTCTGGGTCGGAGAGGGGAAGATATCTGATATCTACAAGGTTATGCAGGAGGTGGAGGAGGCATCAGTAGAGGAGCTGAAAACTAAGTGGGAGGGGGAACTGGGGGAACAGATCGAAGACGGGACATGGGCTGATGCCCTGGAGAGGGTTAATTCTTCCTCCTCGTGTGCGCGGCTTAGCCTCATCCAATTCAAGGTGCTGCACCGGGCCCACATGACTGGGACGAGGATGAGTAGGTTCTTTGGGGGTGAAGACAGGTGTGTCAGGTGTTCGGGGAGTCCAGCGAACCATGCCCATACGTTCTGGGCATGCCCGGCACTGGAGGAGTTCTGGAAGGGGGTGGCGAGGACGGTGTCAAGGGTGGTGGGATCCAGGGTCAAGCCAGGATGGGGACTCGCGATTTTTGGGGTTGGGGTGGAGCCGGGAGTGCAGGAGGCGAAAGAGGCCGGTGTGCTGGCCTTTGCATCCCTAGTAGCCCGGCGAAGGATCTTGCTACAATGGAAGGATGCGAGGCCCCCAAGCGTGGAGACCTGGATCAATGACATGGCGGGTTTTATTAAGCTAGAGAAGGTCAAATTCGCCCTGAGAGGATCGGTACAAGGGTTCTTTAGGCGGTGGCAACCTTTCCTCGACTTTCTGGCTCAACGATAGGGTACTGGGACAGTAGCAGCAGCAACCCGGGGGGGTGGGGGGGGGGGGGGGGGGGAAGGGGGAGGAAAAAGGGGGGGGGGAAACGATGACTATGTTTGTTTATTTAATTTAAATTTATTTTTAAGTTCTATAGTTGGGGTTGGGGGGTGGGGGGGATATGATACATGCGTTGATATGGTCTGGGGGGGTGTTACAGTTGTTATGGGTTATTTTGTTGCATTTCATTGTTTGTTGTTATATTTTATATTTTCTGTAAAAAATTCCAGTAAAAATTATTTTTTAAAAAAAACAGTCGTTGAATCGGTCCAGGTGCTGTGTCAGTTTTGCTGCCATGGAAGTCCACAAACCTGCGCCAGCATCAATACTTAGTCTCAGGAATGAAGAATCCCACCCATATTCTCCCAAACGGGGTTCCTGCACAGGAACAGGCTCTTCGGCCTCGCAGATAGTTGCATAGGAAAGAGAATGAAAGATTATGGGAAAAGGGTGGACGAATGGAATTAGAACAACTGCTCATGTGGAAGATAAACTCCAGCACAGCTTAATTGATCCAAAGGTCCTGTTTCCATGTTGTCATTTCAACATTTTCCGTGTAATATTCAGTTTTGAGAATACGGAAAGATGTCTTCTGCTAATGTGTAGTGAAGCTATAAACACATGCTTTGTAAATGTCCTCACAATTGCACAACATTTAGAACATAGAAGGAAATATTCTCCAATCTCTCAGTTCCCAGGCTGTCAAGCTTGTGAACTCTTCAGATGTGACAAACTATTTAGTGCTAATTGGAAGGAAGAGGATACAGTTTGGTCAATCAGTAAGGTTCAAACTGCTTAAAACCTTTATAGTTGCTGGAAAAATGCTTTAATAGCGCATATTTAATTGGGTGCAATATTAGATCCCAAAGGCAAATTACAGTGGTCCAACACTCTACATCATCCATAACCATCATTTTTTCTCACATGAATCAAATTAGCAGTTTTAAAAATCCAGATATGCTATTCACTGCCTGCTGTTCCTATTGAAAATACAGGCCTGTTTCGGTGTTCTCGCTGATTAAAAGGAAATCTTTAAGATGTTCAAAATGTAAATCACAAGCACAATCAGCTTCAGTCGAGGCTGTCCTTGAGCTCGGGGTAAGAGACTCCATTCAGGCAACACAGAAGCATCTTTTATCTACACCTCTGTACACATGAGCCTGGGGGATGGATGGTATGCTGTGTGTTCTCGTCTATTTTTAAGATAGCAATTTAAGTACATTACATAACCAGGTGAATCTGATAGAAATAATATTACCTGTGAAATTCTTCCTAAATTACTTGAATATAGCCTCTGAAACAGTTCTGGAAGAGCTCAAAGCAAATCACATTAAACTCTTGAAAATGTTTAATGAGTTACTACAGTGAGCTGCTAATGTGGGCAGCTCTGTAAAATGACTATAAAAATGATTTAAAAAGGCACAAATTAATGCAATAATTTTGTGCTTTTTTAATTCTTGAAAATAGCTTCTGAGTTGTAGTTGCTGTATTTGGCTTTGAATGTTATACCATTGACAGATTTATCCTGGCAGTATTTATGATAAAACAAAGCGCCACTCTTTTCTATAAGTTGCTCTTGCAGAGAGCCAGCATGGATATGATGAGCCAAATAGACTCCATTGGTGCTGTAACCATTCCATGATAATACTGGTATATATTTATCCATGTTCTGATGCATTAGCAATAGTTGTACTAAAACATCTGCCAGGAAAATTTCTCCTTCCCCAGTTCAATTTAGTTTCCAAGTCAAATCATCTTGCGACATTCAGTGCTGTGATCAATACATTATTGACTTACAGTTAGAATGTTTTATTAGTGTTAAAAAGTTTCAATCCCTGCGCACCAATGGTGTTGATTTCTTTTTTTGTTCCTTTCTTTCTTTTCAAAGGAATTATGACAATCAGCGATGGAAAACTTCAGAAGCAGCTGAACATGCAAAAAATAAATGATCGAACAATGGCATAATGTATTATTGTTATTGAGTAAACAACGATTCTTCTAATAGTTCAAAGGGAAGGAAGAACATGTTGCAATATAATTGGCCTGATGGGACTAAATCATGACCAACAATCTGATGCAAAAGCTGATCCCTGCTGCTTTAGCTGTGAGTGGGAGGTGAGTGACTGATGATGTTGTGGGGCAGTGGGGAATTATTGTTCAGTTTTAAAGCTTTGATTTCAGTTATTACAACCAGGAAATTTCAGTCAATGCAGAAATGTAATGTTTTGTTACATAACTGAATGCCAAACCGCATTATGGAATTAGGAATATACATTATGGTTTGATTTGGAGGAGAAGCAATCATAAATGCACCCGACTCATTGCTTGCACTTTCTCCCATGCGAGCACGGACACAGTTGGGTATTTATGAGTATGGATAAAACTGCAGGGGAAAACTGTAGGGAAAAGAGAGAGTAAGAAGAAGCCTTTGCTGTGGTTAGCATCTCTGTTACCATAGCAGCAACAACCTTGATCCTTGTATGTTATACTTTTGGTTTGACTTCCACAGATGGTGGTCGAGTAAGCTTTGTGCAGAGCACAACAACAATTTCAAGGCAACTCTTCGATGGGACTTTTGGAAAATTCAGGGGTGTTGAGTACAGAAAGTGTAGGTGTACAGCCAGTGTACAGGAGCATAGAACTGGGACATCAGCAATTCCTGTGGTGACGTCCTATGAAATCACAGTTCAATGCTTTTCTGCTTTTCCGAGTTGGCATCATAACGTTCGAAATTTGACACAAAATTTTTTACAATACAGCTTTCTTTGTGTGATTATATGCAGTAGGAGAAAGAGATGCTTTCTGGATGAAGATTTCTGAAATTATCATGGAGTTTTATTTGTTGCAACATTTTGGGCTGGATTCTCTGTTTGGGAGACTAAGTCCCCACACCGGCGTGAAAATGATGGTGTTTTATGCCAGGAAAACGGGCACAAAACGGCCACCGATTCCCAGCTCCGGGGTGGGGCTAGCAGCCCAGAAGCGTTGAGCTCCAAGCTCTAATGCCGATATGGCCCGGAGCATTGCCAAGTCCGTGGCCACGCATGCGCACTGCATTGGCCTGCTGTGGCCGCGCCGTGCTTCATTGCGGGCGCAGCCCGCGGACCTGGAGCGCAAAAATAATCCCCTCCCTTCTGCGGCTTGCCCGCCCCGAACCGACACCACAGTGTCCACAGCCCCGAATAAAGCCCCCCCTGCCCGCGTATCGGCCCTCCCCCGACTGTGGCGGCGCTGGACTGAGTCTGTCGCCACCACGCTGAGTTCCTGACGGGTGAGACCACCCCGTGTCCCACGCGTCCGGGAACTCGGCAGGTCGGGGACGGAGCATCGTGGGGAGGGCCTCAGGCAAAGACCTGAGACCGTGGATACGGCGTGCGGCGTACTCCTAGAGTACGCTGCTTTTCTGGTGGCAGAGCATCGCGAAAGCTGCGCCGCCCCCGATTTTGTTGTCATTGGGAATTCTCTGCCCCGTCGCCAAACGCGATTTCGGCGTCGGGATGGGAGAATCCAGCCCTTTGTGTTCATTGTACTGGCCTGTTTCATTAAAAATGTAGCAACATTTATTCCATATTACTGAGTCTTTTAGATCAATATCTATTCTCAGAAAAAAATGTGAGTATCAATTGTACTCCTTAAGTTAATTTTCTTCTCAAAGTTCCAAAATAAACTATGTAATTGAAGCAATATGAAGGGTGCATGGCATCTCAATCCAACCTCACCGAAGAGTTGCAATTCCACTAATGAATGATATTTACCCATTTGCAGAGAACTGAAAATCCACCATTCAGTGTTACAGTGGGTGGGATTCTCTGGCCCACCAGCCACGTGTTTCTCGACAGCGTGCCAGTCGCTGGTGGCGGGATTCTGTCTTCCTGCCAATTGTCAGTGGGATTTCCCATTGTAACCATCCCATGGCGCCGTTAAACCTGTTGGCGGGGCTGTACTACCAGCAGGAAAAATGAATCGCAACGATCGTAGGATTCCAGCCACTGTGTAACTAATAAATCTTTGGTGTAGACAATCTATGTAAATCTTTTAGGTCCAATTTCACCTGCACCAATAATTTTTGTGGAAAATCTTTGCATTTTAAAAAGCTGACATTTGGGCACTGGCCATGGAATTATCATGGTACTTTTTTCACTTGATGCCTATGTTTTAGACCTTATCAAAGCTTCCCTGAAGAATTGTTTTTGTATGTGCAATCCCACAAATGGAGACCAGATGGAACTGCACTCATGGAGGTCTCCCAGAGAATCAGAGGCACCCGGGTGCATGCCCTTTGGGCAGAGTGGTACCCTGATACAGCTGCCATCATCTGGGCACCCTGACACTGCCAGCCTGGCATCCTGGCCATGCCATCTGAGTGCCAGCCTGGCACGGCCAAGGTGTCAAGTGGCATTGCGAGATGTCAGGACCATTGCCAGGATACCAGGTTGTCACTCCAAGTTGTCATTTTTCACATGCAGCGATCGGGCTGGGGGTATCGTGCATGGGTATTGGGGTGGGGAGCAAGCGGTCCTGGGGACCGCTCATAATGAGTTGAAGCTAGGGGGTAGTTGGGGATCGCGTTGGGGGTTCAAGGGATCGGAACGCCACTTACACGTCTGATCTCTCGCTACATTGAGGGGTTCCAGTGAGCGGCAGTACCGAAAACGGGGCTTTGTGCGGGGGTTCCCCACTGTGGCCCCACATCTAGCCCAAGTGATGTTTGAAAGTGTTGTACTTCTCGGCTCTGTGAGCGCCGTGAAACTTGCAGCTAAATGTGGTAGATATAAGACTTTGTTTACATTTTGTTGAATCGCGCCCTATGTTTAGTTCCACTTAAAAACTATTTATAATACTGGCTTTATTATAATAATCTTTATTGTCACAAGTAGGCTTACATTAACACTGCAATGAAATTACTGTGAAAAGCCCCTAGTCGCCACATTCCGGCGCCTGTTCGACACTGAGGGAGAATTCAGAATGTCCAATTCACCAAACAGCACGTTTTTAGGGACTTGTGCGAAGAAACCGAGCACCCGGAGGAAACCCACGCAGAGACGGGGGGAATGTGCAGAATCCGTACAGACAGTGATCCAAGCCAGGAATCAAAGCTGAGACTCTGGTGCTGTGAAGCAACAGTGCTGACCACCGTGCTCCTTCTTTTAATCAGGACATGGGGAATATACATTGAGTAAAATAGGAAACGAGGCTTTATTTATGCAAGCGATATGTACACTATTTGATAGATTCCGACTGGGCTTCTATTCTGATTGGTGTCTTACCGACCGATCTTTTACACATGGGATAATTGAGATACCCTGGCCCTAGCAGGGTGCTGGTACTCCGCAAGGAGCATGGGGAAGACAAGCATTCCCACTCTGTAGTGGGGCCTCTTCTACATTTGGTGACAGCTTCCTACCATCACTCTGGAAAAGGATCTTCCCCGAGAGCCTCACAGCCTCAGGCAACACGTCCAGAATGGTGTCACTGAAGTGGGGGTGCAGCCTTTGCCAATTTCAATCCATTGCAAAAAGTTTATTGTTTTCCATGTTACTTTAAATATCGTAAATGAAATTGTGTCACGCCTGCTGAAGCTATTTGGACGGAAAACCCTGAAGAAAGATGATAATGGGGTGGCTTGGTTAAAAAGCCACTGACAGATGCAGAGCATTTACTGCTGAGTTTCCTGTGCTGTTGGGCATGCCTTCCCCCTCCCTTGCTCTCACCCACTACCACTTCCCCATTTTGCGAATGAAAATCTAGTCCATTATGTGAAAAATGCTTTGTGGCCTACTGGAGTTGTGAAAAATTCTTGGGGTGGCATTCTGCATTCCCCGGTGCTGATTTTGTGGCATGCACCACATGCCATTGAGACGGTTTAAGCACGGCAGTTAAAGGCTCTCCCCAATACTCCGCCCCCGATGGGCCGAGTTCCCGACCACGCAGACGTGTGGTCTCAGCGGACGGGAACCCGGCGTGGCGGCTGCAGACTGTGTCCAGCGTTGCCAGTCAGACGGGAGCCGTGCTTCCGGCAGGAGGGTCTTCTTCGAGGGCTGGGAACCTGTGGGGGGTGGTCAGGAGAGCACTATCTGGCAGGTCGGCTCCGCGCATGGCTGGTGACATGTTTTACGGTGCAACCGCTGCAGGTCGTCACCTTGAGCATGCGCGGCCATGGATCCGGCCATTTATTTTGTGGAGGGCGGGAGTTTTACACGGCGCGGCAACTAGCCCCTCACCGGTCGCAAGATCAGTGAGGGGTCGGCGCTGGTTTATTCCACGTAAAACGCCACAGGTCCTCTGTACTTAGCCTCAGAAACAGAGAATGAAGCCTTTGATCTTTCTCCTTTCTTCCTTCAAGGTTTTATGGCCTTGTGAGCATGTCCAGCTATCCCTGCTTTTTACTTGTCTATGCTTCGCAAGTGTATTGGAACCTGAGCCCGCTTAGTCTGAAATTCACACAATTTGACTAAATGACTTTTTTTAAATAAACAATCCAAAAAGGCAAGGAAATACGTATCAAGTTAAGCAATGTTCAACAAAGATACCTAAACGTTCCAAGCAATGTGCGGAATAAGTTGAAAAAGTGGAAGGAAGGTTACAATTTTCTCTGTTATTCAGTCTTTTCTCAGTTTAGAATTTTTGTAGTGTCTGGTTCTATGAATCTGCTTCTTGGGACAACCTTAATTAAATTTCATACAACATTCTGAGCACTGAGTGAGGATCAAACAACTGTAAAGGAGTTCCATTGTTACGCCTACTAGATGTGTGGAAGGCAATTATTTCAATAAATGGTACTGTTCTCAATCTCCTTTATATATCTCTCCACAAAGAAGCTGAAAGAAAAGCAGCTGGACTTATTGAGAAGATCCGTTATACAATCCTAATGAATGTGACATCACACGTGGGATAAATAGACCCAGAGACACTCTAGTGAACTATGTGATATTTATGAAACAAAACCAAAAACTAAACTAATCAGTAGGTCTCATTTTGCTTAATTTAGATTCAAATGAATTTTGACATTTTTCTAGCTGTTTTTTTCTTATGGTAAATTAATAATTGACACCCAAAAGAAATAACTGAAATATATATTGGTCATGATTTAATGGGAATGAAATAGAATGGGCACGTTTAGTCAGGTGTTTCCTGGCGCTGGCTGAAGCAAGAATGACCCCGCTTTAAATGAGTCTCTACTCCACCTCTGGGCCTTGGCGAGATTTAACGGCCTCACGGCAGCACAGTAGCATTGTGGATAGCACAATCGCTTCACAGCTCCAGGGTCCCAGGTTCGATACCGGCTTGGGTCACTGTCTGTGCGGAGTCTGCACATCCTCTCCGTGTGTGCGTGGCTTTCCTCCGGATGCTCAGGTTTCCTCCCACAGTCCAAAGATGTGCAGGTTAGGTGGATTGGCCATGATAAGTTGCCCTTAGTGTCCAAAATTGCCCTTAGTGTTGGGTGGGGTTACTGGGTTATGGGGATAGGGTGGAGGTCTTAACCTTGGGTAGGGTGCTCTTTCCAGGAGCCGGTGCAGACTCGATGGGCCGAATGGCCTCCTTCTGCACTGTAAATTCTATGAAATGTCATACCAGTGCAGGAAGAGATCTGGGCCCCATTTTTAAATGGTGCCCCGATCCCTGAACCCCTCACCACAGCCTCCGGACACTCCCAACACCCCAACTTACCAACGATGGGACTCTCGAGGCCCCCGCACACATTGCATAAGGGCAGGACACCCCCGTGACTGATCTCTGGCACAGGCAAGTTGCCACCTGTGTGCCAGGCTGACAGCGACAAGGTGCCCTGGTGGCATTAGAGGTGCCAGGATCACCACCCTGCCCAGAGCCTGCCACCCAGAGACTCCCGATCACCTGAAAGACCCCATCAAGTGCCACTAGGCATGGTCCACGTTGGTGGAAACAAGTGCTAAATGGCACTCACTCGGGGTGTCCGAGGCACGGGTGTTGGAACCCACGCCTTGGGTAACTCCAACATGAACATATGGGCGGGATCCAGATCGTGACACCTCACAAAATCTCATTAGATCTCGTGAAGCATAACAAGGCCATTAAATCTCACGTGAGGCCTCTCATGAGATTTGACAGCCTTGTTGTGTCTCGGGTCAGGTGCGACAAGGCCGGTAGATCACGGCCAGTATTATTCCAT